>NC_054384.1:82105679-82418179 GCF_017654675.1 Xenopus laevis | reverse complement strand
CAGCTTGACACCAGCAGCGGGAAACTGGCACAGCTCAGCCTGAAACCCCCCGCTTAGTGGATCACTTTCCCCTTGCCCGGCTCCCGCGGCTGCACTGAAATAACCCGAACACACTTCCGACTCACTTTATGTCCCGAACATTCCCAGGACACACTGCCGGCCGGGCACTAGTCATTTGCATTTGCTCATTACTATCGCGGCTGCTGCAGAACCTCTTGCCTGACATTCTACTTCTTCATTCACGTGACTGTACGTGTCAGTCAATAGAACAGAAGCAGGATACTCGCCAAAGGGGTTCTACAGCAGCTGCGGTGCGTCCTGCCTTGTGGCCCATGAATAAGTTGGAGTGTAGTGGTCTCCTATCAGGCAATGAAGCCCCCCATCTCTTTCCATAAGCAGCACATAGTAATAATTACACGGATCCCACTTACAGCCAGTTGCTAGCATTAGCGGAGAACACAGCTAAAATCATCATCAACAGAGACCTCAAGAAGTACTCAGGGGTCATCCTGCTGCTGGGGGGTCGGCAGTACTCCCACTAGGTACCAATGGGTCGCGGAGGAACCTCACTGATGATCTGGAACACCGGAACACATCCCATCAATTGCAAGCTCTTGCGACCAGGTTTTTTTTTGTTCTCTTCTGTTTGTCCTCTCAATGGCAATCCCTGCGATTAGTTCACAATCCAGACTGGCAGCACAGCAGGGGCACAGAAAGGCAATGCCAATGAATTTGTTGGGGGTAAGTCCGGTCCAGGGGGCTCAGGTGCTCATTGTCAGGGGGAGAAGAAATCCCATTTGTTGATATTTTTAGTGATGCCTCGCAGGTGGCTCAAATCTGCACAGCAGGGAATAAGCGCAGCGCAGATAGTCCCAGCGCACCTTGTGGCTGTTACAGCGTTACTGAGCGATCGCTGAGTGCGACTCCTGCCTGGCTCAACACTGAGAGTGTCAGCTTGGGCTGAAGGAATCCCGGGATGGAGCAACTAGGGGAAAGGGGGGCGGAGGAAAGGGCATGTCCTGGATGGTGTTACCCAGGCGGAGTTACACAGCAGGAACACCCCCGGGGCGGGACATGAGCTCGCCCCCATTTATACAAGCTGAGCGGCGCGCTTTTTTCATTCATATTTTGGAGAAGCTCATCGCGGAACTACTTTTTTTTTCGAGTTCACCAATACAGAGCTTGTTACGGATAGTGGAAACTGGACTGTAGCAAGAGAAGGCGCAAGTCCCTGGTTTCAGTTTAATTTCCCAGGGGATAATGTGCAGTTTAAAAACGAATTGATCTTTCTAAATTATGAGCCGAACCAGCACTCCTCTGTTGTGTCCTTCCAGCCTGGCTTGGTGTTGTGAGGCGCAACCAGTGCACATGTGCAGGGGACTCCGTGACGCCATGGAACCCCCCTTCCTACACAGAGTAGTAGTTGCTCCGTTATTAGCCTCCCTGTGAGAAGAATCACTGAGGGAACATGTATCATTTAAGTCCAGCTACGCAGCTTTCGCTTCTGCTCCATTAAACCTACACACAAGTTTCAAAGCATTAGTAAAAGGCGTAATTGGGTTTGTTTTCTCAGGACTACCCTCTCTATGGGGGCAAATTTATTAAAGGGCGAAGTGACTAAACTCGCCAGCGTGACGTCATTTTCGGTACTTCACCGATTTACTAACGGTCGCTGGCGTAACTTCGCTAGTGAAGGAGATAGACGCTAGCGGTACTTCGCTCCCTAACGCCTGGCGAATTTGTGCTCTGGCGAATGGACGAAACTACACAAATTTACTGAACGTTACCTCTTGCGCCAGACTTGCCTTCGCCACCTCAGACCAGGCAAAGTGCAATAGAGTAGATAGGAGTTCCTCAAAAAATAGTTGAAAAAAAAAAAACCGCTAGTGTCTTTTCCTTATTCAGGGTGGTAGGCTGAAAAAGAGCGTAATTTTTTTTGGGGGTAACCTTCCCACCTACATTTCCTAACATATGGCACATAAACTGTACACTGGGCTCATGTGTAGGGCAATATAACAACTCTATTTTATTAAGGTTTCCTGGGCTTTTGTAGTGTAATGTATTGGCTGTAACATAAACGTCCATTCAACTTTAACTTACCGCCATATGCAAATTATGTAACGATAGCACAACTTCGCTTCACTTGGCGCAGAAACGCTAGCACAACTTCTCTTCGTTTGGCGCAGTAACGCTAGCGCAACTTCGCCAACATTCGGCGCTCTGGACGCAACTTTGGATTTTCGTGAATTAGCGTTGTCCTTGGGAATCTACACCTGGCGAAGTGTTGTGCTGTGAGCGAAGCCGTCGCTGGCGAATTTTCGGAAGTTAGTGAATTTGTCCCAATGTATGACTTTAGCATACCAGCATACCAGGCCGCTTCCATTTCATCCATTGCACCGTGCTAGCTGAACTGCACCAATCAAATCGCCCTGTCATTAAGTGCCAGTAGGGAGGATAGTGCTGTATCAGAGTTGCCAGGTCTAATTTTCAAAACCAGCCAAAGTCAGCTACAAAACCAGCCCACAACAAGCCAAGAGGCACTTCAAAAGTAGCCCAAAATAGCACAATCAGGCCCGGATTTGTGGGAAGGCCACCTAGGCCCAGGCCTACGGCGGCAGGATTTTAGGGGGGCGACATGCTGCCCAACCACACCCACATTGGTTTAAAAACACTGGGGATGCACAGGAGATAAAATCTCCATGAAAATTTGCACGAATAAAGGGTAGGGGACAGGGGTGACAAACGGCAGTGGGCCTAGGGGCGTCCGCTATGTAAATCCAGCCCTGAGCACAATATGTGCAATGAAAAAACAAGTCTAAAAAAAAATGAATATATGTGAAAATGCCCTTTTTCAAATTTTCACTGTTTCACACATTTTTCCATGAAACTAAACGGGACTGATTCGCCCGTCACCAGTGGTGTAACTACAGAGGGTGGCTCAGAAGGTATAGGGGCCCATAAGGCCCTGATGAATATACAATTTCAATAAATATTGGTAAAACAGGGCAACCTCTAGACATTTTGGTGGCCAGCAGATTTTTGCTCCAAAATTGTTTGAAATTGAGGAAATTCACCAGAAAATGCGAGAATGCTAAAGAGTGACGGGAGACTGGGGTACAGAGCCCAAAATCTGGTAACTCCCAACTTCTACACGTCAGTCCCATTGCATGCTGGTATTGTAGTCTTACATTAAACTTGGCAGTTGGCAAACTGATAAATAAAAACTACATTACCCAACATGCATTGGGAGATGCAGGCTTGGCACATTAGGGAAAAAACTTTGGCTGGTTTCCAAAGTACAAACCAGCCAAAGGCCCCAAAAGTAGCCCAAATCCATACCTTGGCTAGTTTGCACTTTCAAAACCCTCCTGGGCTTTAAATTAGTAGCGCTATTTGGCTGGAAAACCGGCAACCTGGCAACCCTAAGCTGCATTTGATTCTCCTAACTTTGTTTAACAGAGCCCTCTGCCAACAATGCCTCACTTCATGCCTGCAGGAATTCTCTGGCAGAAACAGAAGGGATTCTTTAGATGAACAATATTGATGCTGAGAGGGGTAGCCGCTTGCACTCCTGAATAACGTTTTGCTCTGGATGGTATGTGCATTTCTCAAAACAAACCATTTATTTAAAAAAACACACTTGCAACCGTATAATGGCTTATGCCAGGGGTCAGCAACCTTTACTATCAAAAGAGCCATTTTGCCCCCTCTTCCACTAAAGAAAAATAGTCTGGAGCCGCAAAACATAACACGTCTTATAAACTTTTAAAAGTTTTAATCTTTTTTTAATTTTAACTGTTACAACAACAGAATACAACAAACAGAAGTGCAGTGTGTATATGTAGGCCTACTTTGAAATAAATGAAACACTGAATAGCACTATTAAATTCTAGAGTTCTCATCTGCTTAATGTGACTTCTGTTTCTGAAGGTCCATGTTGATCTTCCTTCTCTTGTCTTGAGTGTGTGACAGCGGTAAGGACCATGATGAATAGTCTTGCAGCGGCTTGGTCTTGCTTTCACTTCTGGGACGTCTATACAGCCCTTGCCTCTGCTGGTGGCTTCCTGAGTGTGTGACCGCGGTAAGCTAACCGTTACAGGCAAAACGTGAAAGGCAAAGCAGCAAGACCGAGCCACAGCAAGCAGGATGAAGAGCCACATGAGGCTCCGGAGCCGCGGGTTGCCTACCCCTGGCTTATACATTTAGTTACTGGCTGGTATCAAATACTCTATATCACAGAAGGAACAGATTTACTAAAGGGTGAAGTGGCGACTTTTCACCAGAAATCGCATCCGCTGGGACATCGCCAATTCACTAACAGGCGCAGACATCAATTTCGCTTCCAAAAAAAACGTCAATAGCGTTCGTTCACACTCTGTTGGCAGGCAACTTTTCACTCAGCCGAATGGCCGTTGCTCCGCAAATTCACTAGTAGAGATTTTACTGAACGTTACCTCTCTTTCGCCAGAGTTCACTTTGCCACCTCATACCAGATGAACTGTTAAAATGAAGCTAGATTTTCCTCAATCATATGTCACTTAGGGGCACATTTACCTAGGGTCGAATATCGAGGGTTAATTAACCCTCGATATTCGACTGCCGAATTAAAATCCTACGACTTCGAATATCGAAGTCGAAGGATTTTGCGCAATTCGTTCGATCGAACGATCAAAGGCGTATTCGTTCGATCGAACGATTCAAGGATTTTAATGCATCGATCAAAGGATTATCCTTCGATCAGAAAAGTGTTAGCAAGCCTATGGGGACCTTCCCCATAGGCTAACATTGGCCTCAGTAGGTTTTAGGTGGCGAACTAGGCGGTCGAAGAAATTTTTAAAGAGACAGTACTTCGATTATCGAATAGTCGAACGATTTTTAGTTAGAATCGTTCCATTCGAAGGTCGTAGTCGAAGGTCGAAGTAGCCAATTCGATGGTCGAAGTAGCCAAAAAAAAACATTTGAAAACTTTTTTTCCTCTATTCCTTCACTCGAGCTTGATGAATGGGCCCCTTACTGTCACTTACATCAAATCCTGTCTGCCGAAAATGCATCAAAGTTGAAAATACGCTGGCAACTTTTCCTTTTTTTTAGCGGGATTGCCTGCAAAAGTCCTAAGATAAATTTTTTGGGTAAACATTTTTCCCCAGACATTTGAGGGCCATGGAACATTAAATTTGTCTTTATTAAGGTTCCTTGGACATTTGTAATAAAAAGTGGCCACTTCAAGCATTTGCACCAGCATCTCTACTAAAGACGTCCATACAACTTTATGTACCTGCCCTATTCAAATTGACCTAAGCGTAAGATCACTAGCGACTTTTCGCTAGGCATAAACGAACACTAGCGAATCTTCGCTATGAAATGCTCGCACTGAAGAAGTATCGTTAGCGAAAAGTCGACATAGTTCGGCTCTCAGGACGCAACTTTGCATTTTAGTGAATTAGCGTAGTGGTAATGAATTGGTGCCTGGCGAAGTGTACGAATCGGTCGCTGGTGACAATACGCCGTTTAGTAAATCTGCCATTGGGCTCTAGCTCCCTTGTACTTTGGCAGTGGGTACTGCCAAGGGATAAATTGAAAGGCTTGGTAAATCTAGGTATTTGACTCTTTCTGCTCTAAGCATAAAAAAACTAGTGGCTCTGCACATGTACTATTTTGGGATTCAAATTTTATTATTAGCCTGAACTGCTGACTGAATCTTGCGTGGAATCAATTTTTGAAAGCCGAACCGGCAACCCACACCCACATTTTTAACCACTTGGATAATCCACAACCCGATCTGTGGCCGCTAACCAGCAAGAAACAGGAAGTGCTGTTGCTGTAAAGCAGAAGTGACATCATCAGAAGTGGACAGAGGCAGACAAAAATCTAAAGAAATATGTAAAAGAATATGTAAAAATTTGTTATAGATCTGTGACCTGACCTGCAACCCACCCCTCACTCAAAATTCCTAATCGCAACCGGCAGGTTATTCATTTTTTTTGCTGGTAACCAGATGGGTATGTAACCCGCTGCAGGTCTCTAGCCCCTGTGCCACTAGTTAGCTATAGAACAACCCACTGATCCCTAGTGCCACATTGTCCCTTTTCACTAGATGGTCTTTAAAGGTGGCCACAGAATTTAACATTTTTAAAAGATCTTTTTGTTATCATAAAACCAAGCTTATCTGGAAACGATCATTTAAATGTACAATTTGTTCATCAACTAAAAAGAACATTTCAAGCAATATGGTTTAGTTGAAGCCAAAACTGTGGTTAGCTGCCTGCTTGGCCCTGCAAACATTTGGACAATGGGCAGATTTTAATGTGAACGATCAAAATCTTCTAACCTGCCTGATCAATGTTATGACCAATGTCGGACAAAAATCGTTAGATGCATGATCGTTCGGTGCACTAAAATCAGTTGTTAAGAAAGAAAAATCTTAACGTCTTTGGTGAGCTTTAGGTTGCTGGAAGCTGTAGATCTACAACAGCAGGGGAGATACAGGTTTCAAATTCCACCCCTGCACAGGCCTAGTTCAAATTATTTTGTAATAAATCAGAACCCTTATAAACAAGGGGGACTTTGGGTCACATGATTAAAGGGTACCTCTTGGCAAAAAATATCCCCAAACCAAGTTGCAGGCTAATAAAGGTTGGAGGTAACAGTATTAGACATTAGCACCAGGAGGGAGTTCCTGATGCGATCGGCCATGTCGGTCAGAGCGTATGCGCATAATGTGCTTCTTACATCACACGCATGTGCATAATGAGCAAGAAGTACCCTGGGTCGTTGCAGTTTTCTGCAGGAGCCTTCTCATTAAAAATAAATGGGTTTGACCCATGCTAATACATCTATATTTCTTGTTAGGAATCCAAAACAAACCTAGGGTAACAAATGATAACATGAGGAAACACAACAAAAAATGACAGAGGGATATGCTAACGCTTATGGATGGTCATTGCATAATGGATTCATTGATTCACACATAATTTGCTTAAAAACAGGGGGTTAGTTGGTTCTTCATTGAATCAATTCAAACATGAATTGTGCCAGGTGGTTTGTATCATACTGTATATAGTGCATTAACATTTTTAAAATCACTCAAATGTAGTTATATCCCATCATTCTTGTCTTCAGCAATGCTGTTAATTCTGACATGTAACAAACAATATCTTCTCATCTTATAACAGTGGGGGATCACAATCTCAGTTGTCACACAACCAATAATCATGCAATATCCTATGCTGCATGTCAGGAATCACAAAAATAATGTTCACAAGTTTTAGAATAAATCACTTTGAACAAATCCATACTCATTACCATTCCAAATAATCACCATGCTGATGTCCATACGTTAAAGCAAATATGAATAGTATTTAGCTGAGCATTTTAGTTCTCCATATCATATCAAAGGAATCATCAGACAGCAAATGGTAAATTTGGTAATCCAAAATGTTAAATTAGGCCTATACACAACCAAAACGGGCTTGTCCCTTTTTTATACAATCAAAGGGAACTCAAAGACATGCGACTAGACAGAAAGAAACACCAGGGTAGGTTCACAAAGGTTCGAAAGTGCACGTGCAGCATACGTATTAAGACTTAACAGTGATAAATATAGAAATAACATTAACTAAAATGGTGTAGTATTAATTTGAATGTAATACCACTAAATGAAACACGCTAAAGAATACAATTCATTAAGACTATGAGGAGCCAGGCTATCCAAATTCCATATCCATCTTGCTTTTCGTTACAGCAAAACCCTCCCTGTATTCCCTTCTCTCTTCCTCATTCCAAAGGGTAATATGATCTATCAACATACAACATCAAGAGGTAAGACTATATCTCTTTTCTACATTTTGTCTTGCACCTGCCAGGGCAAGCCATATAGTGGACCTGTGATTGCTCAATCTGAATGTGGTACAAGACCTGTTATCCAGAAAACTCAGGACCTGAGGTATCTTTCTGTAATTTGGATCTCCATAACTTACGTCTACTAAAGAATCATTTAAATATTAATTAAACCTAACAGGATTATTTTACCTCCAATAAGGATTAAATAAATCTTAGATGGAATTATTATTATTACAGAGAAAAAGGAAAGATTTTTAAAAACCTGATTTGATTAAAAGGGGGTTTATGGGGGATGGCCTTCCCATGAGTCAGAGCTTTCCGGATGGTGTGTTTCCAGATAACGGATCCCATACTTGTAGTACTACACATGGGCAGACAATAAAGTATTAAAAATAGTCTGATAAACAAGTCAGTGCATGTCCAGTATTAATCCTCTTGTCACAATGAGGATGTGAAAAAGGTAGACCCAGTCAGTAGGGAGCCATATGTTTGGCATGCTGGACATTTAAAACATTCTTACTGAAGTCTCTGCAGTGAGTTCCTTGTAAGGCAACTTCAGGTGACTTCCCAAAAATGAATTGCTGCCTTTGTTTTCCAATCAGTGATTTACATTGTTACCAATGGGAATGCATTTGGAGGAGATTACTCACCCGCAGAATAGATTTATCGTATGTGACTAATCTTCTCATCTGCCATCGCCCTAAATGTGCAGTAACCAACAAGTCTCTTAAAAGTTTACTTTTCCAAAAAAGCCTAATATTGGAAGCTGTGGATCAGTGAAAAGCCAGTTAGAATCCATTTTTAACTACAGGGCTATTTCCTCTTATTTAATTATGTTTACTTTATTGTCATTTATTATTATTAATCACAATGTTATTATTGAATTCATTTATTTGCAGTAAATAGGAGAGTGTTGCTGCATATATGGGGCTATTGTTATTCCAAGCACACACTCTATCGACTGAAAGAACTGTTACATACACTGTTTAAAGCATGAACTCAGATACCAATATCCTGATACCGTAGTAGAATTTGGGATGATTGATATTACATATGTTGCCAGGGAGCACAATTTAACCGACCCTGTCATAGTAGATTGCTGTCCCATGATCAGGAAGAGAGGCTCGCTCCACCAGTCTGCTAGAATAAGCTTCACACAAAATTACATATCTAAAATTATCCCTACAGCTGCTGCAAACTAAAACTCCTAACACTATCAGAACAGGCTAGAGTTTTGGGGAGGGGAGGGGTGGTGTTGCAGGTGTCGGAAAACCTTCACTCGATCAGAAAGTCACAGACACTGATAAATATTGAAGAGTATATGTTCCTTGTAATGCCACCTTAAGCCAATAGATGGTTTTCTTTAGGAGTTTAATTTGCTTCACTCGACAGGCCATTCAGGGCAGAAAAGAATGCCTACATGGTACAAGCATTATGAGAAATGTGTAAGGAGATTTCTTTAATTTAAACTGAATAATCCTAAATGATTTTTAACAGTTCAAACACAGCACCCTGGGCAACTCCATTTCTTTGCAACAGCATGGGGCTTTTCCCTGCACCCCCTACTAGACTGCATCACTAGGAGTAACTTTTAAATGCACTCAGACATCTGTATATGTAAGTGTTGTATTATATTTTTAATGATGATTAAGAAAAAAATTACACTATGGGCACTGCCCTTGCTGTCAAAATTTCTTTATAGAAGAGGAATCCTATTGAACTGTGTTGGATTGTATTTGAATTTGATCTGATATGCTTCCCCTAGGTTGTGGGTCCATAAGTAGGCATTTCCACTATTTCCTTGGAAAATAGAAAAACTTGTGCTACATGCTGGGTGTTTGGAAGCACTGAATCTCATTTCTCTGGATACCTTGAAGGCACAATGTATTTAACTATTTGTGTGCTTCTCCACCTGAAACAATCCCTCTGGCACTGATCATTTATATCAGTATTGTCTCTGGATACATAAAAAACTCATCTGCTCATCTGCCTAAGTGTCCCTTGCACAAATTATGTTTGGGACATATGTTCATTATATAAACAAATTTATATAACAGTGCTTCGCAATATGTTGGCGCTCTAAAAATACATGATAATAATAATATGTACAATACAGAATTCTCCGAAAACATTCTGCACTCCCAAGAGTTGAGAGAGGATGTCTGAAAGATAATAAAAAAAGTTGGTGTGTCTGGCAAATGGTACCCTGGGCTGGTGTGTTTTTTAAAGAAAATGAGCACCACCCTTGGGTAGTAGGTAAGTATATAGAATTACTGGGGAGTGCTGCTTTTGAAAATACAATATAAGTCAAATCCTCAGTGCTTATTAAACTGAAGACAAAACCTTAGGGTAATGGCACACTGGCCACTGTGTTATAACATGTGTTGGTGGCTATAACATATATTGTCATGAAATGCTGTTGCTAATGCTGGGGATTATTGAGAGCTACTATATTAATTTATGTTGAGAGCATGAATGAAATTGTGTTTAGTGAATTCCATGATGATTCAGAAATAGGAAAGGTGCTAGAATTATTGGGCATCACCTAGCCAAAATGTTAGTGGTGCACTTGCTTGAAGACTAGTAACTCCTAAAAATGTCTGTGAGTTAAATTTGTGTGTATGTCTTAAAATCAGACACATCACTCTCTTTCAGTCACCTTAATACCTTACTGTTCTCTGCACTGCTTTGTCTGATTACATATATCTTTGCAAAAAAAAGAAGTAGTAGATATCTCCCATTCCAGCAATTCCTACAGTGTGCGTCATGTTCTACATAACTTCATTTGTACACGTATTCAGGACCACCAGTGCAGTGAAGGAGAGGTAGATGTTGCTTTTAATAGCAATACAATTTAAATCACTGCACTTCCTTATTAACATGTATTGGAGATTTGCAAAGTGTAAAAGACAAAATCTACTACTTTTGCAAAAGTGCCTCACCCAGTGATCCCCAACCAGTATCTCGTGAGTAACGTTGCTCTCCAACCCCTTGTATGTTGCTTCCAGTGGCTTGGAGGCAAGTTATGGTTGTATAAAAACCAGGTGCACTGCCAAACAGAGCCTCAATGTAGGTTGACAATCTACATAGAGGCTACCAAATGTCCAATCACAGCACAGCACTTATTTGGCAGCCCACATACATTTTTCATGCTTGTGTTGCTCCCCAACTCCTTTTTCTTCTCAATGTTGCTCACGGGTTCAATAGGTTAGGGATCCCTGCTCTAATCTAAGAGTTGAAGTAAGATAGTTCCAATACAAAAATAGCATTAAATTGTAAAAAGTTCTATTTTCTGTTATTTAGTGAAACATATCATATGTAAATTGGGCCATTAGAAGGTACAAATTTGTGCATTAGGAAGAGACAGGTGCAGTGTTATTACCCTGGTAATTTGTGGGTTGACCAATGGCATGCACCAACTGGTTGTGAATCAATAGGATACTAACATAGACTGTTCAAATTGAACCCCAAGGTATCCACACATTAAGAGGGTTATTTACCAAAGTCCTGTTTTCTCTAGTTGGACTTTTAAAGGGGAAAACCACAATTTTTTTCGTAGAAAAAAACCCTCAAATTTTTCGTGATTTATTTAACCCAGATGGTGTTAAAAGTCAGAATAACAAAGTACTTCAACTCAGACCTGCCGAGTTCATGTAGTCATGGCAGATGTCCAGAAGATAATCTGATTTGCGCTGGGTTTCCGGTATTCGGGCATCAAATCTGAAAAAGCCTAATTTTTGAAAATTTTTATAATAAATAGGGGAGGGGGGGAGTTTGTGTGGATTCAGTCAGAGTGGTTTTCCAAAAATAGTGAGATAAATTTGGATTTCGATAAATAACCTCCAAAGATTATTGAAAATTTCGAACACTAAACAAAAATATATTGCTCTGTGCGTGCAGAACTTTAGCTAACTGCATTCATTAATTCATTGGTCGTGCTGCCTTGCACGGCAAAAAAATTTGTCGCCCATAGACTTCAATGCATTTCGTAAGAATTTTCAACCATTTCGGACAGATTCGCCCATCACTATTCATAATATTTCATAATAGCTGTAATTTATAACAATCTCTTAAAAAGGATGATGTTGCTACAAACAGAATACATGGGTATTCTCTGTCTCAGTCTTAGGAGTTATGGATAACTTTACCATGTAGAAGAAGAGAAGACTAGACCAAGTAGAAACTTCTTCAACAGTGATATACACAGTTTATACACAGTCAATAGTTACACCAAAAGTTTAAAATGGGAAATATCGGTGCTCCTGTCTGTTGGGGAATTGTTCTATTTCTGGAGATGCAAGCAATGTGGCAGCTCCTTCTCACATTTAAAAATTTACGTATGCAGAGCAAGAATACAATACATGTATTCAATATGCTTACATGAGTTGTCCCTATGAAATAAAGATGTGGCATAATATCAAAGAAAGATTACTTAGAAAATACTGCAATATGCTTGTTGTAAAACACATACTAGCATGTGCACTAACTTGTGTAAGAGCAGATACACCAAAACAATTGAGAGATTATTGTGGCATTATAACCAGGGTCAGTTTGGCCCCGTTCAGCTGGCCCTATAAAAAAAACAAATTGCGGGCCGGCGTAGCTGCTTTCACACATGAGTGCAGTGATCATTACAAAGCTTCAACATGGAATCCCATGATACTGACTGCATTAACATGTATTTTTTTTTAGCACTTATCAACCTTACAACAACCTTACAGCATATAGAAAAATGTTACTTATCAGGAAAAGCCAGTGACTTCATTGTAATGTAGACAACTAGAATGTACGGCTAACCTTACTTTTTACTACTTACCCTTATCTTGCTATGTTTTCTAACAGAAACCATATTAACATATCCAAGTTCCCTAAAGGGTCTTGCAATAGTTCTTGCCTCCTCATGTGTCAAGCGTGATCCTTGGTATGCTCTTTCATGTCGTGTCTTGCCCTCCTTTTCCAGGCCAACGCTGGAAACCCCCCATACAATTATTTTGATTGCAACACATTCCTCTTGCAAAAATGAGATTTTCCACCTTCTACTAAATTTTACCTATATGCGTTTGAGCGTGCTGTTGGATTTCATCATCCAATTTACCTCAACATGCAGATTTCATGCTGCTCGTTGGAATGTTTTGCAGATCATTTTGGTTGTTCACACCTTTGTATTCTTCAAGGGGTTTGGACAGCCTAATTATATTAATCTTACTGTAGTTAAGGCATTTATCTTCCTACATGTATCGGATCTGCTATCTGGAGTGCTTGGAACTAGGGGTTTACTTTGCTGTACATTAGATCACAATATCATATGGCCTTTGCAGAGAAACAGGAAATCATTATAGGGACTCTATAGCAAATTACATTCCCACATTTTAAAGATTTCTAGATAAAGGATTACTGTTTCTGGGTTTAAATCAAGGGGCCCATTTACTTAGCTCGAGTGAAGGAATAGAAGAAAAAATACTTCGAATGGTCGAATATGGCTACTTTGACCATCGAATAGGCTACTTCGACCTTCGACTTCGAATCGAACGATTCGAACTAAAAATCGTTCGACTATTTGACCATTCGATAGTCGAAGTACTGTCTCTTTAAAAAATACTTCAACCCCCTAGTTCGCCACCTAAAACCTACCGAGGCCAATGTTAGCCTATGGGGAAGGTCCCCATAGGCTTCCTAACAATTTTCTGATCGTAGGAATATCGCTAAATCCTTTGACTTCGATATTCAAAGTCGAAGGATTTACATTCGGCAGTCAAATATTGAGGGTTAAATTAACTCTCAATATTCTACCCTATGTAAATCTGCCCCCAAGTGTCCGACATGTAATATATGGTAAATAAGAATAATTTACCCACTTAGACTATCCATCATTTATTATATCCTTATTCCACTCAAGAGCAAATCTTGAATTACCTTGAAGAAAAAAAATCAGTATACACGTATGGGATCCGTTATCCAGAAAGCTCAGACTTATGGGAAGGCTATCTCCAAAAGACTCCATTTTATCCAAATAATCAAAAATTTTTAAAAACGATTCTCGTTTTCTCTGTGATAATAATACAGTACATTGTGTTTGATTCAAGCTAAAATGTAATTAATTCTTATTAGAAGCAAAACCAGCCTATTGGGCTTATTTAATGATTGCATGATTTTATAGTAGAGTAGACTATGAAGATCCAAATTATGGAAAGATTTGTTATTATATGTCATATGTTATTATTATTATTATGTTAAACAAAATGAATTCTAACATATTAATCCCAACATTGTGACCTTCATCAGGAAGATCTCCCAGAGGAAGATCATGTATATCAAAACGTGATTGTAGGACCAGTACTTTTAGGGCAGAATAAGGTGTGTATAATATAAGGTGTTTCTTTTTGTTGCAGCAAATCTTATTAAAAAAAACTCTACAATTTCCAAGTCTTATATGTGGAAAGCTGAAATGAGTTTACTTTCCAGCTGGCTCCAAACCTACCCAAGAGTTAATGAGTAAGGAGGATCGTCAAAACTACCAAGTTAAATAAAATAAATCACTAACAATGATTTGTGGTTATACTATTTGGATTACACATTAAAAAGTGGTTTTCCATGTCACTGCATTTCCCTGCATGTTATCCCCCTCCACACAGTTAAATTGTCTACAAGAGAAAGCAAATGGGATTCACAGATAGCACAACAGCAAATGACCATGAAAGATAAAATATTCAGGATACTGAACCAATCCAGCCTTTTCTAACAAAAGAAAACGTTTTCTCATTTCATAAAAACATAAAAAAGACAGTAAGCTACTATGTATTTTCTTCCATGACAGACTCACATTCCTGCAATTCAGAGAGTTTAATCAGCCCAGTAGTGAAGTGAGCATAACCTCAATGTAAACTTTTAAAGGGGAAAACACCACTGTGTAATAGAAATTCAACGAATTTGAAAAATTCTATTTTTTTTCCAAATTTCATGTTCATTGGAGTTTATGGGAGTTTTTACTCACATGAACTCGAAATTCGACCCTTGATAAATCTGCTGCTATTTGTTGTTTCTATTGGTTAGGTGTACAGGACGTTTTGAAGGAGAAGGTGGGAAAGTAAGCACATTCACATGGTATTTTAGGTACACTGAGGGCCCTGGCTATGGGGCTGAATTTTTAATATAGATGATAGTACAGTTGTCAGAACCAAAAAATCAGCAATTAGTATTAAACAGTTACTACTAGTTAGTTGTAGGAGTAACAGATAAAAAGTTTATTATAGAACATATTAAATGAGAGTGAGGGGGGTTTGAGTACATGTAAAATGTTCCTGTTCTTCATTTGCACTGTTAAAAGCTGTCTATGGGGCTGATTTGCTAATGTTCTGATTTTTTTTTCACAAATCATATTTTTTGTCTAAAAATTCATGGATAATTCATGGATACTTGTATTTCTCCAAAATTCTAAAAGTTCAAGAGAAATGTAGAAACCACGTACAGTAAAAGCTGTTGAGGGCCCATAAAAGTCAATAGGAGCTGTGCTGATCCTTTTGGATTTTTACAATTGCCAAAAATAATCAAATTTTTAGAGGTTTTCGTATCATTTAGTGCATTGTTTTTTTTATTTGTAATGTTTAAATTCAGATCTTTTAATAACTTTTATGGCATTCACAGTTTTAGAGAAATAGAGTTTAATTGTGGATTCAAAAACTTCTAAAATGTGTTTTTAATAAATGGGCCTCCAAGTATTTGCACCCTCAGCACTGATGAATATACAGTTGACAAAAATCTTTGATTTTTGGCAGATAGTCTCTTGCTTTTCAAAATGATTGTAATTCCTTTAGAATGACATACATTTTAAGGGCAATGGAGAAGTGTAGCTTCAGTTGGGTCAACATATATGTTTATTTAGGAAATGCCAGTCAATGTTGTTTGCCACATAGGAAAGTCAGCTGCAGGAAGCAGTTACAAATCTACATGCGTGATATATATCGGAGGCACAAGAACTCCAAGTTATATAGACAGACAACTAAGATTAAAGTTAGAGAATAACTATTTACCATTGTTTCATTGCTTCCAAAGAGTTGGTAGAAACTGATAGAAGAACTTCTGAGCCAACCATATCAGCTGTAGAAGATAAGATACATTTTTTGTAAATTATTGTTTACTATAAGCAGAATGCCGTCGTGAGGAGTGTAGACTTTGCTCAGCAAAAGTTACAGTAAGAAGCTTTTACATAGGCTTGACTGAAGCATTCAATTCTTGGAAGGTACCTCTAATGTTGCATACTAACAAAAGTGGATGACATTTGTGTGGATCTTGAGTCTTTATATTTACAATTCCCAACATAAATTGATTAAACTTATATTTAATATACTGTAAAAATGAAATTAAAAAAAACAATAAAAACCTGGAGCAGCAATATATGATCAACCTCAGCAAATATTCAAGATACACTGCTGCAAGTAGCCCTTAAGTACATAAAAAATGTTTGCTTTTTTGAGCTTGCCTTTGGTGCATTTTGATTGATAGCCATTCTAACAGATGCTTTTATAAAAAAAAAAAATAGCATACAGGTTCAAACCATGTATTTATTTGTCATTGCTTCAGTTACCGAATAACTTTCATATTTAAAATATACAAAATAGATTTACTTATATTTTTAATTCATGCTGCATTTACAGATTCTTTATCAATATTATTGTACAGAAGCACATACTTAAAACTTAAATTCTTCTCATAGTTCCTTAGTAAGACTGTGTTGGCACATATAGTACATATGTTCAAAAACAGATTGGACATACATGCATACATTTATTTAAGACAAGAGTTGTAGCATGAAGCATAAACAATATTTATCCTTTTATCCTAATTGTTTTGGAAAAAAATCCATAGACTCTTTAGTAGTTGGTATCTGGGTGAAGGATGCGCAGTGTGTGCAAATCTCAAGGAGCAGCTACGTCTATTAATATTTCTGTGTTCATTTACAAAACAAACAGGCATCATTCCAGTCAGTATAGCTAACTTGTTTGCTAAGCAAGTTGTCCACGGAACAAACATTTTTTTATGATTGGTATCCCGAACCCAGAACAAACCCCAAGGTCCTGGTCACGGCTCAGCCTTCTGCCTTTAACAGCCACCTTTCACTTTGGGAGAAACCTTTTGCTACTCGGGTGCCGCAAGGTCTTAATATGAGAGGACCAAGGAGAGAGGTTTGGGCAAGCAAGGGAACCGTACATTATACTGAATTGGGAAAAAGTAACGTAGTTGGGTTCACAGGTTAATATATCAGATGAGCAGAGCAGTACAATAACAGGAGATGGTAGCGTAATCGAGGTCACAAGCCGGGTCAATATACCAAACGGGCAGCGCAGTACAAAACAGGAGTCAGAATCAGGTCATAGGTTGGGTCAAAATACCAGAGAGTTAACAGGATCAGAGAGAATGGTCAAAACACACACAGGGGTCAAAACAGGCAGCAGACAGGACTTGGTCAAGAACAGTCAGGGTCAAACATGAGTAGAAATACAGATAACAGCACCCAGGAACTAATGAATAGACCTTTACGTTGGGCAATGAAAACTACACAAAGAGCCCTTTAAATACTTTGAATTTTGCACCACCGATGACAAGCAGAGCAGCGTGAACCCGGAGGAACGTGCATTCAGAAGAACAACGCTGAAAAAGATGCGGCAGGTGTCCCCGTCGCACCCCCACTAGAACACCAGGGTGAGTTCTTACACATTTATCTATTTATTATTTTTAGTGCTAAAAAACATGTGTTTATATAATTTGTCTAACCATGAAACCCTTAAGGTTAGTACAGTGACTGACATCCAATCACAATGGTTCCATTGAACTTTAGCAAGGTTAAATGTCTGTGACTTACTACCCTTAAGGGTTTAAATGCTGGGGAATTCCCTACTACTGAAGAAGCAGCTTGGATGATTCAAGAAAACTCTAAAGTCCATTTGCCTTTGACTTATTTCTACTAGATACTGCATATCATGACCTGGATGAATGAGAACCTTCATAGACTTTCAAACTACACAATTGATAAATAGGCCTCCCTGTGATGTAATTGCTAAAATAGATCCTGGCTTCTGATCTGATAGTTTAGGCTAAAAATGCTCCTTTTTTGTTCAAGGAAACCAAATTATAACACCGTGTAGCCTAAAGGTGCTATTTACACACACTATAAAAATACATTTAGATAATTCTATGAATTCAGAAGGACTTT
The DNA here is from genome assembly GCF_017654675.1 of Xenopus laevis. Taxonomy (NCBI): domain Eukaryota; kingdom Metazoa; phylum Chordata; class Amphibia; order Anura; family Pipidae; genus Xenopus; species Xenopus laevis. The sequence goes on along the minus strand of NC_054384.1, from coordinate 82,400,133 downwards.
TTACTTAGTTGCTTTTTAACCAAAGGTTAATGTCAGACATAACATGTGTGAAAGGATTTTTATAGCAGCATTAATGATGTTTCTAATGAAGATTTAATTAGAAAGCGCAATGATGAATTCTGCCACTAGCCTATGGTCAGATATTGTCTTGTATAATAATAATCATACAGGAAACATACAGCTTACTTTATAGTACTACAGAGAATTATTTGGCCAAGCATATAGCTAAACATATTTTTTATAGGTTTTATAGACAAGCAGAGATGTTTTTCACATTATAGAGCCAAGCAGTTGGCTGAAATGTTGTGATTTTCCTGAGATCAGCAAAATCTCCACGTTTAGAATAAATGGCAAACTCTGCAAAGCTCAATTAAAGAAAGAAGGAATATGACACTATCATTAGAGTTTCTGATGTGGTTTGGGTGTAATTTTATGGCTAAGTGTGTCATGAAAGTGTTTATGGCTCAGCTGGGAAGTATTTTTAGAGCTGTAAGCTTGTCATATTGTGGAGATCGGGACATTGCCTATGAATTTTTAGGTAGACTTGAGAACGGCAAAGATCTCTTTCCAGCATACTCGCACTGAAGTCACAAGTTCATGATGATCCCGTTAACTTGGTCAGAAGACTTAAAGCTTGTTTAAGGATTGTTCCAAAGCATACTTAAGAATATTAAAACTCTTGAGGTACTTTCTTTGTATAAGCTGTGAATTGTGCAAACTGTCAGTATAATTGTCCATAAATATTACCTATAAAATGTTCTTTCATACTCCTTCAGATTATTCATATTGCTGCATTACAAGATAATATACAGACATTTGGCAAGCATCCATTCATCACAATTAAAGGAGAACTTAAGCCTAACTAAAGAAGTAAGGGCGAAATGTTGTACATTATCTTTTGGGTTTCTGTACCAGCCTAAGGGAACCACAGTCATTTAACAGTGAGGATCTGTCCCTCCAAAGATGCCCCAGTAGCTCCCCATCTTTTTTTCTGCTGAATCACTGCACATGCTCTGGGCTGCTGTCATTACTGAGCTTAGAGACCGACGCAACAAGATACTGAATATATTGTATATATAATATAACATACATTTCACAATATAGGACTGAAGATGATTAGTAAATAATTAAAAGTACATGGCAGCTCTGAAACCAGCATGATTAGCATTAGAATTAAATAATCAGCCCTGTAAGATTATCTTATATGAAAGGCAAACCTCATTTTGGCTTAATGAGTTGTAATGATCCCTAAGCTTAGCTTCTCAACAGTTGCTCAAACCACACTGAGCATGTGCAGTGTCACTGTCACTCCTGTGACACCTTAAAGGGCATGGGTCATTGTTACTATAGAGATTCTGAACCTTTAGGCTGGTTCAGTAAGTTCAAGATAAAATATGGCATTATCGGAGAAGAAAAGCTACCGAGGCAGTATATTGCCAATAGATTTCCCACAAGAATGATGCAGTGCATGATGACAGCGCACGATGAGCGATAGCCCTATAGTTCAACTATCACGTGATTTAGTTTGTGACGTCACACCCGGAAGTTACTTAAGTGCAAGTACCGGAACGCCTGACATTTGCCTTGAGAAAGCATTATTTGCGAAACGCGCGCTGGCGAACTCTGCCTTTTAATAGCCCTTTAACAAGGATTTTTAACAGAAATTTTAGCTTTAAGCCTTTAACTTATTATTAGAATTGGTCAAGGGGGGGCGGTTGTTTGGTGGAAATCAGCACTCAAACCCTACTTTTTTCTCCTCTCTGTCTATTGTATTCCGCACTGGGATTCTCAAGGGGACCACGATTTGTGGTTTGGTGAGGATTGAATAGCTCTTTAAATAAGACAGGGCCAGAGTTAAATATCGAGACCACAGTCCTGGTTTTTCCTGCCTATCTTTGCTTTGTGGTGTCCCAGGGATAGTAAAATCAATAGGTAGAAAGTTTTGGGACAACTCCACCTCTCTTTATATCCTTTTCCTACTTTTATATCGGGTTGAGTTGCTGGGTAATCGATTTATTGCTAATTAATTGGTTTACTAATTTATATATTTATTTCTCACTATTTATTACATCCCTGGTCGGACTAATGCACTTGCACTTTAAGGGGCCCATTCATTAAGTTCGAGTGAAGGAATAGAAGAAAAAAAACGTTGAATTTCGAAGTGTTTTTTTGGCTATTTCGACCATCGAATGGGTTACTTCGACCTTTGACTTCGACTTCGAATGGAATGATTTGAACTAAAAATCGTTCGACTATTCGACCATTCGATAGTCGAAGTACGGTCTCTTTAAGAAAAAACTTCGACCCCCTAGTTCGCCACCTAAAAGCTACCAAAGTCAATGTTAGCCTATGGGGAAGGTCCCCATAGGCTTGGCTAACTTTTTTTGGTCGAAGGATAATCCTTCGATCGTTGGATTAAAATCCTTTGAATCGTTCGATTCGAAGGATTTAATCGTTCGATCGAACTATTTGCGCAAAATCCTTCGACTTTCGATATTCGAAGGATTTTAATTCCCAGTCGAATATCGAGGTTTAATTAACCCTCGATATTTGACCCTTGATGCATTTGCCCCTAAGTATCTAATTAATTTAATATTCCTCTAACACCTATGCACTTTAGGCAGTGCATTAATTGTAAAGGAGTGATTTAATGGCAGAATTGAATTGATTTGGTCTGCCTTTTGTAACAAGCAAATGAATTAGCATGGAAGAAGCACTTGAAATGAATTAGTATTCATTTTAACTAATTGAATCACTCACTATTTATATTTTTAAGATCCTGCAGCTATAGAATTAATCTAAAGTATCTAGTAAGTGGATGAATTTTGAATTTTGAAATTTAGTAGTGAATTACTAGTCAGAAGAGGAGTTTTTTCTTTTCTGTTAGTTACAATTGCACTGATTGAATCAGACCTCTCTATTGACTGAAGCAATAAATTAGTATCAAGAGTATCTTCTCTTGCAATTAAGTTCTCTCCCTGCTCACTCATAGCTCTGGGTTCAGATTTTAGCAGAGAGGGGAAAGAGGAGCAAACTGAGCATGCTTAAGCCCATGCCCTGGAGGTTTAGGGTAAAACTCTACAAGCACTTTTGTAGGATGGTGTTGGATCAACAAAACCCATCCGAGGAGTCGGATTAGTCAAAATATAATCGGACTGATACAAAAATGGAATGCATAAACTACATGTAAAATTTTCCATCCAACATGACAAGACTGTCGGAGGTGAACACTGAATGCTGTGTCTTTATCTGACAAGATAAAAACAGATGGAGTCAGAGTTTTTTTCATTGAACTATATTGACTGTATATTGATGTATACACATGAAGAAAATTGAAGGCTTTGGTTCACAATAAGAGCGTCAGACATAGGACTCTTACCTAGTTTTAACCTTTCCTTCTCCTTTAATAGCCATATTCATTTTTAGGGTTTAGTTCTCATTTAAGGCTTTGGTTCACAATAAGAGCATCACACAGCTGTAGTATCTCATCTAGTTAGAACTACAAAAAGCCTAAAATAGTACCTAGGAACTAGAAGCAACAGCTTAAACATGCTATTAGTATGGTAAATACAATATTTGAGTATATGGCTTGTATTTAGGCAAACAGCAAAGCAGTTGGGCTTAACATTAATCTGACAGTATGCTCTATACCATAACTATATGAAAATAATAAACTTGTAGCAGAAGTCACAGCTTGGGGAAAACAAGTCAATCTTTTTTCTCCAGTTGTCATTTCACTTGACACTCTTGAACTTTGTTAAGATAGTCCAGACCCCAATTTACTTGACAAATGGTGCAAGTGTTGACAGAAATGTCAATTGTGAAGTGAAGATTTGCTTTGGTAGTTACTCAAGATGCTTATTAGTTCCTCAAGACAAGTTGAGGTAATCAATTATAATATTTATATTATGTTATTTGTTGGTTTTAAATATAGGGGGAGTTTTCTCAGTTAGATAACATCCCATTATTGCTTTTATCTGCACATTCCGCTACTCCCAGAGGAGTAAAGATTTATTAAAGGAAAACTATACACCCAAAATGAACACTTAAGCAACAGATAGTTCATATCATATTAAGTGGCATATTAAAGAATCTTACCAAACTGGAATATATATTTAAGTAAATCTTGCCCTTTTAATTCTCTTGCCTTGAGCCACCATTTCGTGATGGTCTGTGTGCTGCCTCAGAGATCACCTGACCAGAAATACTTCAACTCTAACTGTAACAGGAAAAAGTGTTGAAGCAAAAGACACAACTCTGTCTGTTAATTGGCTCATGTGACCTAACATGTATAGTTTGTTGGTATGTTAGTGTGCACAGTGAATCCTACGATCCCAGGGGGCGGCCCTTATTTTTTAAAATGGCAATTTTCTATTTATGATTACCCAATGGCACATACTACTAGAAAAGTATATTATTATGAAAATGGTTTATTTACATGAAGCAGGATTTTACATATTAGCTGTTTTATGCAATATCTTTTTATAGAGACCTACATTGTTTGGGGGGTATAGTTTCCCTTTAATATCTGAAACTATATGTTTTTTTTACTACATTTTATATTATTTCTTCACCTGTGTACACCCATGTAATTTCTTATTGGACAATTTATTATGCAAATACAAAAAGGAAAAATTGTGAGAGCACTCCATGGCTAAATAAAAATGTACTAAAATACATTGGAAGTGCTACTGATCTGGCCAAATTAACTACAGACATAGAAAATAAGAAGAAAAATTGATCAATGCACATTCCCTGGGCCCCTGTCATATCAGTAATCTATGCAGATGCATGTATTTACAAAGACAGGGGGTTTTTTAGTTACAAAATTATGATCATAAGATTGATAAGCCACCATACCACGTCAAGGTAAAACCCATATGGCGGTCCCTAACTATTTACCTCTGGTCATAATTTCAAATGCTAAAGCCTCCCGGCATAAGAGCATTACCTGAAAAATAAGGTCTCCCGACCTGGGCATTGGTTTTCATCATAGGGCTTAGTCCTCCCCCGCCATTAGCTTTCAAAGGGGAGAGATAACCTAGACCCCAGCATTGGTTCCATGAGATTAATCCTCCCCCGCTTGCGGCTTTTAAGAGAGAGAAACTGCCCAGACCAACACCCATTTCCAAAGGCATTGTTCCACCATTTAAAGAGACAGGTATGGGGGTGCTACAACCACATGGAAGCCTGGCCTGCAGCATAGCTGCTGAACTTCCAAACAGAATAAATCTGCTACAATAGAAAATACAAAAAGGAAAAATTGTGAGAGCACTCCATGGCTAAATAAAAATGTACTAAAATACATTGGAAGTGCTACTGATCTGGCCAAATTAACTACAGACATAGAAAAAAAGAAGAAAAATTGATCAATGCACATTCCCTGGTCCCCTGTCATATCAGTAATCTATGCAGATGCATGTATTTACAAAGACAGGGGGTTTTTTAGTTACAAAATTATGATCATAAGATTGATAAGCCACCATACCACGTCAAGGTAAAACCCATATGGCGGTCCCTAACTATTTACCTCTGGTCATAATTTCAAATGCTAAAGCCTCCCGGCATAAGAGCAATTTATTATGCATCCACCCAATGCAGCTGTGTTAACTTTCTTTTTATTATAAGCAAAACTTTTCAGGTACAGTACTTATCCAATGGGTATGCGGTATATAAGTTTCTAGAGCAGTAAACTTCTATTGTGGGCCAAAATTAGCCCCTTAGTATAAACACACTTGCAATTTTAAAGTAACTAGTGATGAGTTTCGCCCGTGAAAATGACGGCCATAGACTCTATTGGGTGAAAAAATATATTGCGCAATTTGTCGCGTGTCAAAAAACATTTTGTCACCCATAGACTTCAATGCATTTTGCCAAATTTTCACCTTTTCGCAAATTTTTGGCAAAGCGAAACAGGTCAGATTCGCCTATCACTAGAAGTAACTTTTTTTGACAGCTGTTTTGTCAGAGAAAATTAAACTGAAATTAAAATAAAGTCCTGAAGTTTCCCAAGTTCTATATGAACCCCAAGAGTTGCTATTTGTATCAAGCACCCCTTAGTTATTTCTCTGAAGGCTAAATAAGTATATATTTTGTATAAAAATCGATCTATCTATTGAACTATCTATTCTCTCTCTCTCTCTCTCTCTCTCTCTCTCTCTCTCTTTCTCTCAGTCTATCTATCGTTCTGTCTGTCTATCTATCCATGAAAAGCAGACAAAATAATGGTTGACCGATCCACCTCCCTCAAAAATCTAGAAGCAAACCAGTGTCCCAGGTGTTTTGATTATTTTGTCCCCTCCGTATCTGTATCCATGTTTTTCTGTCTATCTCTCTACTTTGTCTGCTTGTATACCGATCTATCATCTCTGTATGTCTGCCTGTTTATCAGTCTATGTGTTCTTTATATGGGGAAATTTTGAAAAGCCACCATTTTACAAAACATGTACAGCATTATAATGGAAAGAAAAATCACTTTTTTTATTTTCTTGTAAGACCACAATCATTTTTTAAACTAGATCAAGGCATGGGAATATTTCAAAAACTGTAGCCAGAATCCACTACTGATTCATTATTGGATTACACATGCCAAAGTATAAAGTGAAGAGGAGACTCCCCAGGGTAATTACATTATTTAACACATATAATTAATTCTCTTCAAATTTCCACATTATTAAAGTATTAGGTAGGCATGTCAGCTATGCTTAATTGCATTTAATTAAGAGGTTCAAGCAGACTGCTAAGCTTGTTATGACAAGAAAGTCATTAACAAACAACAAGCTAGAGTGTATCAATACTTTCCAAAAATATGTTTGTCAGTTATATACTTTGTAATATTTCTGATAATGCTCTGTGATTCTGTTAACAACAACCAACTTGAGGTCTAAATACTATTGTCAAACTGCAAATATATCTTCAAATATACTACAGCAACTGACGGCAGCAGGGTCATGAGACTTACTGATTTGTTTTACATTTATGTCTGAATATACTGGGAACAACTCAGCCTTTTACATTCTGTAAATCGAATATATCATTTGTATCACACAGTTTGGGGAGAACTGTGTGATATTGTAATTTGATTTTATCATGACCCCTGTAAAAAGTAGCTCAAACAAGTTTCGTTTAATTATTCTATAAACAATGACTTTCTCTTTCATCAATATATGTAAAATTACAGACAAATTTGAAGCAATGAAGAATCTAGATGGTGAAATGCAAGGCTTTGCAGGTTAGTGGTATTTTAAATTTCATTTTAATTCTGAAGTTGAAACCAGAAGGGCTGGTGAGGCTTGTAAGGTAGATCTGCTTGACAGCATGTTATAGATTGGAATCCAGACATTGTCTGGAGGGGAAAGGCAATTATTGGGCTGAAACCATCAACAAATCCTAGAAGAAGGAAGTAAATAAATATCTTGGTGGTATCTTGGGTGATGCAAGGTAGAATTCTGGCAATGTTGGGTATGTGAACTCTGACATTAATTTAAGGAATGAGGACAAAACCAAGGAAATAAACTGGGGAGTTCAGGCTATAAATCATAGTATCAAAAGGTAGAATGAATATGGTGCAAAGGCTGAACTTTATAGTCAAAGCAGCATCTCTCAGAAAATCTTGCAATGGCTTTCAGTTATGCTGGAAGTCTATGGAAAATTCTGCTCTTTGTAATAAAACATGACAAATTGCATACTGTATACGTTTTGCACCTTTTAGTAAATGAGCCCTAGTAGAGCAGTTTAAAGCAAATATAACAACTTAAAATGCAATAGTGGCATGTTTAATATTTTTATTCTGTTTGGACCTTCTTCTCTTCATCTTCAAGTCTGTCATTCAAATCACATCTAAGCTTCTAGGGTAAACTAGCTTCCAAATTCCAAACTGGTGAGCTGCTCAACCAAATATCTACAGCACTACAATTTAATTATAGGGGGTTATTTATCAAAGGTCGAATTTTCAAGTTGTGGTTTTTTTTTACTCTAATAATTGTACTCACAACTTGAATGCAAGTTATTTATGAAAAAACTCGAACTTCTAAAATTCGATCATGTAGGAACGACCCAAAAATTTGAATCAAATTGTTTTCCTCCTTGAATGTCAGGAAGGCTATTAACATCTTCAAATGGTTCAAGGGACCTCAGCCATTGACTTGTATATAAACTCTGCAGGTTTTAGGTGGAGAAGTATTGAATAGTACTGTTTCCTTAATCCAGGTGTGATCAATCTCACATTCTAATTCAGATTCAAGTTGGTGCTTTTAAATTGGAAATTGTGATAAAAAAAAAACCAAAAAAACAATTTGAAAATTGGCATTTACCATTCGAACCTTAGTAAATCTGCCCCTTAAAGTAAAATTTCAATTAAAGGTACTGCAAAGTGTTCAGCAACCATATATTGAAGTGAAAAAATCAGATTAAACCCCAAGATGATACTCAGCACTGATAAGCTTAAACAGTTATTCACAGGACCTTACAGCTGATCTTTCAGTCTGAAAAATGTTACAGTAATATAATGTGAGAAAGTCCATATTGGCCCTTGATGCAGTCTACAGTTGACTAATCTGCATAGGACTTCCCATATGTGATTCAATTGTTGGCCATTTGCTTGGACACATATAAAAGAAGTAAAACAGATCTCTTTAAAGCAGACTGAAATCAGCTATGTTAGAGCTTTCCTAACCTATCACGAGAGGTACTTCAGACTTATTTCTGTTATGGGCCAATGACTAGGAGTTATGAAAGTAACTGCGTCATAATTTCAAAGTAAAACAGAAATATGTAGTGATGTAGATTGTGACATATTTTATTGTTGCATCTGTTGCCTGCTCATGGACTGTCAATTGTAATAACATGCAATATAAATATTGGACTAAGCTTCGAGTACAAAACCTGGAGGGAAACATTTTAGATTACGTGTAAACTGATTGGAAGGAACTGGCATGAACATTCACAACTGAAATCAATTACAACTCTAGGTAAACAGGTTCTAGAGAAGTCTAGTCATAGCCACTCAACCAGAAATGCTAGATCAACAATATTTGCAGTGGTCCCTTTTCTACAACCATGACGACAAATTTACAGACAGTGAAGTGCAGGGAATTTTGCGTAGAACCTGTGAGCCACTGACCTCTGTCTTTGCTGGGACTAATACAGTATATTGGCACTCTTAAGCCTCTCTTTCCATAGCTAGGTTTAAGGCATTAGTGAATGGTATGCAAAATATATGGATGTTTTTCTCCTTTACCTTTAGCATAATCTTATTTTAGCCTTTGCAATTTTCTCTACACATCATACACATGCAGTGCACCATGGAGCATGTGTAATCTGATTGTTAGATATAATGAGACACCTTAAAGGAATCCTGTCATCGGAACACAGGTTTTTTTTTTTAAAACGCATCAGTTAATAGTGCTACTCCAGCAGAATTCTGCACTGAAATCCATTTCTCAAAAGAGCAAACAGATTTTTTTATATTCAATTTTGAAATCTGACATGGGACTAGACATTTTGTCAATTTCCCAGTTGCCCCCAGTCATGTGACTTGTGCCTGCACTTTAGGAGAGAAATGCTTTCTTGCAGGCTGCTGTTTTTCCTTCTCAATGTAACTGAATGTGTCTCAGTGAGACATGGGTTTTTACTATTGAGTGTTGTTGATCTACCAGGCAGCTGTTATCTTGTGTTAGGGAGCTGTTATCTGGTTGCCTTCCCATTGTTCTTTTGTTTGGCTGCTGGGGGGGAAAAGGGAGGGGGTGATATCACTCCAACTTGCACAACAGCAGTAAAGAGTGATTGAAGTGTATCAGAGCACAAGTCACATGACTGGGGGCAGCTGGGAAATTGACAATATGTCTAGCCTCATGTCAGATTTCAAAATTGAATATAAAAAAATCTGTTTGCTCTTTTGAGAAATGGATTTCAGTGCAGGATTCTGCTGGAGCAGCACTATTAACTCATTCATTTTGAAAAGAAAATTTTTTCCCATGACAGTATCCCTTTAAAGCCAATTCATGTACCATTGTCAAAAACAATTTAATCAAGATTAAATCAAGATATTGCTACACTTTTGCTAAGGTAGAGCTGCTGTATTTTCAAGTAAAAGAATTCCACCATGTTTTTCTTACCTTAAGATGAAACCATCTAACTTCTAATCTCAAGGGATGCCCTTGTGTCCTCAGAAAAGATCTACTGGCGAATAAGCAAAAGTTTATTATATTGGCCCATTATATATTAATACCTTCAGTCTTGCAGGTGTTCTTCTAAAATACAGGTATGGAATCCGAATTACAGGGAGGCCATCTACCATAGACTTCATTATGATCAAATAATTTCAATTGTAAAAAATAGACTAAAATATAATTCTGTTGAGTTTAATTAATCTTTCAGTGTTTTATTAGTAGGTATGGAGATCCGAATTACAGAAAGACTCCTTTTCCAGAGAACCCCAGGTCTCTGGATAACAGGTACCTGTATAAACAAATCAAGCTTGGCCAGGGTTTTTTTTTTCAACAGATTTTAAGCTCTTTTGGGCATTGCCCTCTTTTTTCTTTTGTCAGCTTTTGTATATAATCGGTATGTTCAGTGTATGCATGTTGGCGATTTATAAATACAGTAATGCTGGATTGTAGGAAAAATGCTGCATTTGGGGTAAAAAAGATGATGAATTGCAGCCAAAATTGTGCACTGCAATATATATTTACTGTATGCACTTGCACAGGTAAAAATAATATATCATAATAATCAAAATTTGTAAACCTGCTAGGCATATGATAAGCAGGTCGGCCCATTGACATTCTGGCAATCTCCTGACAGGCCAGACTAGGAGAGGGATTCATGTCTATTATTTGATCGATGATGACAAGATTATCAAGCAGGCAGATCACCAACATGTCAGGAGTAACCTCAGTTCTGAACAGGTTCTGATGAAAAATTTGCCCATATGCAGGAATACACACGTGTGTTGGCCAGTTTATCTTAGATTTGGCTAAGTTTGCCTACTATATGCATGAATGAGAGGCTATTACATTGTAAGTTATGTTGAAAAAAGACACACGTCCATCAAGTTCAACCTTTTAACTTTTTTTTAATCTGCCAAACTGCCAGTTGATCCAGAGGAAGTAAAAAAAAACTCATCTGAAGCCTCTCCAATTTGTCTCAGAGGAGAAAAAAAATCCTTCCTATTGCAGCTCTCACGAATCAGACACTGCTTAGTTATGAACAACCCTGAACATTAGTTTCATTTGAAACAAAAACACACGCACAGAAGAGCTTTACACACACCAGAAAAAACATTCTACAGAAAGCAAAACAAGTGTAAAAAAAATGATAGAAAGAAAAGCATACTGGCAAAAACAATACAAACAAGGACTCACAAAGCCTCTAAATGAAAACAGAAATGGTGTACAAATAACAGGATCTTACACTGCACATAAACATCAACAGTTTCTCAAGTGTTGTGACAAGTATTTATAAAGAAGTTAATGTAATACACTGTAGGGCTCATTTGTGAACACAAGTGCCTGGTGTAATGTGCAAAAACGTATGCAAATCATCACGTTTTTACCCACATTGCAGCATATTTCTCAGAATTGCAGTATCACTCTGGATGTGTCTTCTAAAGAGTGTGCAACAATTAGCGCATATTTGAGCAAAGTCTTATGCCATTTTTATTATTCAGTGAGGCATAATATCTGGCACATCATTGTGTATTACTACATTGTGTTATCCCTTTCATTATCCCTTTCTTTGTGACTTTTAATTATGTAAGTTTTACACACAGTTTTATTCGTTTTAGAGTTTGTGGAAATGACACAATAGATTTTGTAGCTGTGTTTCAGTTTTGAAAACATTGAAAACCTTGGTGTTTAAAGAATTCTGCCCGCAACTGCCTCATCTACAACCTGATCCGCAACCCACCGACCACGACTAAACAGGAAGTGCTGTTGCTGTAAACCGAAAGTGACATCATCAGAAGTGGGCGGAGACAGAAAACAGTTTTGTAAAAATTTAAAAGTAGTAAAATATAGACAAAATAACATAAGATAAGAAATATAGTTGAGTCCTGTAACCAGACCTGCGACCCGCAGACCCACATCTTTACCCGCCCCCGAAAATCCTACCATCATCCCACAAGGTACCTGCTTTTTTGCGGGTAACCTTTGGGTACCTGGAGTACCCACCCACTGCAGGACTCAAATCCAAGTGTATTAGCTGTATAATGAGAGAAATTAAATTCATATCTTCATGATTCTAACTGTAAACAAAGCCCCTACATGCTGCAGATTAATGCTTTTTTCTCAGAAGCTCAAGGGATACCCTAGAATCTTCTGTGAAAATATATGAGCCAGTGGCTTTTACAGAACTTGTTGTATGAAAGCTGTATATTTAAAATATGCTGTTATCAAATTGGACACTATTTATCTTCACAGGCAGCTGGGGAAGTTAAGATTGTGTATTAGACCCTCTGTCAGTTCCTGAGGCAACTGCTCCTGCCTCTATGCAAGACTATTATTCTACACAGTGATGTGCTGAAACCTGTTGCTGACTGTGGAGTGTACACTTCTTCATTTCCCTTTTGTTTCAAAGAGAAGTGTTCCTGGAAAAATTCCTTAAACCTTTAAACAGCATTATTTTTTAAATGCACATACTGTTTAGTGGTCCTTGTTCTGCACATTCTGAATTTCCTCTGTAGGTGCCAATGCTTGGTTGTGCACTTTCGGTTGCACATCTATCTTCTCATGCCTTCAGTTTATTATGCATTTGAATGCACCTGTTTTTCAGGCAACTACATAAGCATAGTGCATAAGAATGCTTAACTGTAGGCCCCATGTGCATCCGCTATCTGAATTAGTGGCAGTCACTACACTGTACTATGATACACCGAAATGTATCACATGCACTTCCAGTGGCTCCATCAGAACCCACCCACTAGTTCATGTCTAAATATGAAGGTCAACGCTCCCTAAGGCCCCACTCCACTTAGAGCTAACTGTTTTATAAACCTGCTTTTACAGTCTGCATGATTGTCCTACATTTCATCTGCAAAAACAAGGAGATCCCCAACTCTGGTTGATTAACAACCATCCTCTTTAACTGCTGAGTATGAGTGACAGCAAACAGATAATGCAGGGATACCTGTCTCGCTGTATTATGCTTGAATGCCATTTGAGCATGAAAACAATTGACAATTGAGTCATTATCTTGCAGTTAAACAAGAATTTGACATTTTATGGTCATAGCTGTGACCGTATTGCAATAACATAGGGTTTAGGGGAGTCCCCATCCCAACTACGGTTCTACTCAATGAAATAGTCATAAAAAAGCACATTTTTATATAGGTCTTTTGCAAAGTTCTATTTTTAAATAAACACAACAATGTTTGTAAGCCTGCTGTTAAAAAAAGGCAGACTTATTGTCCATTTCATAGTATAAAACAGGAGTCCTGACTGGTTACACAAAGTTCTTTGTTATTTTTAGGAAAGTATTAATGTGACTGTGAGCATATGTGCTCAAGCAATGCCTATCATGGGAGGGGGAGCTAAGATGAAGGTTCCACCATTCAATGGCCCCGTGTTATGCTCCTTTGTCTGAGAAGCAATGTCTGAGAAGAAGTCAATTTCTACATGTAAAAGTGAGTACTGTCTTTTAACTGTTTACTTTTTTTTTTTTAATCAAAAAAGAAAAAAAATTCTGTACCTTGTAGCTCCTTCAGACATCAGAAGTAACAGAATATGCCAGATATGTAGAAGAATGTTCCTTTATTTAAAAAGCCCTCCAGGCTCGAGCTTTCATTGACTCTGACTTATTTGAAATGCCAGAAACTGAAGCCCTGTAGGGACTGAGGCTCTCCTGGGAAAAGGTGATACCAAGAAATATAAAAGTGACTGCATGCTATGTTTTTTAGGATGTTCTGCAGCAGTTGAAACTTCTTGTTCCGAGAGTTTTGAGTGTGTTTTTTCTAAGTTCTTTTAAAAATACCACATTATATTTTAACCTTTCCTATATAAACATAAAAAAGGAAGATGGTGGCATCTGAGTTAGGCTATGTACAAACAGGTTTGTTTACATGAAAGTGACCTGTGCTGTGTTCTATTCTGCTTGCTTGCACTGTAAACAGATGCAGGCCCAGGAAAGTAACATAACCTGTGCGCATGTGTACTTGCATAAATTCCTGCAATATGGTGCTGCATTTTCTTGCAGCTCTCTGTGTTGCATGCAAATGAGAGTTTTCCCCAACATTTTATCTGTATTTCATCTCCTGTTTTAAGTTTTGAGTCTTACAGCCACAGAAAAAGAAGTGTTAATTAATGATGAACAGTTTGGAAATGTCATCACCCTTGCCCAAATCCATACCTGTTACCAATATCTGATCTTGGTACCCAAAGCACTTTGACCAGACTCAAACCCAAATGATCCAAATGAGGTGTGGCCAAAGCATTAATTTCAAAGGAGGAGGATTTGTATTATAGATCAACTTTACTATGCCAGCAATCTGCATTGCTATCCACTCGAAACCCACTTTGGTGCCATATTTGTTAACCCAAACTCACTCAAACTACAAACCTCATTTGTTTTGCATTGTCCATTCCACAGATTACTAATATTCATGCTAAATACAGCCACAGTGGCTACCAGTCCTGGTTTTGCAGATTGGTACAAGGGGACTTTTTGTTTTGCTGAGATTTTACCAACTTAACAGGCCTTCCTTAGTCTTGGGATCCAAATGTAATGCTTAAAAGGATACTGTCATGGGAAATTGTTTTTTTTTCAAAATGAATCAGTTAATAGTGCTGCTCCAGCAGAATTCTGCACTGAAATCCATTTCTCAAAAGAGCAAACAGATTTTTTATATTCAATTTTGAAATCTGACATGGGGCTAGACATTTTGTCAATTTCCCAGCTGCCCCATGTCATGTGACTTGTGCCTGCACTTTAGGAGAGAAATGCTTTCTGGCAGGCTGCTGGTTTTCCTTCTCAATGTAACTGAATGTGTCTCAGTGGGACATGGGTTTTTACTATTAAGTCTGTACTTAGATTTTAGGCAGCTGTTATCTTGTGTTAGGGAGCTGTTATCTGGTTACCTTCCCATTGTTCTTTTGTTTGGCTAATGCGGGGGGGGGGGGGGAAGGGAGGGGGTGATATCACTCCACCTTGCAGTACAGCAGTAAAGAGTGATTGAAGTTTATCAGAGCACAAGTCACATGACTGGGGGCAGTTGGGAAATTGACAAAATGTCTAGCCCCATGTCAAATTTCAAAATTGAATATTAAAAAATCTGTTTGCTCTTTTGAGAAATGGATTTCAGTGACGAATTCTGCTGGAGCAGCACTATTACCTGATTCATTTTGAAAACATTTTTTTTCCCATAACAGTATCCCTTTAAAAGAGTGATTCAAGGCTTATAAGTTGTCGCATAACAAGGACTTTTTAAGTATTGCCCCTTAGCACTCAACCATCAACTCCAATGTTTCCCATTTGTTAACTATAGTTTAATGTTTTCGATGACCCTGCTTTTTAAAGGAGACAAATTAACAGTAAAATCTAGAGGCAGATCCAGAAAAAATTAATGTGAGAATGGCTTTTTCATTGTCATAAAATATTTTAATGATGGCACTGGCATATATTGATGTTTGAGAAACATTTTTATGCTAAACCCCTTGATTTTTGTTTAATTTTCCTAATGTCTTACTGTGAAATGATATTAACCCCTTTTGCTATAAGTGAGTAAATAAAGTGCAGAGTCCAGTGACTTTATGGCAAAGATGTTACCGATCATGTACAGATTAGCAATGTAAGATATTTTGCACTATTCTGTGGCTTCTTGTTACTAAGCAAATAACTTGCTGATCCCACTAAGATGCAGGCACAATTAATTGAAATGACAGAGTAGCTGTAACAACATGCTCATTTTTCAGAAATGAAATCCCATAGGAAAAAAAACAGATTCTTCGAACCTAAACATTCCTGAAGGCGGCATTGTCTAACATGGATTTTTCTGTATGGAATGTGGACAATTTCAGTGATTATTGATGGCTGCTGAACACACACATCATCCATACTAGCCCTGCAGTTTTTTTTACTTTAAAAGAAGGTAAACAGTAAAATTACCATGGGTGCAACAATTTTCTGCACACCCCCAAGTGACTATAATCACTGGCCTGCTGCCCTCAACTCCTCGTATAAATTGGATCAGCCCTGGGTGCTGAGTGCACCTTCACCAAGTTCTTGCCTGCCAGCAGGGAACTTATGAGCCACTCTTGGCGGGTGAATGTGCCCTGTACTGTGCAAGTGGCAGCTTGGATATGAGCAGCTCTCTTTTATTTCCCATAACAGAAAGCCTGGTCAATTACACTGTAAACTGAAACAATTTGGCAAGTGCATTGCTCACATTTCTCTTATAGGCATACTGTTTTTTCAGAACACATCAGTTAATAGAGCTCCTGCAGCAGACTTCTGCACTGAATCTGTTTTTCAAAAGAGCAAACAGAATTATTTTAATATTTAATTTTGAAATCTCACATGTGACTAGGCATATTGTCAGTTTCCCAGGTGCCCCCAGTCATGTGACTTGTGCTCTGATAAACTTCAGTCACTCTTTACTGCTGCACTGCAAGTTGGAGTTGCAGTTTTCTGCTGATAGGAGCAGAAAACTTATGGAAAAGCCCCACATCTGGAAAACACCAGGTCCTGAGCATTCTGGATAACAGGTCCCCTGTACTGCAGTTGTCACAAATGGCATATCATTAAGAGGAACCAGCAGACAAGTCATACTTATACTAGATCAAGCCCTGCGGTAGTAAAGTATGTAGGTGAAACCTGGACTTGATCCCTTTTGCTACCAGCCATTTTTGTTCTTGCTATAAGATTCTGTCTCCCATTATTTTAAGTATGAAACACAAAACATAGTTGGCCTAGTGTTTTAGCTCATTCTATGGGAAACCATTACTCTCCTTGGTAGGAAAAATGACGTAGGCATTATTTTCTGTCAAAATGATCCTCTGTTTTAGAAGCCAGATAAAACATTTCCTGGGAAGATATCAGATCATACTGAACTTCTCTAGTCTGTTGAATTATATCTAACTGAAAATGAAGATTTTTACTGACAGCAAATAATTGTGTGGCATAGAGATTTCAGCAAACTATGCTTCTTTATGTATCTGGTAACGCTTTAGTCTTTTTTTCCCCAAGTCACAAAATGAACGCAAAGGATACCACATTTCTCAAAAGTATGCGAGCAACATATAATTTATTCTTCTTGTTTGAAAGGTTGACATGACTGCCATGGGCTAGGCAAATGTACTCTTTGAATATTTGGCTTTCTGGATCTGGGCCTTCATATCTGTGAATCACTAAAATGAGAACATTATACAGTTTTTTTTGTAGTGCAGCATATTAAAGTTGTAAATTTTGTGTTAACGATAACCAATGTGTAGTTGTTATTAAAAGTCTAAAATAGAAAGCATAATTTAAACAGCAATGAACTAGAACAAAATGGTTGGCAAGAAAGATTCTCTGATCCCAAAAATGCCCACTGTCCAGTGGTAAAGATGAAGGTTTATATATCAGATTGGGAACTTGCAAATAGCTGGGAAAAGCATAGAAGCATGGTTGAGATCACATATCAATGCTTTTGCATTGCTGCACCAGAATTCATTTGTCAAATTGGGTATAGTGTATATAGGACAGATATACCAAGGGGGTTATTTATTAAAAATCGAATGCCAAGCATTTGAAAGATTCTAGTTTTTTTTTTTACTATGAAATCCAAATTTTAAGTGGAAAAAAAAACCTTGAATTTTTCGAGATTTATTATACCCAAAGGATGCAAAAAGTTCGAATCCGAAAATCCACCATCTCAGACCTGCCGAAGTTGTATTTAAGTCGATGGGAAAGGTCCCTAACCTATTTGTAAGTTTCTGTGGTCTGCTCTGGAATTAGCCCAAAAAATTCTGACTATTCGGGAAAAAGCTCGAAAAAATCTCTCTATTTTATTGAGTTTTCCCCCGATTAAATCATGCTTTTTTAATAATAAATAAGGTCTAGTGATGGGCGAATTTATTCGGCAGGCGCTAATTTGCGGCGAATTTGTGCGATTCGCCGCCAGCGAATAAATTCGTGAAACGCCCGCGAAAATTCGCCACCAAAAATTTGCCCGCGTCAAAAACGCCCGCCGGCGTCAAAAACGGTGCCGTTTCACAAATTCGCCCATCACTAATAAGGTCAAATTGTGGATTCTACTTTGGTCTGACTTTTTTATTTTAAAAAATCTGATAAATTTGGATTTTGATAAACAACCCCGAAAGTGTTGAGCATTAGAAAAAAGACATATTCTAACAAGAGCACCTGCATTTTAAAATGCACTTTAGTTCACACAGCAAAATGAATTAGATCAGATCATCTGCCTCCTGCTAATTGCATAGAAAGGCCACAATTACATCTTGCCGTATGCAAAGCAGGAGTTACAGAGAACTTTGTTGGCCTGCTTAACATAATTGCTATTAAATATGTAAGATTTCTGAGCCCGTGTCATGCACAGGTAACTAGAGCATAGGGGCAACATTTTAACATTCAGAAAGTCTCAAGGGCTGCTAGTTTCCTGTAAACAAAGTATTCCCCATATAGTATATAGTATAGTCAATTTTTAGGGCAGTCTGTAGAGAACATGCAATGAAGATGTTATGCTGGACAATTAGCCATAAGACCCTTCAAATTTTTGGTCTAACCTAAAGAGTTCCCAAATATTCACAACACTGACATATTGTTCTCTGACAGGATCTTAACATTAATCCTATTTGCTGTGCAGTTTTTCATTCTCGGACCCAGAGATTTCTGAGCTGCTTTTCCAAAATTCTTATTTGCACTCCATTCATAAGGCTTTAAAATCTGTGGACGATAAAGATAACATGGGTGTAACTTAGCATGTCTGTACACTGAAAGGAATGCAAAAATATCTACCTGGTAAAATTAATTGACATTATAAGCCGACACTATTGTTTCTTAAAGGAGAAGGAAAGGTTAAAACTAAGTAAGCCTTATCAGAAAGGTCCACCTAAATACACCAGTAACTCCTCAAAGTAGTGGTGCTCTGAGTCCTCTGTCAAAAGAAATACTGCATTTCTTTCCTTCTATTGTGTACACATGGGCTTCTGTATCAGACTTCCCCCCCCCCCCCTTCAGCTTAAACCTCTTTGCCCTGGGCAAGAGCATGCTCAGTTTGCTCCTCTTCCCCCCTCCCCTTCTCTGCTGTAATCTGAGCCCAGAGCTACAAGTGAGCAGGGAAAGACTCAGGCAGGAAGTGATGTCACACCAAGCTAATATGACAGCTGCTTTTCTAAACAAACAGAGAGAGAGCTTCTAGAGCTTTTTTTTTTACTATTGCACCTAATCTGTTGGCAATAAAATGCCTCCATAGCTTTCCTTCTCCTTTAATCAAATGTATGGTGAGCCCTTGAAGAGAAACACTATCTTGAAACTCATATTCATCACTGCTGAAACCCATGTCATTATTTCCAGAAATGTAAAAAAGAAATAAAAGTTGACACGTGAATATGACTGGAAAGAATGTTAACTATGTCTCATTTTTAGCCATGTCAACCATGTAAATATAATGAAGAAAACTGTGCATTGGTGTTGTAGCTACAATTAGGAGCATAGTGATGCTTGATGAGGTGTAGGCTGTGATGAGCTGTGTGGGTTGTCAGGCGGTTCACGAGAAGAAGTACTTGCCAGTTTGGAAAGACATAATAACTCACATCAACCCAATACTGATTCAGAATTTTTTTATTTACAATTTTATTACCATATTTAATCTAACATGAACTATATATAGGTATAGCCCTTAGCTTCTGCACGTGTGGTGTATATCAAACAGAAGGAGCGAAATGTAGTTGGTGGGCCTAAAAAAAAAGAGTTGCAAATCCCTTAAAGGGGACCTGTTACCCTAAGAAATAATTCCAAATCCTATTTTATGATGTTCGTCAAGCAAAGTAGACTTCACTTGCACTATATAAATCATTTACATCTTGTTTCATTTAGTCTTGGAATTCACAGTCACATCAAGCAGGCAGGTGCCATTTTATGGACATAGAGGAAGGGCAGGCAACTGAGATTTTAAAATGAGTTGATAACAGGTATGGATGTTTTAATTAAAGGAGAACTAAAGCTTAACTAAAGACATAGGCTAGAAATGTTGTACATTATGTTTTGGGCTTCTGTACCAGCCCAAGGCAAACACAGCCCTTTAGCAGTAAAGATCTGTCTCCAAAGATGCCCCAGTAGCTGATTCACTGCACATGCTCTGTGCTGCTGTCACTTACTGAGCTTAGGGACCCACTCACAATATACAGTACACATAGAAATGTCACAATATAAGACTGATTAGTAATTAATACAGAAAATTATTACATGGCAGCACAGAAACCAGTGCAACTACAGAATTTAATAATCAGCCTTGTAGCAACAGCTTATATTACAGGCCAAACTCATTTTCTTACCTAATCATTTGCGGTGACCCCTATGCTTAGCTTCTCAACAGCTGCTCAGAGCCCACTGAGCATGTGAGTGTCACAGACACTTTCCAAGATGGTGACCCCCTGTGACAAGTTTGGAGTCCTAGATTATTGAAACTTTAAGGTGGTGCAATAAGTTCAGTATATAAAATATGGCATTCTTAGCCATATTCATTTTTAATGTGTATTTCTCCTTCAAAAAATTAATTTAGGGTTTTATGATTAATTTCAAAAGTTCTTTCATTGCACAGCTTTTTATGTCTGGGTGACAGGCCCCCTTTAACCATCATCCATCCAACAACCATCTTAATATATTACATTTACGGGAAAATGCAGTAAACTTTATTTATTGAAAAAAATCTTTGCCTTTACACTAAGGGGTTTATTTATTAAACCACAAATATTTCTAGCTGAGTTTTTAAAGGGGAAAAACTTGATTTTTAGAGGAAATAAACTAAAATTTTTCGAGAATTATAATGCTAAAATGCCTAAAAATCCATATCTAAAAATGCTTCAGCAAAATCATTCCATTAGCCAGAGTGACTTTTTGCTCTGGCAAATGGACATTACTCTGCAAATTCACTGAAATGCGGATTTTACTGAACGTTACCTCTTTCACCGGAGTTGCCTTCACCACCTCAGACCAGACGAAGTGATATAAAGCAGCTAGATCTTCCTCAATCTTCTGTCACTTACATAATATCCTGTGAGACGAAAAGGCATCAAAGTTCAAAAAATGCTTGTGACTTTTCTTAAGTCCTAACTTTAACTTTTTTTGGGTAACCGGTTTTCTCCACACATTTCAAAACATATGGAACATTTTACAGTGGGCTCAAGTGTAGTGCATTATATTAACTCTCTTGTCTTTATTAAGGTTCCCTGGACATTTGTAATAAAAACTGGTAACTTAAACCATTTGCAGCAACATTTATAATAAAGATGTCCATACAACTTTAAATTTGCAGAATGACCTAAGCACAAGATCACTAGTGAAGTTTCGCTAGGCACAAATGAATGCTGGCGCATCTTCGCTATGAAATGCTCGCACAGCCGAAGTAACGCTAGCGAAAATTTGCCAGCGTTCGACGTCCAGGCCAAACTTTGCATTTTAGTGAATTAGCATATTCATAGTGCATTTGTGCCTGGCGAAGTAGTGTGACCCGTTCACCCGTTAGTGAATCTGCCCCATAGTGTATAGTTGGATACGACGGGGCAGATTTACTAAAGGGTGAAGTGGCAAATGCTGGCGACAATTCGCCAGTGTTACCGACTGCAGGGACTTGGCCGATTTATTAATGGGCACAAGAGTGACTTCGCTAGCGAAAGAGCTAGACACTAGCAGTAATTCTCACTCTATCAACAGGCGACTTTTCGCTCTGGTGAATGGACATTACTCTGCAAATTCACTAAGATGCAGATTTTACTGAACGTTACCTCTTTCACCACACTTGCCTTCGCCAGCTCAGACCAGGCGAAGTGCAATGGAGTACATATATCTTCCTAAATCTTCAGTTAGTTACATCATATTTTCTGAATGGAAAAAGTTCAAAAAACGCTGGAGCCTTTTCCTTTTTTTTGGGTGATAGGCTGCAAAAGTCCTAAAAAAATATTTACCGGTTGCTCTCAGTGTAGGGCATTATAACAACTCTATTGACTTTATTAAAGTTCCCTGGACATGTGTACTTATCAGTGTAAATGTAATGTATTTGATGCAACTTGTAACATAAAGACGTCCATTCAACGTTAAATTCCCGTTGTATGCAAATTAGCCTGAGAGCAAGACCTCTAACAAATTTGCTCTAGGCAGAAATGAACGCTAGCGCATATTCGATTTGATTTGCTTGCATTGCCGCAATAACACTAGCGAAAATTTGCCTGCGTCCGTCAGCCAGGACGAAACTTTGCATTTTAGTAAATTAGCGCTGTCCCAGCTAATTTTCACCTGGCGAAGTGTTGCGATGGGTGCAAAGCCGTTACTGACGAATTTTCGCCGGTTAGTAAATTTGTCCCCATGTGTTAAACACATTAAGTAGAAGTTTAATCTCTTACCAAGGATAAAGTGTCTATTGTGTAGCATAAATCATTTTGTCCTTCTAGTTTGAAGAGGGACACATCAGTGTGGTATATCATGTGAGACATGAGAGCTGATGAGGAGCCATTGAGAATAGAAAACTATTATGTAATTCATATTTTTACATCCAGTTGTTGGTTTTTTATGACTGTTTGGCTGGTAGGTCAGCCATTAAGCATATGAGCCAGAGGCATATAATTCAGGATGAGTCACTGACTACTCAGAAGGAAATAGATATCTCAGTTTACATTAAAAATGTAATTAGTTTGATGTTCCATAGAAGCTTGCATTTTTCCTTACCAAAAAAATAACTGTAAATGCAGGGCAGTAAAATCTAAACCACAATACTATAATGAGATTTGTATTTAGAGGTCAAGGGCAGTAAGTGCATCTATTAATATCTGAAAACCTCATGTATCAATTGATGGTTGTAATTACACAGCTGTTTCAATAGCAAGAACCTTAAAAAAGAATGATGCATCTCTGCTAATTCC
Organism: Xenopus laevis; assembly: GCF_017654675.1. Lineage (NCBI taxonomy): Eukaryota > Metazoa > Chordata > Amphibia > Anura > Pipidae > Xenopus > Xenopus laevis. The sequence continues at coordinate 82,377,070 of NC_054384.1, read as the reverse complement.
AATTTATTTCAAGCCATCATTTAGAACTTGAAGAAACTGTCTAGGATTAAACTGAATATATTTTGTATAAAGTCAATGGCAAAAACCCCCAGAAATAAATATGCTCTAAAGGCAGAAGTGGTATTTTTGAATCCCTTAAAGTCTATAGGAATAGCATATTATTTGTCTAGAGCTGAATAAAATTATTTTGTGGAGGACTTTTACTTGTTTGCAATATTCATCTTACCAGATTTGCTTTAAAAAGGGCACCTTTCAGTGCTCAATGTTTGCTACTTGAATTATTCTGAAAAGTGTGTTAAAACAAAAAAACAAAACAAAAACTGTGCTGCATAAATAGAGGCCTATTTATCAAAATTTGAATTGGAGAATGTAAGCACTTTTATTGAATTAAATCTAACCTGAATTTACCAAACTTGAATGTGTACTCATTTATAAAAAAAATAAATATATAAAACTCCAGCGAAAAATGTGCGAAACTCAATTTTGAGGTATGCTTCAATTTTGAAACCGGTACTAAAGTCAATGGGCGCCGAATAGTATTGATGCGTGACGGTTTTAACGTGAGCTACTTTTCAGACGCGCATCAGGCCGGCAAAACGCTAAAATTCAACAAATTCATGCATGCCGAATATATTCGCCCATCACTATTCAGTTTAATAAGATCATCCAAAAAAACGCAGAAAGCAACTCTTGTTGTACTCATTGTTTGCAAGAGGCCTGCCAACAAAATCTGAAAAATTAGGTAAACTTGATTTGCCTGGAACAACTACTATTGATTTATACATCAGCAGCTTTTAGATGCCGAATTTTTAAATTCAAGTTTTTTTGTGTTTAATAAATTTCTAAATTTGAGTTTCTTAAACTGTAATTCAACTTGTAAGATAAATGCAAATCATGGTACAAATGCAAATTTGAATGTTGGTAAATCAGCTCTGAAGTAGCTGAAAAGTTTTTAAACTATTCTGTCAAAACAGAATTCCCTTTATCCTCCAATTATATTTGGAATTCTGTGGTTGTAGACATGAGTGGAGATGTGTATGGGTACATGGATAACAGATTCCATAGAGGTATATATACAGTATGTATATATTGTATATCCCCACCGATGACAGCTCTCCATAGGTAATTCCAAATAGCCAAAAAGTGAAATAAAGAAAAGGTTTATTTAAAAACCAAAGTTTCCATTCCAAACAGGAATCTTCATCAGGGAAAAGAAGATTCCTGTATGGAATCGAAACGTTGGTCTTTAAATAAACCTTTTCTTTGTTTGACTTTTTGGCACTACCCTTGGAGTGCCGTCATCGGTGGGGATATTCCGATTTTGTAAGACTGGCACCCAGGTATTCTATACACTAAGGGGCAGATTTATCAAGGGTTGAATTTCGAATAAAAAAAAAACTTCGAAATTAGAACAACCTAAATTTAATAAAAAAAGTTTTTTTTTCTGGGTGACTAGGCCATTTTCATTTGAATTCGAATCGTATGAATCGAAGTAACATCACATTGGAAAAATCTAATACCCTTAGGGCAAATTTATCATGGGTCAAATTGAAAATTCGAAGTAAAAAAATTTGAATTTCGAGCTATTTTTGTGTACTTTGGCTAGGGAGTAGTCCAAATTTAATTTGAATTAGAAAACAATTAGAAGATTCGAATATCGAAATTTATCATGTACTGTCTCTTTTTTGACTTCGACTATTTGCCATCTAAAACCTGCTGAATTGTTGTTTTAGCCTATGGGGGACCTCTTAGAACCTATTTGGAGTCAATTGGCATATTTTAAAAATCAAGTTTTTTTTGAAAATACTTCGAAACGAATGCCATCGAATACGGTCCGTATTCGTTTCGAACGATCGAATACAGCCTATTCACTCAAAGTTAAAACAGTAGATTTTTAAAAAAGTCGATTTTTTTGTGTGGTCTTCTTTTATTTCGAATCTCGAGTTGATGGGAGTTTGAAAAAAATCCCATCACCTCGAAATTCGACCCTTGAAAAATCTGACCCTTCGAATAAAAAAGACCAACTGAAATTTATTTTAAAAAATTTAATTTTTTAACTTCGAATAGGCTGTATTCGATTGTTCTATTCGAATTCGGATCGTATATGATCAAAATCGAATCGATGTACCTTCCAAAAAAAACTTTGATTTTTCGAGTCCAATGACTCCAAATAGGTTCTAGGAGGTCCCCTATAGGCTAAAACAGCAATTCGGCAGGTTTTAGATGGCGAATAGTAAAAGTCGAATTTTTAAAGAGACAGTACATTCTAAATTTCGATATTCTAATTTTTTTCAAATTTGATTCCAATTTGGACTATTCCCTAGTTGAAGTACACAAAAAATAGCTCAAAATTCTAATTTAAAAATTCTAATTTTCGCTTTGACCCTTGATAAATCTGCCCCTAATGGTTCCTACCCACTGGGACTATATAAATATATATATATATATAATAACAAACTTCTGGGTATTATTGATTACTGAACAACGTCACCTTACTGAGTCATCGTGACCCTTTTCTTTATGACTAGGTACTATGTCTTTAAATAGTTTGGATTTGAATCATCACCCCTAAATGACATTACAACAATGTGTTTATGGCATATGGCATAGGAATCCGTTGTTTTTCAGGTGACTTGTCATCTTCTGTCTAGGACTATAAAGCAATTGTTTAGAAACCACTTAGCTGCATTTCTGAGAAATGGATTTGTATGTGCAATAAAACTCATAAAGGACAGCCAAGGTCACAGTAGTTTCATGTTTCTTTAGTAAGACTACCATCGGTTGATGTCTGCTGTTTGTACTGTTTTTATTTAAAGAACATTTTTACTTTAGATATGATAAACCTTAAAATAACTGCAATAAAATGATGGGTAAGAGAAGTAAAAAAGAGTTAGTGCTCTGAGAAGTGAGTTCAGCTTGAAGCTGAACATTATTATTATTATTATCTATAGAGTTGATACATTTGCAGAGATAGTTCATCATTAACATAAGTCCTTGTCCCAGTGGAACTTACATCTTAAGGTCCCTATCATCTAGGTTTCATTTTCAAGAAGAGCCAATTAACTTGCCTTAATGTTTTCAGACTATGGGCCAGATTCAATTCAGTGAGGAAAAGTTATCTCATGGCTTATCACACGAAAACTCAAGGACGAGGTTCAATTCAAGGAGAAAAACGTTTTTTCAGTTCCAGTTTTTTCAATAGAGTTTTTGAATTGAATTGCAACTCGAATTGAATCTTGTCCATGAGTTTGTCCCATTATAAACCCTTTTTGTCACTAAATTGAATCTGGCCCTATGGGAGAAAACCCATACAGACATGAGAAGAACAAATAAGGGTCATTCTTGAACCTTGGGGTAGCGTCTTGCAGCAGGTTTACCCGTGGGTTACCCGCAAAAACCTGTGGTACCCTGTGGGTGGCTGGAAGCTGGTATACTTGCGGGTCGGCGGTTCTGCTGGTTTGCCGGTCGCGGGGTTTGGGCCGCGGGTCTTCTCAATAGTGATTTTTACTCCTTTTTTCTGATCATGCCTACTTCTGATGATGTCACTTCCAGTTTACAATGACCTGTTTTACTCCTTTTTTTCTGATCACACCTACTTCAAATGATGTCATTTCCAGTTTACAATGACAGCACTTCCTGATTATTAATGGTCAGCGGGTCGCCGGTCCGGGTTGCGAATAAGGTACTTATGGGTCAGGTATCGGGTCCAAGCGGTTAAGAATGCGGGTTTGCGGGTTGTGGATTGCAGGTTGCGGATATGGGTCGGGTACGGGTTCCAAAAAATGGACCCGCGCAGGACTCTACCTTGGGGGGTGCAAGTGCAAGAGCACCAAGATGTGAGATTTAATTTGAGGAGAAAAAAAGTTTTCTCCAAATTTAGTTACAGTTTTTTTTCCCATAGACTTCAATAGAGTTTTCACGTGATAAACAATGAAATAAGTTTTTCTGAATTGAATTGCTTCTCAGATTAAATCTCATCCATGAATTTTTATGTGATAAATCTTTTTCTCACTGAACTGAATCTGGCCCAATACATGATAACCAGCAATAAAAGGCAAAATGTGATAATAATTTTATATGGTGATGCAATTTCCTATAGGAGAACTGAAAGCAGGACAGACAGGAGGTGCCACTGTTTGTCAAACATAATTATTATGCATTTTTTTGGTCTAAAAATAGTTTGTACACCTTTCTATCAATGCCCCTTAATGTGCTGTCAATTTCTATAACTTTATAGGAAAATATCTACTCTGTAAATTTCAGCAGAACATCAGTTTTATTTGCTGTTAATAAAAACGATTCCTTTCTTTATCTGGAATTTTTCATTTTTATTGTCTTTTTAAAAGTTTGGCTTGCATGTAGCGGAAAATTTGATTACTTCCATCGATGTCATGCAATGAGGCCTCTTTGCATTTTTACACTTTTTCTTGCTAACTGTGATATTTTTTTTTGTTACTTATTCTGATTTTCCATGAGAGAAAAAATATTTTTTTATATTAAGATATAAACACTTTTCAGCCACGCTCTTATTACTCACAATTATAACAGCGTTAAACTTTACTTTTAAAGGAACAAGATGTGTGTCCATTGCTATGGACACACATCAGTACTGTCTGTAGGCTGTATCTGATGATAGAGGATATATTAGTGATAATTCGTTTGAAGTGTGTTTAAAGGACACGCTAATTTACTAAGAGGTGGCAAACTGAAGGGCCCTCCTGGCAGTCCCTGGAGACCGCTCCAATCTCCAGGCCTGGCATGTGCATGAGCAAACATGCTGTGCCGCGCACATACGTGAGCGCCACAGTGCAGGTTCAGCTTTTTATGGGGCAGCTGGGAGGAGCTGGTCTAGATGTCTCATTTAAATTTACATTTCTTTAGACTAGAAGAAAAGAACTTTCATTTGATGCAACGTAGGAGGTTCTTTACAGTGAGGTCAGTGAGGTTGTGGAATGCACTGCCGGGTGATGTTGTGATGCTGATTCAGTTAATGCCTTTAAGAATGGCTTGGATGATTTTTTGGACAGACATAATATCAAAGGCTATTGTGATACTAAACTCTATAGTTATTATAGGTATGGGTATATAGAATTTATGTGAAAGTAGGGAGGGGTGTGTGTATGGATGCTGGGTTTTCATATGGAGGGGTTGAACATGATGGACTTTGTCTTTTTTCAACCCGATTTAACTATGTAACTAACTATGTAACTATGTAACTATGTAACTATGTAAGTGAGCACAGTGAAAGATAAGGAAAATAGTAGTGCAGCCCTCAGTTTTTCCCAAGGCCATTTGTATTTTATTCCTAAAAGAAGCACCAGCACAAGAGCAAAAACATAATAATTGGATTCACTGAGGAGATGGGGAGTGATGCATAGAATATTGGCATTCCACAGGTAAATCTGGTTTGCCTTGTTCTTTCAGGAAACACAAATCAGTCTTCTTCTTCTTCTTGAGATATTTTAAAATATTTTTTCAGTATAGCAGTCTAAACTCTTTGCTGTTTGGCTGCCAGGCATTTGGTACAATGATAAGAAGTAACCATAAGCCTCTGTTGACAAGGGACATTGAGGTTCATATGGACAGACATGCTTCCTTTGCAGGTACAAGGAAGTAGAACTTTGAATCCCCCTTTAGAAGCAGCAGTGATGGTTACAATTGTTTTTTTTATATAGTTATGTGGAAATCTATTAAATCAAATGTAAAACTCAGAAGAGTCAGAAAAAATTAACACCAATACCTTGGGGCAAATTTACTAAAGGGCGAAGTGACTAATTCGCCAGTGTGACATCATTTCGGAACTTCACAGATTTACAGTCACCGGCGTAACTTCGCTAGCAAAGGAGATAGACTCAAGAGGTACTTCACTCCCTAACACCTGGCGAATTTGCGCTCTGGCAAATGGACGTAACTATGCAAATTCACTAAGATGTGGATTTTACTGAACGTTACCTCTTGCGCCAGACTTGCCTTCGCCACCTCAGACCAGGGGAAGTGCAATAGAGTAGATAGGACTTCCTCAAAAAATAGTTGAAAATCTTTCTAAATCCCAAAAAACCTCTGGCGTCTTTTCCTTTTTTCAGGGTGATAGGCTGCAAAAGAGCGAATTTTTTTGGGGGGGGGTAACCGGCTTTCCACCTACATTTCCTAACATATGGCACATATACTATACACTGGGCTCATGTGTAGGGCAATATAACAACTCTATGTTCTTTTATTAAGGTTTCCCCGGGCTTGTGTAGTGTAATGTATTTGCTGCAACATTGTAGCAACTTGAACTTTAGCTTCCCGCCATTGAACTTTAGCTTCCTGCCGTATGCAAATTAGGCAACGCTAGCGTAACTTCGCTTTCGATTGGAGCAGTAACGCTAGCGCAACTTCGCCAGTGTTTGGCGCCCTGGACGCAACTTTGGATTTTAGTGAATTAGCGTTATCCTGGCGAATATATGCCTAGCGAAGTGTTGCGCTGTGAGCGAAGCTGTCGATGTCGAATTTTCAGAGAATATTAAATTTGCCCCAAGTGCTGCAAACAGGGATTTCCCAAAATTTGTTCCATGGTGCTCTTGAACACTTCACAATGATCAAACGTTTCGGGATGCGGTCCGGAAACGTTTGATTATTGTGATGTGTTCAAGAGCACCATGGAATACATTTTGGTAAATATGTATAAATAATAATATACTTTTTAGTAGTATGGGATCTATTATCCGTCAACCCGCTATCCAGAAAGCTTTAAATTACGGGATAGTCTACTCCCATAGACTTCATTTTAATTAAATATTTAAAATTTTTTAAAATGATTTTCTTTTTCTCTGTAATAATAAAACAGTACCTTGTATTTGATCCCAACTAAGATATACGTAATCATTATTCGAGGCAAAACTTTTATGTAATGTTTAAATTACTTTTTAGTAGCTTTATAAGGTATGGAGATCCAAATTACAGAAAGATCCGTTATCTGTAAAATCTTAGGTCCCGAGCATTCTGGATAACATGTCCCATCCCAGTATGTGTCATTGGGTATTCCTAAATAGAGAATTGACATTTTAAGAATTAAGGACCACCCCTGAGACTGAAGGAGTCACAGTGGGACATGGATTTTTAGTATCAAGAGCTGTTCTTATATCTACCAGGGAGCTGTGTGATAAAGTTAATTACAGCAAAAGTCACATGACTGGGGGCACCTGGGAAAATGACAATATGTCTAGCTCCATCCCAGATCTCAAAATCAAATATGAAAAAATCATCAGTTTGCACTTTTTAAAAAACGGATTTCAGTGCAGGAGCTCTATTAACTGATGCATTTTGAAAAAAACATGTTTTCCCATGATAGTATCCCTTTAAATATATATAATATGCATATATATATATATATATATATATATATATATATATATATATATATATATATATATATATCGTGAAGGGAAAAACCGGCACTGGGTGCAGTCCTAGTTGAAGTTTGAATATAAAGCTGGAAATGGAGATCGCACTCACAGGTCTTAGAAGTGTTTAAATGTCTTTATTCAGTGAACAAACGCTGACTATTCGGCTGACACGACAGCCTTTCTCAAAGTGCAAAAATGGTTCACACTATGCAAAAATGGTTCTCAAAGTTATTACACTTGGTATTTATTTCGTTTGTGTGAACCATTTTTGCACTTTGAGAAAGGCTGTCGTGTCAGCCGAATAGTCAGCGTTTGTTCACTGAATAAAGACATTTAAACACTTCTAAGACTGTGAGTGCGATCTCCATTTCCAGCTTATATATATATATATATATATAGATAGATAGATAGATAGATAGATAGATAGATAGATACCAGTTTGGTATGGTTCTTTAATATGACACTATGATATAAACCATCTGTTGCTCAAGTATTCATTTTGGTGATATAGTTTTCCTGTCTCACAATCCAAAGAGACAGCTAGTCATTGGCTCTCGAATATAAAGCAGTCCGCTTCACCTGTAGATACTCCAAAAAGGGTAATCTCTGAATTTGCTCAATAAACAAATAGAGGTTTGCTTTGAAACAGGCGGCCTAGTTAATCCTTCCAGGTTTCTGTAGATTACTAGGCCTGGGGGGAAACTTGTATTTCATTAACTCTATGTACTTTAAAAAGTCTATGAGAAACATAATTCTGTAATCAAACTACATTATTGAGATGTTCAAAAGTTTTCACATTCCTATTGTTCACGGCAAATATTCTAAAATATTTGAAAAATGCAATGGGGTGATTATATGTTCTTAAGCAATATGATCATTGTATCCCCTTAACCTCAACTTAATAAAAACAGATCTGTCCGCAGAGACAGATAAATGAATGCAGCAATCTCAAACAAATATGTGATGTTTGATGATGCCTCCATCCTTTGAAAACTGCTGAGAAACTTGCAGAAAATGGCTGAGAACCAGCAGATTTTGTCATGTTACAAAAACTCTATTCCTGTCATTTTCATGCCTTTTTTGCCGCATGTATATAAAAGTAAATGAGGCAGAAATGTAAAAGAAAACAGGCATTTTAACTACACTTTCTTCTGGAAAGGGGACTGAATAACATGGAATTTTGCAATATTTTAATGAAGAGCACTTTGTGCAAGCTTCAGAAATGTATTCATTATTTTGATCAACTGTAAAATGGTCATTAGCACCAGACCCGGGTCAAGCCTTCTGGCACCCTAGGTGCCCCTGATAGCAGATAAGCTCTGTAGAACATAATGTTATCTGTTATCCACTATTTAACCTGTGCCATATAAGCTTTTTTTCAATTTCCACCATTGCTACACAGCAGCTTGTTTATATGAACTATAGAAGTGTTTCTGAAGCAAACACACCCGTTTTACCAGTGCAGGTCAACATTACATTATATTTTCATTACTTTAAAACACTTTAATTTTTTGATGTTACTGTTTCTTTAATGGGAGGTCGTTTTAAGTTAGTTGTGTTATTTTAATTCAGAATTCAGAAGAATCAAGACATTTTACAAACTATTATTATGTGTTTGTTGTGTTTTGAGAGCACACATTTTTGTATGCAATGTGGTTTTTAGACAGGGGTGTTGTGTCAGTGGCACTATTACTTTTATGTGAGCTGGATGTTAGCCATCAGAAAACATGCCACCAAGAAATGCGAGCTACAGAACCCATAATCAAGGGTAAAGCTCCCAGGACAAGTATTTTGCAAATCAGCAAAACCATAATGCGTTTATCTACGTCTAGACTCATTCACTAAGTTCGAGTGAAGGAATAGAGGAAAAATTGTGTGAATTTCGAATGTTTTTTTTGGCTACTTCGACCATCGAATTGGCTACTTCGACCTTCGACTGCGACCTTCGACTTCGAATCGAACGATTTGAACTAAAAATCGTTCGACTATTCGATAGTCGAAGTACTGTCTCTTTAAAAAATTCTTCGACCCCCTAGTTCGCCACCTAAAACCTACCAAGGCCAATGTTAGCCTATGGGGAAGGTCCCCATAGGCTTGCTAACAATTTTATGATCGAAGGATAATCCTTCGATCGATGGATTAAATTCCTTCGATCGTTCGATCGAACGAATTGCGCAAAATCCTTCGACTTCGATATTCGAAGTCGAAGGATTTTAATTCGGCAGTCGAATATCGAGGGTTTATTAACCCTCGATATTCGACCCTTGATACATCTGCCCCTCAATGCATCGCCTGCAATTCTGATACATTTTATGTGGACTTTAATTCTTTCTACAGCACATATTCTATGGTTTGGAAACCTATGTACGCAAGTTGGAAATGTTACTATTATTTTCTTATTTCTAAGCTAAGTATCTATCTATTATAAACAAAGATGTCTCCATATGGGCTATGGCATACTGTATGTGGTGTTTTGACCATGGGGGCAGTCAAAACCGATTGTAGTGGTTGATCAAGTAACACATTTATAGTATGTTTTATTTTTATAACTCATTTGTGTTGACTCTTCTACTAGCTGCTATTTTCTCAACATGTATGATAACATTTCTGATAAGCTTAGTAATGATTGAGATCAGCAGGTCTTAAAGAGCACACTGCCTCAGTCATCCACAGAATAATGAACCTCATTATTAATAAGAATTCACTCTATTGTGCAGATCTATCTGCAGAAGTATTTGCATGACTCTCTCGTCTCTCATATTAAATTGGCCTTCTCTCCCTGTAACCTTAAAGGTGTAGTTCACCTTTAAGTTAACTTTGAGTATGTTGTAAAATGGCTCATTCTTAGCATCTTTTACATTTGTCTTTATTATTTATTTCTCTTTTTCTCTCTTTTTTTGACTCTTTCCAGCTTTCAAATGGGAGTCACTGATTCCAGCAGCCAAAAACGATTGCTCTGTGCGGCTACGATGTTATTGTTACTTATCTTCTGTACAGCCTAGGGTTGCCTTCCAGCCGATATTTTACTGGGTTAGCCGGTAAAACACCTGCTGAGGCCAGGGCTGGTATCACAAATTTACCAGCAATGCCGGTAAATTTGTAATACCCTAACAAAAGCCCTTGGCCTGCCCCCAATCCTCTCAAAACGTACCTTTACTCCGCCTTCTGGTCATCGTGTGCCGTGGCTCCACCCCATTTTATGCCATGCCCCTTCCATTTTACGTCATGGCCTGCCCCTTTTGTTCCCGCCCCCACCACTGGCCGGTGGAAATTTTATGAAAAGGTGGCAACCCTAGTACAGCCCCTGTAGCCCCCTATTAATTTTCCAGTCTCTCATTCAAACCACTGTCTGGTTGCTAGAGTATTTTGAAACCTAGCAAGATATATCTGCTGAAATTGCAAACTGGAGAGCTTTTTTTAAATTAAAAAATCACAGAAAAAAAAACAGTTGCAAATAGTCCCAGACTATCAAGCTTCAGGTCATCTAAAAGTTAATTCAGGGACGAACAACCCCTTCAAAATTAATAAGGCTTGAGTAGACTACTTGCTCCAAAAATATCATGACACAAAAAATGGATGTTGAATTGATACTTTTAAAATCATAAGATTTTCCAAAATAATCACCCCATTCCAAAATAGACTGCTACACTTCACAAATGAGTCTGGTGTTTCAGGCTGTTTGATAATAACTGATGGAGCAAAATGGTTGTATGTTGTGATAGTGTATCATTATTCTACTTTCTCCCAACTTACTCCCATTATAAGCAGTGGCGGAGGTGGTAGGAGATGCCCAGGGAACACTGGGGGTAACATAGAGGTCTAGAGTGAATTTAACATAAACACCCATGCACCCAATCCCACATCCCAGTGATGGGGAAGGGAAATTGTGAAGAAAAGTTTACATAAAGTAAAATTCTTAGATCTCTGTTCAACTTTTTGCAATTTTTAAAAAAAGAAATTTAAACTATTGGATAAGGTCCTTTACGTATTAGGAAATTAGATATTTTGGGACATTGCTGGTGTTCACTGAAACAGTCAAGCACGTTCTCTTAAGGGGACTCACAGTAAACTAAAATTTAAGGATTCTGAATGTTTCCACATTGCATAAAACCACACTGTGTTTCAGGATTAATTCACCAGAGCCCGATATATGAACGAAAAATCTGCAGGGTAATGAGGTTTGTAGTCAGTATTCATCATGCTTTATGACAAGGAAATACTGCAAATCAAAGTGACTAAAGTAAGCTTAAAATTTGCCAAGACTAACTGGAATAAAATGCCACATTTCATGTGTTTTTCAACTGCTTTATTGCATATACACCATTTACCTAAGCATTTATCACTTAGCTATAGATTCTTAACCTACAGAGAATTAACTTGTAAAAACAAAATTAGTAGCAAATATGCCTGGCATACAATAATGACTCTACTAAGTGTTTTTTGTCAACAAAATCAGTTATGGACGATCTGTTATGTTTGTACTGAACAATCCCTGTGGTTTCAAAATATAACATGCATTCACTGCAATTTCTAACAGTTCCCATTCGGAGGCACTATAACTAAAAGCTCAGCAATTTAATTTTACTAGTGTAGTACATTTGTTTATGTTGGTTCTAAATGCATAACAAACTGTCTTGTTTCTGCAGAACTCTGATTTCACTTTAGTACTTTGAGAACGTGTATAAATGGTTTGCTTGGATACAGCATCTAATCCCCAAAACTATCTGGCTATACAGCATACAGGAGGTAGGAAATTCACGCAAACACTTTAAAAAAAAATCATATTTATAATGAATGATAGATATTTTTCACGGGGATGGTCACCGAATTTTTGCACAATGCACAATAAAAGAAAATGTCATTCTAAGAAACTGTTATACATTCATTAAACATTCAATTTCAGTTGAAGTTGAAAGCAGTGTCTGTTTCTCCTTTTTTGGTTCTCTCTTGGTCACTTTCTTTTTCTGTACTGCTGGTTCACTTTCCTGAATACAATGCAGCAAAAGCCAGCTGATTGAAAGTGGTTACTTACACTGTGTTATAGGTGGCTTATACTTGTGCTGGGCTGAAGTAGCTACTACATGAGCCTGGTCAGTTGTACAACACCATCCTTATAGTAAGGCTAGGGCCACATGAGGACACACATGCTGAAACAACGCCGGAGGAAGCAGGTGTCCCCGCTGCCCACTAGACCACCAGGCATCGTTACAGCTATGTTCTTTCAGCTTCAACTTGAAATTATAAGAACCAGAAGTAATAATAAAGCTATTATGTCCCTGACATAAATATGGCGGGTACATATAGATCATAGAGTATATATGTCTTTATTAGTGATGTTGGTGAAATTGCTGGAAGTGGCTACTTATTCTTAAAAATGTCTAAGGAATTAAAATAAATACAAAAGGAGATCCTCTATTGTCCTAGATATGAGCTCACCCTAAAACTAATGTGGAATGAGCTTCAAATGGTTAAAAAATGTACAAAAAAACAGTTACAACTTTTAAACATGATCCCACATTAAAATATGAAAAAACGCAAGCGTTTTTTCTTTTTTTATGACTTTCCGGCATACAGTATATGATGTCACTGATATAAGATTGTGGAGGATGTAACTTCATCATATCAATTCGCTGGCGAAACAGACTCTGGCGAAAAGGTGTAATTTATTTGAAAGTCTGCACTTTAACGAATTTTTGGAGTAAAGATCATTCACCTGAGCGAAAATTCGCCTGGCAAAAGGGCACAAAACTTAGCATATTGTCCTCTGCGGCTGTTAGTAAATTGGCGATGTCCCTACGAATTGTCTTATTGGCGAATTTTCGCTAGCAACAGCCACTTCAACCTTTAGTAAATCTGCCCCAAATTGTTAGTGCAAATTAGTAATGCCTATTGACACCACTTGCTAACATTACCCTGAAACAGCTCCAAGTCTAGCAGTAATTCCAAGACTCCCTTTCTTCAGTGACTAAGCGTATGCACTGTTTATCCAAGCAAGCAGGGCATGTGCAAGTACCTTTTTGAATGATTTAAATGAATGTAAAGGTTTCCATCTTTGCACTTGTGATTGTAAATGAGCTTTATGGTGCTACCCTACATAACTGTACCAAAATTAGAATTTAGTAGTAGGGGCAGGTGGGGGCAGGAGTGACCTACACCAGTGCCTTTTACTCAGTAGCCCACCTTCCTATGCTTTTGACCCTCCATCCAGTGGTGCAGCCCCATGGTTTGGGTAATCAAGAAGTTGTAATGCAAGAATCCCACTGCTAAGTAGAAATGTGCCCTAGTACTACACATAGTTTAGCAAAGTGACTTACATTTTTTAATCTTTATATTTGTTTTGCCCAGTCATGGTTTGGTTTTGTAAATTATGCGGAACAGACTTTGGAATCTGCCAAAGATCACAAGATTCGCCTCTGATTAATAAAAAGTTTCAAAAGTGATATGATTTATATATTTAAGATTAAAATGGACCATTTTTATGCAGATACACATTGGTTACCTTTCTACGCCTATCTGCAGCCGGAGTCCTACCTATATAAAGCAATTCATCAACACAAAGTGCATTCCTGTTAACTTATATATGTTTAGACAAATAACAATTTTAACAGTATATATATATATATATATATATATATATATATATATATATATATATATAGGGATGTAGCGAACTGTTCTGCGGCAAACTTGTTCGCGCGAACATCGGCTGTTCGCGTCCGCCGCAAGTTCGCGAACGTCGCGCGACGTTCGCCAATAGGCGTTCGCGTCAAAATCGTTCGACCATTCGGTCGATTCGAACGAAAATCGTTCGATCAAACGATTAAAAATCCTTCGATCGTTCGAATCGAACGATTTTCGGATGTTCGAAGTTCGCGAACTGTTCGCATTTTTTGCCGGAGTTCGCGAACGGCGTTCGCGAACACATACTCGGCGGTTCGCTACATCCCTATATATATATATATATATATATATATATATATATATATATATATATATAATATATATATATATATATATATACACACAGACATGGTGCTATTTTCCATTAAGGGCTGCTGTTCAGCTTAGTGAGATCAAGAGTATGGTTAATATCAGGTGCTTGTATTCTTAGTTAGTTTAAGTGTTTCGCATTGTGCAATTAAGCTTGACAGAAATGCTCCTTTTTCCATTTGAGTCTTTTATTGTGAAATTGTGTTTGTTATGGAATTATACCGTTTTGTTTCTAAATATACTATGACGTATTGGAAAAACTGTGAGCAGAATAGAGATGTAACTGGGGTGAAGTCTCACCCATTTCTGTTTGAATTATTGTGGTGATGCCATAAATACCATCACAGAAAATTGCACAGGGTTCATTAACAACTGTGTGTTGGGTGTGCAGGTTTTTCTCCTAATGTGGTCACTACAAACACAATACACAGTGTGCCAGACATTTAAGGCCTATGACCCATACCTATACAAATTTAAAAACTGCCATTTTAGTAAAAGTGCATTACTAATCAAGGCAGTTTTTACGCAAACTTACTGCACATTTGTGGCTTTGTCCACACTCACTACAGTGAACAATAACAGCCCTTTGCAATAAATTCTAGCACTTTTAGGAATAGGCACATTAGGGTTTTTAAAGAATTTCAACATATGTGTCACTTAAACGTGATGAATTTCACACCAGCTCGCATGCAATTTCAGTGTTGAACTTCATTTCTGTTTACATATTCCAATTATTATACATAATTTGGAATACTTGGTTACTTGGTTATTGGCCCTTTAATGCTGTATGTATATATATAAATTTATATATCTATATATATATATCTATATATATATCTATATATATATATACATATATATATATATCTATCATTTTGATATCTGATTCACCTTACTCATCTTCCTGCCTGGTAGCCTTTGCTTCACATTAGCACCAAGGCACAGAAACAAGCCACATTGTTTGTAGTGCATTTTGCTGGAATTTAATGTCATGTTTGTGCCTGAGAATTCAGCAAATTCTGCAAATATTAACATGACAGGTGCATCCGTAGCCATTGTGGCAGCATGTTTATTCTTTTTAAACAAATTGTTCCTCTTGGTTCTCATACTCATATATATGATAACAGAGAAGGCATTTTATGGCACTACAATAAATTTGGTTTTAATCAAGATCCAATCTTTCAAGTTAAGTTAAAAAAAACTTTCACAGATCCAACAGCCTGACCTATTGCAATTAACTCTCTGGTTCATTTGCCTCTCCCAGCATTTTTGCAATTCGTTTTGGGAAATGACAATGAAATTATTTTGTGTTTGGCATGCTCCTGCACATGTGCTTGACAATGCAGAATTCAGCTTTTATAGCTCCACTTTATTTCTTCCTGTGTAAACAGAAGAAATAGTACATTTATTTCCAATTAGTGTTTTCACTTCCATTCTTGGTGGCCAACTGGCAGTTTACCACTTGCCACTCAGATCCGTAAGAACAGTTGGCAAGAATTGTGTATCTGCTATAAAAATGTCCCTCTAGACTCCCGGTGGAACTCTAGGATATGCTTTACATGATATATTATTAAATGAACTCGAAACAAGCAGACGGCACTTCTGGAAAGGGTTTTATTGGGGTTACTGCTGTAGAACCTTACGCGTTTCGGGAGTAAATCCCTTAATCATAGGCCTATGAGTTCATTGGATGTTCGCAGTGGGGACACTGCTTGACAGAGCACCTGGTCAGGAGGAGCGGTGAGCAGTAGCGGTCCCTTTTGTTTGTTCTCTATCTCCTGATATATTATTACAAGTGAGACTGGTTTAATCTTAAATATAAATGGGTAAGCTGTGGAATGGGATATATTTTTTTGATGTCAGGAGTTCCAGCTGGCAGGCAGTTGACTCATCATAACTAGGGATGAACCAAATACAGGATTGGGATTTGGCCAGGATTCGGCCTTTTTCAGCAGGATTTGGATTCAGCCGAATCCTTCTGCCCGGCCGAACCGAATCCGAATCCTAATTTGCATATGCAAATTATCGTCAGGGAGGGAAATCGCATGACTTTTTGTCACAAAACAAGGAACCGAACCGAATCCGAATCCTAATTTGCATATGCAAATTATCGTCAGGGAGGGAAATCGCATGACTTTTTGTCACAAAACAAGGAAGTAAAAAATGTTTTACCTTTCCCACCCCTAATTTGCATATGCAAATTAGGATTCAGATTTGTTTCGTTATTCGGCCAAATATTTCGCAAAGGATTTGCGGGTTCGGCCAAAACCAAAATAGTGGATTCGGGGCATCCCTAATCATAACCAAGTTGCCAGCTCCTAAACATTCAAATTATTGCCTCTAAGAGTTCATAATTGTACAGCACTGAAGTGAATTATTTCTATAAAAGTAGAAAATATTAAGCAGACACTTAATGCAAAATTCAAAAAGAAAATAACAAGACTGGGGAGAGAGAAAGTGAACTGATGATAACATCATAGAGAAAAAGCATTAGTAGAATTCATAGCTACAATATATTTGATTTAACTGTTACCTGTAGAGCACATTTTCTGCTTTAATTGCCAGAGATCTAGAAATAGCGTGTCAGATGCTGTATGGGTTAATTTGGAGAGACTGCTTTATATATACATTTTTTTAAGCAAATGTCAATGTATTAATTACATTTAGTAATATACATCTGCTAGTACAATTTAATATACTACAAGTACTCTGAAACTGTACATTCTTTTGCCAGTAACCTTTCATATTGCAGCTCTCCTTCACTATTGGCAACCACCTGCCAATCAACACAGGATATCTGAATATCCCTTGAAAACAACACTCTCCAACCAGGTTCCCATTAGCATGAATCACAGTTATTTTTATGGCTGGCAGGCACTGAATATGTTACATGCTTGTCTGTAGAGCCTAAGAGAACAGCAAGGCATATGCCTCTGCTATTTGTTTGTAACCGTGGAACTTCCTATCATAAACATGGTGGATTGCCATAGAACATTACAGGTTATGCTAAAGCAGTGATCCCCAGCAAATGGCTCATAGGCAACATGTTGCTCACCAAGCCCTTGCCTGTTTCTCCTAGTGACCTCAAAGCAGGTGCTTTTTTTCTGTATTCTTGGCTTGCATAAAAAAACAGGCATACTCTGATAACTGTGCTACTGCAAAAATAAATATATATATGAAGACATGACCCCCAATTTTTAAGAGATTACACTTATATTTCAGAATTGGACAAAAGCCTTAATTTTCTACAACTGCTTCTTTGTTTTTTCTTTAAAAAAAATAAAGGATTTAAAAAATCTTTTTGGAATTTCCAATAAAAATTTGAGTAGGAGCTGGGCCGAAAAGAAAATTAATTTCAAACTATGCAGAGCACCCTCCTTTACCAATTTTTCAGTTTTTCTTGGATGAAGAAGACTTTTTTTTAACGCTAACCCTTATGTGGCCAAGGCTTGTTTTATGGGCACAAATCATTGTTATTACCACTTTGTCTATTTAACCAGTCCCTCAACACCTGACATATTAATGTCTGTTGTCTGGCCAATACCTTTACATGTCACTCCAGTATGCTGTATGTTATGTTTTTAAGGTCAATACATAATGATTTTCTGATTCATTTTTTAAACCCAAACTTTTTATTTTATATGAGACAAAAATAAACCATTACAACCACAACTATTTATAATGCACCTACGTATTCCGCAGCTCTGTTCATAGGGGTAAATAATTGCTGACATACAAACCGATATAGCTGGTAAGGAGGCTTGCTGCAAGAACTGAGACGCTCAAGGTATACTAATATGTAGCTTTGTGGAGTTTCAGGGCAGAGAAACACGGTCAGATTCGGGAAGATTAGTCGCCCAGCGACAAATCTCCTCTTCTTCGGGGTGACTAATCTCCCTGAACTTCCTTCCTCTGCCTTCCCGCCGGCTAGACTGTAAATTGCAGACGCGATGGCACTCGGAGTGCTTTGTTTTCCGAAGTCGCCCGAAATTTCCTTGTGAGGCAACTTCGGTCGACTTTGGAAAACGAAGCGCTCGGAGTGCCATCCGCCGGGTAGAATGTAAATCGCTGGCAGGGGAAGGCAGTTCGGGGAGATTAGTCGCCCCCGAAGAAGAGGAGATTTGTCGCCGGGTGACTAGTCTCCCTAAATCTGAGCATGTGTCTCTTGAAGGTCTGTAATAGGGAATGTCTTATGTGATGTGGAACTGAATTATAAAGTCCCATAGGCTTGTATGTAAGGATGTTCAGAGACGGAACTAGGTGGGGGCGGGCCCTGGTGCGGGGCGTGCAGCCGGGCCCCGCCCCCACCCTCTTCCTTGCTCTGTTGCAGCCGCTGCAGTGGGCGCGTGATTGCTGGGGGGCCCTGCGGGGGTGCGGGCCCTGGCCCAATTGCACCCCCTGCTCCCCCGGTAGTTACGCCACTGAGGATGTTACTAGAGAGGATGAAAGTCTATGGTCAGTGAAAGAACAAAGTGGTTGATCTAGAGTGGATCTGCATATAAGGCTTGAAATTTAAGGTGGGCCATTGTTAAAGAGAGCTTTGTAAGTATGGGTCTGCAGCGGTCTGCGCATGCACAACCGCGCAAAGAAAGAGGAAACAGGAAGAAGATCTCTCAGTGGTGCTCACTGGTGTAACCCTGGGCAGGTGCAGTTTTCTGTGTAAATAATAGTTGTGTAAAAAATAATTTTGTAAAAAAAACAAAAAAACAGAGTCTCCGTCTTGGGATTCCAGTTAGTCCTCATTGGGGTACTTTGTCAAAGTCCTCAGTCATGGATGGGCAGATAACATTCACCCTCTACTGGGACATTGTGGCTTATTTACCAGATACCACAACAGTTATGTCATAATGGGTAGGATAGTTCTTGTCACAATTATTGGATAATCTATGCCCGTGCACGGCACTGCGAAATATGTTGGCGCTATATAAATACATGTTAATAAATAATATTGGCCCTCCCAATCACACTTGGTTTATACATTATGAGGGTAGTGTCTCTGTAAATCTCCAGGGAGAAAAAAATATATTGCATATCCAATGATCATTTTGTATGTTTGCTAATCATGTTTACTAAAATAGATGTGATTATCAGGCATTTTCCCCACATATACAACTACATCTATAAAAAAAAGTATATGGATGTGCTGGATTATTCACACCAGGAGATCAAGTGACTTGTCCAGTCCCCATGTAGTCACCAAAGGGAACCAAACTAAACTCAATCCTATGTTATTGCCCTGCAGCAGAAAAACAACCCCATAACTGAGAGCGCTGTATATAATAGTATAGCTGAGCTTATATCTATCGGAGCAGGGTTGTTTTCCTGCACCATGTGCATTTACTAAAAAAAGTAGAGGAACAGGGGCTTGACACCATTATATTAGTACATTCACCCTGCATTTCATTTTTAGGCTAAGGTTTTGTATTTTTTTCACCTACTATGTTTCATTCAGCTTATATACTAAAACAGATACCCAATTTAAAATTTTTTCAAGGGACCAGAAAAAAATCATGTAAATTCCATGAAAATGTTAAATCAGGGAAATGCATTATATGTTGTTGCGACCACAAACAAATGATGTAAAATAAGGGAAAACTTTAAATCAGGGGATGTAAAATTGAGGTTTCACTGTACAGGTATAGGATCCGTTATCCAGAAACTTGTTATATAGAAAATTCCAATTACGGAAAGGCTGTCTCCCAGAGACTCCATTTTATCCAAATAATCCAAATGTTTTCCCTTTTCTCTGTAATAATAAAACAGTATCTTGTACTTGATCCCAACTAAGATATAATTAATCCTTACTGGAAGCAAAACCGGCCTATTGGGTTTATTTCATGTTTACATGATTTCCTAGTAGACTTAAGGTATGAAGATCCAAATAATGGAAAGATCTATTATCCTGAAAGCCCCAGGTCTCGAGCATTCCGGATAACAGGCCCCTGTACTATAAATATTAAGATGACTTTCAAATATTGTTTGTATTCATGTAATATGCATGCATATGTATAAACTAATAGAAAACACTTTTATCATAAACTGAGCAATAGAATACAAGCTAGTAAGGGAAAAATCTAACTCTAAATTGAGGTTTTTACGTTTGTTTTTGTGTATACTATGTTTATGCAAAAGCCAAAGCTTTTTATTCAGTAGTAACAAAAAGAGGAAAAAATAAAATGGCCAGCAAGTTTTTTCCACCTGACCTTTCAGTGCTCTAATGCAGTAAGTAATGGATTGTTCTAGCTTTTGTGCTGTTCTTTTGGTCTGTAATAAAACTGAACTGGGCTTTTTTAGTGTTAAGCACAAATGTTTAAAATCCGTGCATTTCAAAAGCGTTTCTGAATCAGCCCTTTCACTACTTGACGTTATGTGTTAAAGCATCACCTCATCTGGAAACATCTGCTCACAAGTGAAGTGCAAACGGCACACAAGCAGATTGCCCTTCCAAGCAATTGTGAAAAAACAAGTGGCTCTGATACTGACTCATAGGTTCATTCAGTGGCACCACTGACTGTCTACATAAAGTCCAGCAAATTCTTTAAGGCAACTATTGGTTTTATATAATGGTTTGTTCAGAATATAAACATATCTGTATCAACAAGAAGCCAACTTTAGACAAGGTAGAAAAACTGGTCTGTAAAATGGGAAATTACTGGGCAATTGTGCTAACATTTCTTTCGTGGCGTGGAGTTTGTTTTTTTAAGGTGATCAGTGATCAAAGCAAGGGTGGAACTATTCACCGCTTGACCGGCGCAGTGGCACTGGGGCCTAGTGGTATTATGAGGCCCTTTGAACACATGGGTGTTGAGGCTCTTGTGTTTTCTTATTGGCAATGGAATAATGATTGCATTAGTAAGCAAAGAGGTGGGCTTAGGCAAACTTGAAGCAGCCATACTCAGACCACTGGTAGTCAAAGTGCATTACTATTTGACTAAAATGTAAAATGACACTGTTATTAAGACAAGTCTTGCATCATCTCAGCATCTTGTTTGTGCACCAGAATGGGGGACCTGATGTCCATCCCCATGCCCTGGCTACACAATTAAATGGTGAAGAGAACAGGGGAATGTGGGGAGAGCAGTGACATCTAGGAAGTGCTGAATGGAAAGTGAAAGTAATTGTCTGCCCCACCTCTATGCCTAAGGCATAGAGGAGGGGAAAGCAATATTTGATTGACAGCTGAGATTTTTAAATGAGCTTAAAGCAGCTATTAATGCTTAAATAAAAAAAGAATTTGGATTTCATGTTGAAAACGACTTTTATTATTCAGCTTTTTGTGTCTGGATGACAGGTCCACATTAAGGAGCACAAAAGCGCACCCCTTAGTGCTCGTTGAGGTTGGACTTGTGGCGGGGCAATGTTCCAATCTGCACCTTTTGTGCCAAGGTGCAAAGTATCTAGTAGAAGTAAATTTAGAGCAACTGGACTTGCTGATTAATCATGAAAGACGTTTAACTACTCATCAGAGCAGCTTCTTCAGTTCAACTGACTGGTACGGGAAATCCTCGGCATATAAACTCTTCCAATAATCCAATCACAATGGTTTATGAAAACCTTCATAGACAAGGCATAGAGGTTGTGGGTGCAGGGCCCCGTAACAAACTGCACCCACCAGGCTTTCCCTGGGAATGTCCCCCCTGCATGGTGCTCATGACTATAGTACCATCACAGTGTCACAGTGGTACATACAGGTCTCTTTTCTCTCTTTTGGATAGCAGAGACCTTAAGTAATGAATTTATCATGCAAGGCAGTGTGCAAAATGCATAAAACATGGCAAACGGGCCTCTCTGGTTAAAGCATCAAGACTGGCTTAATGAAACAATACATTGACATGCTATGATGCAGTTGGTTAAAATACAATTGATTGCAATCTCTCAAAAACATAGATGTGCATGAACATGTTGCTATGTTGCTACAGTTCTTATTCCCTATAGGAACTATTCAGCAAGTCAAATTGAATATTCACCCCTTGTGATAATAAACAATCTCATTTGTTGTTATGGGTTTCCGTACCAGGGCAAAATTTGTGCCTTTTATTACATTTTGGGCTAAGTATTTACTGTTAATAATAATAATAAAAATACAGAGCATTTCAGATGTAACCATTTGTTTCTGTGAATAAACATTCGGGGGGGGGGGTAAAAAGACTTGTCCAAATTTTTACACAACAACATGGCACCATATTATTTTGTGGGATTGTTCGGCATATATATTGCCGCAGATATTTGTTTTAAACCCACTATCCTGTGGCATCTCACCTCCCTGTACCTAACGTATTTTTAATGGTGTTAATCTGGACTTCTTTCTCTTTCTTAATGATATTTATTAAAAGTTATGTTTTAACACATTTTGTGGGGTAGACATATGACTGTGTTTTTGGACTAAGAGGGATGGGAAGGTGCAAAGCAATAGTCAATTCTTTTTCTTTTCTATATTGGTTTAATTATTTGACCTTGCACACCATCGGTTGTTTTCTGTTTGATGGAGGTGCTCCCCAATACTCCTTACTTATTGTAATATAGACAAATAACTCTCTTTATTATATTACAGTCTCTCATACACTCCATTTTAATCACATAATTCACATTTTTAAAAATATTTTTTTCTCTGTATTAATAAAATAGTTCCTTGTAAAATAGTACCCAAAATGTCTAGAGGTTGTTCTGTTTTACAAATATTTATTGAAATTATATATGAATTAGGTCCTCATGGGGACCCTATATCTCCTGGGCCTCACTGCAGCCTCAGGGTCTGCTTCCTCTGTAGTTACACCCCTGAATGAATAAAAAAATCTTAGTCTAAGTTTATTTAATGTATTAATAATTTTTTTGTATACTTAAAGGATAAGGAAAGCCTTTTTTTTAACTTCCTGCTCATTTAACTAGTAGCCTGTTGTTCTCTCAGATCGCTAACTTCCTCCATGTGACGTCATCATGCGCATCTTTTCTGATGATTTATGCATTTGCGAAAATTTCTGACAGTAATACGGATCCCACAGAAGAAAGCACGCTCACAAATAATACCATCATGCCGAATCAGAAGAATACCTATTGCGTATATGTGCCAGTCTTGCTCTTGAGAGCAAAGCATAGCATTCTCTTTTAGTTGTTTTGTGAAATTATCAGCTCAAGATATTCTAAACATCTTCACTAGTGATGTGTGAATTTTCCGCGAAATTTGTGAAACGGCGAAAAATTCACAAAAGCGAATTATGACGCCGATGTCAATTCACAGGCATCAAAATTGACGCCGGCAAGAATTTGACGTGCATTAAATTCAATGAGCATGCGTTTAATTGTCGCTGGCATGAGTCGCAGCATCGAAAAAATTTGCGAATTTATTCACCGGCAGCGAAACTCTGAAATTTGCTGCAAATTCGCGCCGGACAAATAAATTTTACCATCACTTATCTTCACACTTCAGTGAATGACTGCCCTACTAGCCTGTATTGAGGTACGCCTTTCCCTGCACAAAATATAGTCTGTAAGCTTTCCTTGTCCTTTAAAGTATGGTGATCCAAATTCTGGAAAGATCCCTTATCTGGAAATCCCAAATACCAAGCATTCTGGATAACGGTTCCCCTACCTGTATTTCCCTTTAACATATTTCACATAAAAAGGGCAAACAACTGAACCATATTGTGGTGTTTAAGAGGCTGATTAGTGCAATATTGTTACTCAAAAGTGTTTTGCATGAAGAGAAAATATCTTTCAGCAGATAATTATACAAGCAGGATTTATTTTCTGAAACTATTTACTAAAGCGTGATTCCTGCCAGCCTCAGTAAACATAATATGACTTATTTTATCTTAGCCATCTGCGTAGGCAGAACACGCCTGTAGCTCTGGTTTTACACATGCATCTAACCATCAGTGGACTATATTAAAAATAAATAGAGATATACAGTATGTTTTCTTAAAGGCTTATGGCAAACTGCCCTTTAAACTAAAGGGTTTTGCCAAAACCATCTGCTTCTTGGAACATGCTGGGTGACTACTCCCCGAGTGAATAAATTGTGTATTTTTTGCCGGATTAAATCTGATTATTCCCCAGAGAGATTGCTCATTTATGTGGAAGTATAGAAAGACATTATTTCTTTTGGAGCAGCAAAACATATTCTAACTGCACCTTTCCAGGGCTACAAATGCATAAATAAGGTACTTAAATTATATTTTTGCTGTGTTTCTCTCCTATATTCTGAACGTATCAGGCATCTAGATTAGACACTAGCAATCTTTAGCAATCTACAGAATTCTAGATGTTGGGAAACTACAGGTGACAGTATTTATGCCCAGTTAGGTTAGTGACAGAACAACTAGGAGTTGTCCCAGTGCTGCAGCATCATTTATTTTTTTAAGATACTATGTACAAAACTGTAGTGATGTTGTTAAATTGTAACGTACTAATGCAAATTCTCTCTGTCCACATTGTGCTTATATATCTTAATGGAAATATGGAAATATTCTGCTTTGAGGTAGACTGGCCCTATCTTGCAATAGGGGCATGTATGAGTAAGAGGTCAAGAGCCCATGGAACCCCACCTTTCCTCTCTCCCAAGCACACACCAAATTGTCAGGAGGGCTATATATGTATATATTGCTATTTGGTTTGTTTTGGGCAGGGCAAACAAATGTAAAAGTGGGTGAATTCTGAAGACAACAAGGTAAGGAAGTAGGGCCAAAACAGGGAATATACAGGGAGACAAAACCACTATTAGAAACCAAATAGGCCAAAAAGAAACAGAAAATATTCTGGAAATATCCTGCTTTCGACACAGGCTGGCACCTGTTCAGCCCATAGAACACAACCTTTTCCCCTGTCCCGAACACACATCCAATGCTAATGCATGTAAATATATTGTGGTATCTGGTTTGTGTTGGGCAGTGCAAACAAGTGTAAAAGTAGGTGCATTCTGAAGACACCAAAGTAAAGAGATGGGACAAAATCAGGAATAAAAAGGGAAACAAAGCCACCATTAGAAACCCAGTAGGCCCACCGTCCCTGAAAAAAAAGCTGGACATTTGAGATGAGGTGAAAGATAAGGTGGGTGTCAGTTGTGTCAGGTGGGCCAGTTTTGGCACATTATACCCCCAAGATAGCATTTTTGTCTCCATTTTATTAGCCTTCTGACATGCCATAGATGTCAATAAGAACTCAAAATTAAGCTACTTATGGTTTTTTTTTGTTTTTAACATTAAATATAAAAACACTATCAATGGGAAGCATAGCTTCATCTTTTAAACAGAATTATCATTGCATTTTTTTGGCATTAGAGATTTTTTTTAATTATGAAAATCATGGAATCAAAATTACAAAAATAAACCAAAAAATCCTACACATAGGGGCAGATGTATTAAGGGTCGAATATCGAGGGTTAATTAATTGTTCAATTGTTCGATTTGAACGATTTGAAGATTTTACAAAAAAATACTTTGACTACTCAAAACTTAGCCAAACACTCAGAAAGGTTATAGGAGGTCCCCCATAGGCTAAACAGCAATTCGGCAGGTTTAAGGTGGCGAAGTGTCGAATTCGAAGTTTTTTAAAGAGACAGTACTTAGATTTTCGAATGGTCGAATTTGTGAAGTATTTTCAATTCAAATCAAATTTTGGCCTATTCGATGGTCGACGTACCCAAAAATTACTTCGAAATTTGAAGTTTTTGAATTCAAAAATTCACTCCAACCCATAGTAAATGGGCCCCTTAGTTGTGGTTACATGATTTTTTATTTTGGCGATTGAGTGAAGGTATACAGCAAAGGATGCTCCTGACAATTAAAGAAAAAGTTACAGAGAGTGCAGATCCCCTCATCCCATGGTGCTTGGCAGCAGCAAACATGGGGCCAACTGTTACTTTCACCCATTGATAAAAACTCTTTTAAAAATCCCATAGAAATGAATGGAGAGTGGTGGAATTTCACTCTAGAGGACTGTGGTGATCTCTAACTTCACTCTTTGATAAGTATACCCCTATGTGTGTTTTAGCAGAGACAATTCTCAGTATTGTCTATGGCACAGTATTTTTAGGCATTTTGCAGCCACAACAAATAGCTACTAGTAGCTCTGTGTGTTTTCACTCGTCCCTTAGGCTGTGGCACTACTCCTGCCTTTGATCTCCTACACTGCCTTATGAACAGCACACAGTCCAGTTGCCAGCCATTGCCAAACATTAACATGGTATGGACCTACCGATTGTCTAGGCTCCGGTTTTGCAACCTTGCTTTCCCAGATATTGTTTGTACAGCTTCTAGTATAATGAAACCCCTATTTAATTAGACTTTTAAGAACGTTGGAACATGTAGCCCAGCAGCATCTGAAAACTCAAGGATACAAAACGAGGTCTAGACCCATGAACTGGACATGCAACACAAAACACTGTTTCATTTATTCCCTTCTAAACCTATATGTCTTTCTGTCTATCTCTGTCTATCATTTTTCAGTCTATTTTTTGTTCTATAACTGAGCATTCAATACATGTACATTTCTGTTAAATGCATACTACATGTGGCAGGTCCATACTTTGCAGGTTTAAATGTTTACTTGTCATTGTTTTATCATGGATTTATGATTTGTTCTCATCCTCATTTTATTGGAGCTGTGTGAAATGTCATTTCTGGATTAAATGTCTGAATACTAGGTTTCCAGAGAGTATGTCTAAATATTCATGATTATTTTAATAAGGAGAAATGACTTTGAGGTACAGGTATGGGACCTGTTATCTAGAATGCTCAGGACCTGGGACTTTCCAGATAACAGATCTTTCTCTAATACGGATCTTCATGCCTGAAGTCTACTAGAGAATCATGTAAACATTAAGGGGCCGATTCACTAACTTCGAGTGAAGGATTCGAAGTAAAAAAACTTCGAATTTCGAAGTTTTTTTGGGCTACTTCGACCATCGAATGGGCTACTTCGACCTTCGGCTACGACTATCGAAGGATTCGAAGTAAAAATCGTTCGACTATTCGACCATTCGATAGTCGAAGTACTGTCTCTTTAAAAAAAACTTCGACCCCCTAGTTCGCCATCTAAAAGCTACCGAAGTCAATTTTAGCCTATGGGGAAGGTCCCCATAGGCTTGCCTAACTTTTTTTGATCGAAGGATATTCCTTCGATCGTTGGATTTAAATCCTTCGAATCGTTCGATTCGAAGGATTTTATCGTTCGATCGAAGGAATAATCCTTCGATCGTACTATCTGCGCTAAATCCTTCGACTTCGATATTCGAAGTCGAAGGATTTCAATTAACCCTCGATATTCGACCCTTAGTGAATCAGCCCCTAAATAAATCCAAAAGGCTGGTTCTGCCTCCAATAAAGATTAATTATATCTTTGTTGGGAACCAGTAGAAGGTACTGTTGTATTGTTACAGAGAAAAGGCAAATAATTTTAGAAAAATTGTGTTATTTTGATAAAATAGAGTATGGGAGATGGCCTTTCGGTAATTCGGAAATTTCTGGTTAACAGGTTTCCGGAATAACGGATCCCATACCTGTACTGTTGAGAAGGGAGGTAACAGGGCACTTCATTTAGCATGTACAGAATTAATGCTCAGTACCCACACATGCATTCTGTTTACTTAAGTTATAGGGTCTTATTTATAAGCCTTGATTTTTTCTGGTTGAGAAAACCCATATAAGGGGGAAAACCCATATTTTTAATGAAAAAACCTTAAATTGTTCGAGATTTATTATGTTCCAAAGCTGCTAAAAAATCTGAATTTGAAAATTCTCCAGCCAAAACCTGTCGAAGTCATGTAGAAGCCAATGGCAGATGTCCCCTTTTACAATTGGAAGATGTTTTTTGCCTTCATTAAGTTTGAGGGTTTTGGGCTGTTTGACACTGGTTTTCGAGTTTTTCATGTGACGATTCGAAAAAAGTCGATTGATTTGAATTGTTGCACGTTTTTTTCTCTAGACTTTTCCAGCACATTCAATTTTCATTTGGATTCTTTAGTAAATTAAGCCAAATTGTGGTTGGGAGTTGGGTTGAATTATTATTTTTAATATAATGAGAAAATTTTTAATTTTAATAAATCCCCCCCCCCCCAATGTAAGTGAAATCAGGTATTTTTGGGATTGTGATGTCTACACCTATAGTAATATTCTAGAACCACAACGTAATTACGGCATATTAGGAAAGGTTTTCTTTAGAAGGTCAGTTAAAGATGCAGGACAAATTCTTATACCATCTCTCTTTTTGTCTCCACATTCAGTAACTAAATCTCAATCAGCAATGAATTCTTAAATGAAATGTTTTGCGGATTCTGTTATTTGTTGACCTTTAAACATTTTATTAACCTAACAGTACTTTTGCCCTTTTCCTTATGAATCCTGTGTGTTCCTCAAGTTCCCATGTAATTCTTGCATTGCTGCGCATAACCCCTGATGGCTGTGTTTGAATGTTGTGTCTTCTGTTATTGCACCATTATGACTATCTTCATTACCATAATACTTCACTGACTGACCCATCATTAGACCCTTTTATTGGCAGCCTTTTCTTACCCTCTGGTTCTTTATGCTGTCATTTCCATGCTTTCTCTACCTCCCTATTGTTCCACACTAGTTAAAATTCCCATCTCAACTTTACAAGGGCCATCGATCAAGTCCCTTCCTGCTGTAACACTGTTGCAGTCATCACTGTATCTATTAAAGTCTGCCAAACAATTAAATTAAATTATGTGAACTTTTTCTTATTTAAATTAACCAGCTCCCTGTCTTTTTCCATCCATTTCTGGTTTGAGACTCTGGTTCATGAACCTAGGTTACCGGACCTTTCTCTTTTATAGAGGATTTCGGCAATGCATTACACAAGGAAGTTTTTATAAGTGTCTCAATTAAAACATAAGGACTGGTAAATGTATCAGCCTTTAATTATAATCCTTATATCACCCTTTTAATAATTATAAATTCCTTTCACATTGCTTTTATTTAACTTTTTAGTAAAATAGGAGGTGCTTGGCTGCCCAGAAAAAGGAAGGCACTACTTTGACTATTAATGACCCCCAACACCCTTCTTATGAAGAAGTAATCTAGGGGATGCAAGGAGAAAGAAGACCCTGGTGAACTTAGCTAGGAGCAGATACCAGGATCCCCAACCCTGACTTGAGTGATAGGACAGCCAATTTAAAAAGTACCCCCAGGAATTGACCGGCAGAACTGCTAAGAGTGAAATCACAATGTAGCTGCCTGAGATCCCCAATAAGAGAGCCACTGAGAGCACTGAGAGAGTTAGCCAACAGGATTACATTTCAGCTACTGACCCAGCTAAAATGAGTGCCTAGGGTCTTTACCAAGGATCAGATATGTGGGGGCAACTGTTTTGCCTTAAGCAAAAGTGATATGAAAAGGATAGCAATACCTGTAGATTAATAAGAGCTCTTGGAACCTAGTGTAAGTATTGAACTTTGCCTTAAACTTTTCCTAATTAGGAGTATCAAGGGGATTTTACATGGACGGTTTAGTCAATGAGATTCCTTTGGTAAGGTAGTGTGTCAGACAGACCATATTTGTACCCATTTGCAGGAATTTTATTAATTTATTGTATGTCTTTGGATGTATATTTTTTGTTTTGCTTCAATACCTGATCTAAAGCTGAAGGGAACTGACATCATTGTTTATAATACATCAATTAAAAAAAGAAATGGAGGAACTTTATTTCACTGAGTCAAGGCATTAATTGAACAATTGAACACCATCCACTGTCCCTATACACAGGGCAAGCCCTTTGTTCAGGTTTGTATTTGTTTGTGTGACATTTGGCCAAGTAGAACATTGTTAGCCTGGTCAGTGCTGCAGAACAATAGCTGCCTGCCATGACTCTGTTTTCTCTTTCCCATTATTTCCAATATCTACCGTGTTTTTTCTAAGGGCCAATCAATGGTAGTTCACCACTCACAAACATCAAGCTTCAGTAGAAAGCCAACAGTAAGTCCCTTAATACAGACTGGTACCTATGGAACTGGCATATGGAAAATATGGATGTTATGAACGAACATGAGGCTTCACTATTACTCTGAGGACTAATCATTATTGTTTTTGACATATACTAGCCAAATAGTTATAGAGTACCACACAAACAAACGTTTATTATATGTGCAAATAAACAAGGCTATTCATTGTCTTACTAGCAGACAATTTCCCAGAAATAATTAGAAGCACATAAAAGTGGTATAGAATTATTTTCATTAAAATGGGATATTTTGTGATGAGACTAAAAAAACAAATGTACAGACAGTGAATCCACAACCGTTTTGGTAATTCTTTGGCTTGTTTAGCAGGCAAAGCAAGAGTAAAGCTTTCTACCCTTACATACTGTATTCAGGTAATATACAGTAGGCTTTTGATTTGGAAACTGAACACATTTGAGCCTTTCAATATTAATAACTGGTCAAATTAAGATTGGGCCAGATGGAAAAATGTAGTCAAGCCTATTGACTCATGAGTGCAGTAACAAGGCCAAGTACACAGGAAAATTCTACCATGATGTGATCACAAGTGTGACTATACTGGTCAAAGATCAGTTAATTTAGCTTCGCCTTGTTTTGCCGAAAAAATGACGCCCATAGACTTGTATGGTGTTGTGCGTCAAAATAAAAAAAAAAAAAACTTTAATGGGCGAATCTTGTTCGAAACGAAATGGGTCAAATTCGCCCATCCCTACCTCCGCAGTATTGTTGGTCATGACTCCTATCATGTGACTTTTATATCAGATATATTTGCAAATATTGGTCTCTCTACCCTCAGTTGGTTTTATCATAACTTGCACATCATTAGAAGTCTCACTCACATGCAGTGATGATATTGGGTGAGTCAGTTATTACTTCTCAATAAAAAGCCTTTCCCTCTTTTTTGGCTTTATTTTACATAATGTTCAAATGGCC
The DNA here is from genome assembly GCF_017654675.1 of Xenopus laevis. Taxonomy (NCBI): domain Eukaryota; kingdom Metazoa; phylum Chordata; class Amphibia; order Anura; family Pipidae; genus Xenopus; species Xenopus laevis. Next base: position 82,345,810 of record NC_054384.1, on the reverse strand, counting down.
ATGGAAATGTTTTCTAAAAATATTCACCTTTAAACTTTGAAAACGAACAGTATTGATAGCATTGGTGACAATGGAAATTGTTAGAACGTACCTAATAAACCTGCTGTTTCGTAGACGATATGTATAGGGGTAGTATTGAATTTTTGCTCTGGCGAACGATAATTACTCTGCAAATACTGTATATCAATGTAATAAAAATACCTGTGTGGCGGGGTCGACCGCCGCGCCATCGGCTGGGACACCCGCCGCATACTCCAGCCTCCAGCGCCGGCGCCATCTTTGTTCCTTAGGGCACGCGCGGCGCACCTCTTAAAGGTACAGGCGCGCTGGCGTGATTGCGCCAGCGCGCATTGGGCACATTTTGGCGCGAAATTTGAATGTATTTTAGGCCCATTCTGACTCCCAGTCAGTGCTCGTGATATAATCTTTATTCTAGTGGTTCCTGAAGCCTTGTGCTGTTTGTTCCTGAAAACTTTAGCTGTGATTTCCGGTTTTGATCCCTGCCTGTCCCTGACTATTCTGATATCCAAACTCTGACCTTTGCCTGCATCTCGACTACTCTTTCTGCCTGATCCCATCTGTTTGATTACCCGGTTTTGACCCTTGCCTGCCTGATGATTCTCGATATCTGCCTGCCTCGACCCAGCCTGTCTGACGATTCTCTTGCCTGCTCCATTTGTACCGTGACCTTCGGCCCAAAAGACTCTGCTAGCCAGCCAGAACATCTTGCCTTGCACCTCTCGTTAAGTCCAGGTGGCACCCAAGTAAGCTGAGGGCTCCTCCCGAAGCCCAACGGTGGTCACACTACTGGTGAAGCCGAGCCGAGACCAGGGTGCTTGGCACTTGTTCTGGTATTGGGTGCCGGTCGTGACAATCAATTTGTGAACTTTCCAATACGTTACCTTTTTCACCAAAGTTTGTTTCACCAGTTTATACCTGGCGAATTGTTAAGATGATGCTACATCCTCAACAATCTTATGTCAGTGACATCATATCCTGTATGTCAAAAAAATAAAAGAAGAAAAAACGCTAGCGTTTAATCATAGTTTAAAGTGGAATTATGTTTAAAAGTTGTAACTGTTACATTTTTTATTTAACCATTTGAGGGGTATGACACATTTGTTTTAGGATGGGCTCATGTCTAGGACAATAGAGGATCTCTTTTGTCTTTATTTTGCTTCCTTGGACATTTTTAATAATTAGTGGCCACTTCAAGCAATTTCCCCAACATCACTAATAAAGACAAATATTTGATCTATATGTACCCGCCCTATTTAAATTGACCTAAGCTAAGTGTGTTTACGACTTTTCGTTAGGAAGAAAGTAACTTTAGCAAAAGTTTGCTCAGAAATGCCTCTTCTGATGAATTTTCTCACCAGCATTTGTCTGCCGAGACGTAACTTCTCATTTTGATAAATAAGAGTATGTGCTGCAAATTACCGTCTGATGAAGTTGCACAAAGTGTGATGGAGCTTTCCGAGGTGAAAATTAGCCTTTTAGTAAATTTGAAGAAGATAATCGAGCGGCTGTACTATCTCATCTATCACAAAAGAACACCAGGAGTGAAGCCTTTCCTTTTTTCCATAAGTTTCATGCTTTACAATGTGAAATATTTTAGAGGCTATATAAATGACCCATCATCCAGAATTCCAGAACTCAGAAAAAGCCACCTCCTATCTCTATTTCTTGTTCACCTTCCTTTGAGTTTCACTACTAGACTATAATGTCACTATCTAACTTATAAGGTTTCCTGCTGGATTCAGCTTGAAATCATCAACTACTTCTTAATTGTCATGGCCATTTTCTTATGAACAATATTTATGCATTCGTATTATGTGTATGTGCATTTACATTTTTAGATAATTTATATATTTTTTTATATATTTGTATCAGTGGTAAAAAATACAAAATAAACTTTCCGAATCCTTCCACTCTCCAAAATCTATTTAGCTACAAAATGCTCAGAACAGGAATAACCTAATTAGATCAAAGAATCATTTATTTGGTAAATCTACAGGTGCATGTTTATATTTTTCCTACTAATTCTACCTCCGCATTTGCAATGAGTTTTAACAACTTAACTAGGAATTCCAAATTGTTGAGGGAAAAATAGTATGTAAAAAGGGGAACAGCAGGCAGTTTTATCCTAAAGTAAAGAGTTCTTAGTAATAATCCCTTTATGTTTCCCATGGGACAACAAGAAGTCAGCACACATTAACCCTGATGTTGTAGTGGCTCCCTATGGAGGAAATGTATGTGTTCAGCTTAGGTATGCTAAATAGAACTTTCAATTATTGTTTGACCTTAAAATTGCCCTAGACAACTGAATTATGCTGAAAAAAAAAGGAACTTTTATTTAATTTCAGCTATTAAGCACAAGGAGTCCAAAGCAGTGATAAATTCTGGAAGGACTGTAAACTTTCGATTTGGCTTCAAAACATAAACAAATACCAAACATGAAACTTTATAAATTAGAACAAACCTCTCAAAGTGTGAAAACAATTATATTAATTTCCCAACTGATACGTTGCAAACGGAGAGTGTTTTATGAACGTTTATGAGGCTGACTAAATTCATTCATAATATACATCTTGACTATACCTCTATAGTTATATACACTGTAAATAGTGATGGGCATATTTCCCGTGAAATTCGAGAAACGGTGAAAAATTTGCGAAGCACATTGAAGTCAATGGCCATTTATTTTGTCTAAATGCATTAAAGTCAATGGACGTCCAAATAATTTTGACGTGCAATAATTTTTATGCACGCGACTATTTTGATGCACCAAAATGTTTTCGCCGTGGCCTATTTTTCACCATTGAATTTTAGCCGCAGTTCGTGGGCAGCGTAACATGAAAATTTGCCTCAGATTCGCGCCTGCAGAATTTATTCGCCCATCACTAAGGGGCAGATTTATCAAGGGTCGAAGTTCGAAGTAAAAAATACTTTGAAATTGGACCATCGAATTAAAATACTTTGACTTCAAATATTGATGTCGAAGGATTTTTCACCGAATTTGGCCATTGAACAATCAAAGTAAAATCATTTGATCGAACGATTAAATCATTCGAATCAAATGATTTGAACGATTTTAGCATACAATCAAACGATTTTACTTCAATGTGTAAAGACTAGTTCCAGTCTAGAAGGTCCCCATAGGCTAACATAGCACTTCGGCAGGTTTAATTTGGCAAAGTATTGAAGTCGAATTTTTTTTAAAGAGACAGTACTTCGATTATCGAATGGTCGAATATTCAAATTATTTTTATGTAAATGTTTTTGTAATAAATTGGATTTGTTACATTATAGTTGTTGACATTTTAGACAACTGAAAGTAAACGGTTTGGTTACACTGAAAACCATTTTACGTTATGTAATGATGTAGTTAAAATGTGGTTTGTCAAGTCTACAAATATTCATACGAGTAAGTTAATGGAAAATAAATGAGTGTTTCTGTATAATTAATATCATGGCAGTGGAGTTTAGACACAGAGAAGTTAATATATTGTTTGAGGCTAGATAAATATAAAACAGTTTTGTTTCTAGGCATTCTTGTAGCAATTTGCTAAATACAATCGGAGTGTACATTTTGCAGCCTATTAACCTATCATTTATAGCTCTATCTTGTCAATTTAAAGAGTATGATCACCTTTTCTGCAACACTTTGGTGGCTTTTGAAGAAGTGGAAATTGAGTCTTTAACAATGATCTCGATCCACTAAAAGGGATTTAAGATCAGTATCCTCCCTTTATTCTTAACTCCTTTATCCACGCTGCCAAATCCTTAACTGTCTACCCACCCACAGCTGGCTGTCTCTTAAGTGTATTCACATTCCCCCATAAAATCTCTCTCTGAATTGTTTTGAATTGAAAATCCTATTAGTCTTCAATTAATTGCCATTTCTTGAGGAGCACCGGGTTGGAACTGCAGGTTGAGACCTGCCATAATTAACTGGGAAAAGGTTACTGAAAAGATGCAGATCTCATGCTGGGCTTTAGTCTAGAGATCTATTTCTTCCTCCTCTTCTCTAGAGTTTTTATTATCTTATCAAGCCTATCCTCCTTCACTGACCATTCCTTTATCTGACAGACAAGGGACCCGGGGTCTTTTAACCCTGAAATGTAATTCTTCACAGAATTCATGAGGCTGATTGAGTTCATTCTACAGGAAATCAAGGGGTCCAAAAAATAACGTTTAACAAATCTAACTACAATTTTGAAGTGAGTGCTTTTTATGGACATCTGGAAAAGTGTTTCAAAACTGATTTCACTGAAGTTCTTATTTTGTAATAAATATAACAGGGGTGGGTACAATTTCATTTGATTGGATAAAGAGCTCTATCTACAGTATTATCTGTATCACAAGGCACAGCAGTTAATATGTGTTCATGTAAAGCATAGAATAAGACAGGAGCATTCTAGGATCTAGAGATCCTCTATTAGTATGTAAATACAGTATAATTTGGTTTTATTTGTATGTATAATAATATCCATTGCAAAGCTGAGGCACGCTTTTTTTTAAATTTCTAACTGTGCAACACTTTCTATCACATAGCATCTGGTTAAAAAAGATTTAAATCAAATCTAAAACGATTTAGAATGAATGGTAATTGAAAGCATTTGCTAAACTGACACATTACCATTTTTAGAGAAAAAGCATAGGAAACTGCAGCAGTTTTGCGCCAATGTATCCATCTGCTTTACTTGCTCAATGCTGTCTATTGTCCTAAACATCATGTGGCTTGCAGAAGCATTTGTCAGGAAAACAAAAACAGCAATCATTCTGCCAGCATCCAGATTACTCAGGGCTTTTGAGCAGGACATCCATCAAATTGTATTGAGCAGGTTCTATTGAATCATGAATGTGCAACCCCTGGGTTCCCGCTTATAACTGCTGCAGAAGTCTGGAACTGATGCCTGGGACTTTCTCTGCATTTCAATAAACTGCTATATATTTCAACTAAATTAGCACACAATGATGTCCCTCTCCCTGTCTGGGCTGCTGATCTTTTGATAAATTGGTTTACTTGCTCTTATAGCACCACATGAATCTATTCTATACCCAGATTAGCCACGCTGATACTCTGTGGCATTGCATGCCAGTTACGCTAATTCAAGCTTCTCTGGTTTATAAGATCATTCTGAAGAGGCATGTTTTTTGGGTTTTCTTATGATTTCAGTCTTCTCTGTGTGAAAATTGTCATCAATATGGACAGAATTCTGTGCTCTTGGTGACATATGTAAAGCATGTTGCCTGGTGCCAAATATCTTCTATAGATTGAGGACAGTGTCTGACCATGCAAGAAGTTTCATATGGTAGATGCAATGAAACCAAGAACACACCATATATTTGAAAAGGGATTACTGTTACCCTTTATTTATATGGAGCCAACATATTCTTTAGCACTTTACAGTGATTATACAGCATTTCAATAAATCCAAGTTCCAGTGGAGCTCAGTCCTTCCTACACTATAGGCAGTTTTGCTGGGAGCCAATTAACCTTCTTGCATGTTTAAGGCCAAGGGTAGATGGAGTGTTGGCTCCGCTGTTCTCAACCTGCTGGAAGAAGTGCTTCTGCTCCATGCCCCATCTCCATTCATTTGAATAAGACCCACTTGCATGCAATCATACACAGCAGTGCAGACACAGGGAGAACATACAAACTCCATTCAAATTCTTCACTGGTTGGACTCCATTGTGCCCCCACTCTGTCCATGCATTGAATCCATAATATTCCCAAATCTTGCAATTTTTTAAAAAAAATATGTGACTCGGGGGGCGTGACCGGATGTCGAAGTAGGAGGACGTGTGTGGGAGAGCTCCCTTCCCTGAGCTAGCTCGCTAGACCTAAATGCGCCAAAATTAACCGTAGATACCCTCGAGCCTCCCTGTGTTACTACGTGAGCGAAAACCTGACACTTTTGATATGGGGAAAACGGAGAAAAAAAAGCCCCAGCAGATTACAGCAACTCCACCGCAAACTACTAAGGCCTTACCAGTCTCCAAATATTTTGATAGAATGGAGCGCCCGAGAGCCTCGTGTGGAGGCAAGATGGCGGAGGCAAGGGAATGCAACGCTAGCCCAAGCCGCACAGAAGATAAGGAAGACGGAACTTACCGCTCGCTACAGGAAGCGCTCGACGGGCTGCCCACCAAGAGCGATATCCGAGAGATGGTGGATGAAATGCGGAGAGCCCAGAAGGAAGATATGGAGGAGATAAAAGAAGCGTTGCGAGGTTTGGGCGCCCAATTAGAGGAGCTGGAGGCCCAGGTAACGGAAAACCGCCAGGCGGTCAATAGAAACGTATCCCGTACCAATGAGCATCATAAAGAGATATATCTGCTAAAGCGTAAACTGGAAGACCTAGAGAACCGCGGAAGGCGGCACAATGTGAGGATAAGAGGCCTCAGTGAGGCGATCCCTAAGGAAGACCTTGAAAGTGTAATAATGGAGATCTTTAACGCTTTGCTGCAGCAACCGACAGAAGAGAAGATAGAGCTTGAGAGGGCCCACAGAACAGCAGGCAAGAATCCAAGAGCAGACGGGCCTAGGGATGTTGTATGCTGTATCTGCAATTTTAAAGTGAAGGAGGCTATAATGAATAAAGCTCGGAGTACCAACAACTGCACATATCAAGGCAAAAAGATAGAGATCTTTCAAGACCTGGCGTGGACAACTCTGCAACAACGCAGATTACTTAGACCACTGACAGCAACTCTGGCAGAACGCAGCATCAGGTATAGATGGAATTTTCCATTTTCTCTTTCAGCCTACCACAATGGGCAACTTTACACACTGGCAGACCCTGATGGGGTAGACTCTTTTTGCCATGGACTGGGCATACCGGTGGCTGATTTAAAAGATTGGAGGCAGATGGTTTATGGAGGAGCAGACCTGATAGACTTGAGCACTGGCAATTGGGTGAAGACACAGAGAAAAAATAATTTAATACTTGTAGAGAAATGAGAAGATACTAATAATATGTAGGCCTCTACTACTGTGATATATTGCATAAACAAAGGAAAGTAATGGGTTAAAACTTAAGTAATATATTGTGATAGAGAGCTAATATAATACGATCATTTTGTAAATATATGCTTGGTCTATAAAGAGGTCAAAACATAAAGTTACTTATAAAGCAATGCAGGTTGATTAAACACATGTTTAGGTAATAAGGGAACATTTTTATATATCTATCTACCTAGCTGGTTAGTTAGGCTGAGGGAGGGGTTGTTTTTTTTTTTTTTTTTTTTTTTTTTCCCTGCTATGAGCTAATCAAAGTAAATTTGAAATAAAACGGGACCATTCAACATACTTAAATGTACAAGTGAAATGGGACATCAATAGATACTTAATGATACTTAGTGAATGATACTCGGGCTACACTATGGCCCCCTCTAGATACATCTGGAGACCACTTTGCCTTGGCAGGATATTTGGAATAGCTGTAAGCATTTTTCCCCCCCCCCCCTTTTTTTTTTTTTTTTTTTTTTTTTTTTTTCGTGTGTTATAAGTTAATTAAAGTAAACCTATAACAAAACGCAAAACGGGGTCATTGAACGCTAAAATTGTAAACGGATTGAGATACCAAATGATATTGAATGAATGCGATAATGGTAATAATATGACCCCTACTACTACCAGATACACCTTGTTTTTTTTCTTCTTTTTTTTTTTTTTTTTTTTTGTTTTGTTTGTCCCTTTGAAGGGTATAAACTAAACAAAGCAAACTTGATATAAAGGGAGGGTGCGGGAAGTATTCAAATGCACAAATGAATTGGAACATCAATGGATATTTAATGATATAGGAAATAGGTGCAAGCACCCCCCCTCTAACTAAACAAATTTGAAATAAAATGGGGTCATTGGATGCATTTATAAGCATAAATGAAATGGAATTCCAACAGTTATCTGCTAGATATTTAAGGATTCTCAATGTATGTGATACTGAATATACTAGGGTTCTCCCCCAGACATACATGGAAATTACTTTGTTTTAATAGCACAATGGAAAAGGTTGTAAGCCTTCCCCCCCCTTTTTTTTTTTTTCTTTTTTCCCTTTTCCTCCTTTTCTATCCTTCTTTTCCTTCTTCCCTTAAATCACATTATATTAATGGGCACTACGATATAATTCACACACTGAACTTCATAGGAAAACAGGCTATATAAAAAACCTGTGAGAATTCACATTATTAATTAATCACTTTTCCCTTTTTTCTTTTTACAAGGTTATTCCTTTATTGAATGTTAGTTTAAACACATTTTTTCTCCCTTCCTTCTTTATAAGATCAATCTTTTACTGAATGTTAGCTTATCACAACGCTCACCATATAACATTTAGAACCACAATTTATCACCTGATAATCCCTTATCCTTCATGGTTTGGGAGAACAGAAAGAAGACTCTCATTTGTAAAATCTCACTAAGATAATCTTAATACACTTTTACACAAAACCTTATTTATTTTCCCCCCTCCCCCCTTTTTTTTTTTTTTTTTTTTTTTTCTCTTCTTTTTCTTTCTCTCCTTTCCTAATATAAAGGATATATACTCAAGCAGGATATAAGGGGTGGGTAAGCATTTATCTGGATAGAAACAATAGAATAGGTCATGCCAGAGATTTTCCCCTTTGTTGTTTTCCTTCCCCCCCCTGTTCTGGGGTTTTTTTTTTTTTTTTTTTTTTTTTTTTTTTTTCTCTCTCCCCTCTCCCTCCCCTTCTATGTTCCCTATCATAGGCATACATAAGTACTTAGTTTTTCTTTACCCCCTCTTGGAAAGAATAAGCCTTTTTATGCGTAATAAAGAAAATAAAAATTTCTCGTATATATTGGGAAGGGAGACATGTTTCTCCCTCAGATAGTTCAAAGGAAGTAGTAGTCAGAGAGGCCCCAGAGTAGGGAGCAGCAAAAAGAAGTGCTGCAAAGGAAACAGAAAATGGAATTTGTTGAAGGAAACCCTGGATTAGCCAGGGTCTCATGTATATGTATAAATGTCAATGTCTTTTGTATGTTCTTTTTTTCCATGTTATTGTTTTTTTCTCCTTTTCTATTTTTTTCTTTTCTTTTTTTTCTTTTTGGTTTTTTTTTATGATCTGATGCACTTTATATCAAACCTACAAGGTTTTTTCTTGACACGTAGCCACGCCTCAATTCAGAAGAAGGACAGAAGTATCATAATGAAAAGAAGTTCTGGGAAAGAAAAAAAAAAAAAAAAATGACAATAAAAATATGTTCGTATAACGTCAAAGGCCTAAACAATCCACAAAAGCGGTCCCAAATTTTACAGGAGATGCAAGCAAAACATATAGATATTGCTCTGATTCAAGAAACTCATTTCAAAACTTCGCATAGACCAATAATAAAAAGTAAATATTATACGACATGGGTATTAAGCGACAACCCATTAGGGAAATCGAAAGGAGTAGCGATAACTATACACAGGAAACTTGTACATAAAATTATAGACAAAAGGATTGACCCCCAAGGCAGATATATAATAATAAAGTTAAACATTCAAGGTAAACAATATACAGTGGTAAATCTCTATAGCCCGAATATAAAACAGATTCCATTCATAACAGCTGTTCTGAACAAGTTAACAGGATGGGCAGAAGGCCCAGTCATTGTAGGAGGAGACCTGAATATAACACTGGACCCCAAAATAGATACAACAACAGGCAAAACTTCAATATCTCTACAAGCACACAAGACATTAAAAAAGAAACTACACTTGGAAAAATTAGTGGATGTATGGAGGATACAACATCCTAGAGATAAAGATTTCACGTTTTTCTCACACATCCACAATACATATAGTAGAATTGATTATTTACTGATATCACATCACATGCTAGAACAAACAATAAGATCAGAGATCGGGAATATAACTATATCAGATCATGCTCCAATTTATATAACTCTGGAAGAAGATAAGATAAAGAAACAACAGGGTTCATGGAGATTAAATGAATCACTACTTAGGGACCCACTTTGCCTAGAAGACTTAGAAAAGACGATTCAAGACTTTCAATGTACTCACGAAAATGATCCGACATCAGAATTAACTAAATGGGAAACATTAAAGTGCGTACTCCGAGGGACTCTGTTCAAACATGGGGCAAGAATTAAAAAGGAAAAAACTAACAAAATAGAGAAGATATTAAATGACATAAATGATGCGGAGCAACAACATAAAATTTCAAGAGATAAAGAAGAATATGGAAGATTAACAAGACTGAGACAACAACTAAAAGATGAACTGGAAAAAAAATATCAATATCAAATATTAATATGTAAGAAACAATTCTATGAACACGGCAACAAAAGTGGGAAACTATTAGCCAGAGCATTAAAGGGTAAACAAGCATTAGCATATATTCCCATGATAAAAAATAGGACAGGGGAATTAAGCCACACCACAACAGAAATAGGAAAGACGTTCCACAACTACTACACCTCGCTATATAATCTGGAAGTGAAAGAAGGGGAACACGAGACAGCAAAACTGAATGAATACGTGAAGGAGACGGGTCTACCACAACTGATGAGAGAAGAGATAACAAAATTAGAACAACCATTTACAAAAGAAGAATTAGATCAGACAATTAAACAATCACAGGTGGGTAAAAGTCCAGGCCCAGACGGCTTCACAATGGCGTTCTATAAGAGCCTATTAAATCTGAGATCAAACATGCTTCAAGCTTTCAACGAAATTGAGAAGAGATCCAGACCTTCAAAAGCACTACTTGAAGCGCATATAGCAGTTATCCCTAAACCTGGCAAAGATCCGACACAATGCGCAAGTTATAGACCCATATCGCTACTCAACGAAGATATAAAAATATACGCTAAAATGCTAGCCCAGAGACTCCAAGTTATACTTCCGAGGTTAATACACAAGGACCAAGTGGGGTTTATACATGGAAGAGAGGGGAGAGACAATGTATTAAAGACGTTTACATTAATAGAACAAATGCTATCTAGAAAAGAAGAGGCTTTGATAATATCTACAGACGCTGAAAAGGCCTTCGATAGAGTCTCATGGGCCTTCCTAGAATCTACCTTGAGGCAAATAGGCCTAGGAGAGACGGCCTTAGCAAGGATAATGTTTTTGTATACAAACCCAACAGCCAGAATAAAGATAAATGGAACACTAACTGACCCATTCCAAATAAGCAACGGGACTAGACAAGGATGTCCCCTCTCACCATTACTATACGTATTAACAATGGAACATCTTTCTAGAGCAATAAGGGAAAACCCCAATATAAAAGGATTTTCTCTGGCCAAAAGGCAATTCAAGACGGCATGTTATGCAGATGATCTATTACTGTATATAACCCAACCAAAATCCTCATTACCAGTAGTAATGGGAGAAATACAGCGATTCGGAGAACACAGTAATTTCAAAATAAATACGTCTAAATCAGAAGCAATGCCGTTAATAGTACAAGCATCCACTCTAAGAGAATTAAAAACCAATTTCCCATTTAAGTGGGTACAATCATATATCAAATATTTGGGAGTCAAAGTTCCAAAAGAGCTGGAAGAGGCGTATATCTTGAACTACAATACCCTTTTACATCAGATAAAAAAAGATCTAGAAGACTGGAGTAAAATTAAGTTCTCTTGGTTTGGAAAGATAGGAATAGTTAAGATGAACGTTCTCCCTAGATTTCTGTACTTGATGCAAACTCTACCATGTAGGATCCCGGGCTCATTTTTCAAGGAAACTCAGAGAATGTTCGCTAAATTTCTGGGAGGGACTAAGACAAATAGGCTCTCAGCGAAAATATTAAATAGGCCTAAAGAAAAAGGAGGGCTAGGACTGCCAGACTTAAGAATTTATTCACAAGCAATAACAATGTCTAGGATTCTAGACTGGCAGCACCAAAAAGACACCAAGGATTGGGTTGAAATTGAACAATTAATTACTAAGACGACTATGGCAGGCCTCCCATGGATACCAAAAGCAAGTCGACAAAATATAGATAAACATCCAATAATAGCCCGAAATCTTCTAAAACAATGGGACCAAATGACAAGACAGTACAAGGACTTAATATATTACGACGGCTTATCGATACCAATCACTGGGAACCCCAGATTTCCACCAGGCAATGTTATAGGAGGATTCCTCATACAAACAGAAGGGAGATGTACAAGAGCAGTAGAAATAATAGATGATAGAGGATTAAAACCCCTCAATGAACTTATAGCCCTGGAAGAACAAAAACCACAACACAGATACCAATATAGGCAACTGACACACTGGTATGAAAAAGAGTTGAAGAACAAGATCAATCTGCATAATACCACATCCTTTGAAAACTTGATACATAAGAAGATACCACCAGAACATAATATATCGAAAGGAGTTAAGATACTAAATGAGCTGAAATATAAAGACAGCCCTGGATTTACTATACAATGGGAGAAAGAACTAGGAAGAACTCTCACAGACAGTGAATGGCAGAAAACATTTGCCCTAGCTCATAAAATGAGCATAGCATCTAAGCTCCAGGAAACAAATTATAAAATTCTTTCAAGATGGTACATGTACCCAACAAAACTGAAAAAAATGTTTCCAACTACCTCAGACCTATGTTGGAGATGTAAAAAAGATAAAGGAACTATGCTACATATATGGTGGACATGCCCTAACATCAGAAACTACTGGGAACAAATTAAGACATATATATCACAAGTAATTAAGATAGACTTACCAGATACACCTGAGGTGTGGCTTTTGTCGATTCTACCAGGATCTATAAGAAAAATAAAGAAAAGCTTCATGAGACATGCAATACAAGCGGCCCGAGCAGTGATCCCCAGGAGATGGAAATCTGAACATCCCCCTCTGGTGAGGGAATGGGTATTGGAAGTGGAGGCTATGAGGAAAATTGAAGAAATAATTGCACATGCCAATAGGAGTCAAGAGAAATATATGGAAACATGGGCGCTATGGATGATAAATAAGGAGTCAAAAGAATATGAGAAAATACTATCGGGATACAACGGATAAAATGTAGTGGCTACGTGTCATAACATCACTTTTTTTTTTTTTTTTTCTTCTTCCCTTTCCTTCTTCTCTTCTCTCTTTGTCTACGGGTTTCTGTTGACAAATCTTATGTATGTAATGCATATAAAAATACAGTAAAAGCCAAGACGAAAGATGGTTTATATATGTATGATTTGAACTAAAATGTAAAGACAATGATGAAAATCTGTGATATGGACAAATCTTTTACTTTATAAAAATAAAATAAAAAAAAAAAAAAAAAAATATGTGACTCAAACTGAATATATGTTACAATAATTGATCAAATATAGTGTACGGATAACAGGAAAATTGTAGTTATTATTTTCAGCTGATAGGCTTTTTTAACAGGTACTTGCTGTCTCTTGTCTCATTGGAATAAAACCATTTAGGTAGGTTTCTTATGAATTGCCATCATCCTAAATGTACTGTGGAATGGCTTTGAGAGTTTACATGAAATTCACAGACCTTTTGCTCTCATTGCATCAGTGCAGTTCCTCGATCACAAAGAGTTCTCTGAAGGTAGTACTACAGCATAAAATACTGTATTTCTATAGTTTTCACCATTTAAGGTACTAAAATTGTTTAAGTTATGGAATACCATCCATCTAGCTTTCATTGTCTTAATGCTACAAAAGAATCATTGGAAGTGACACTATAATAATATTGCTTGCATTTTGTTACCGCAGAAAGATATATCAGGTAGGAAATATAAAAATATCACAACTTTTTTTTTAAAACACCCTTTACTTTTTAACTGTCAATGCACATATTCTTCATGTTAAGCAGAAATGATTATTGGGTATCACTGAAGTACTAAGGTAGTGAAGTCACAGCACCATCCAATTTTTATAGTTATAAAAAGCTTTTATTGGAATCCTGGCCCAGCTTCTTAGACAAAAGTAACAACAACGTCTCAGGCCTGGATGGGCTTTTTTCAAGTTGAGAAAAGGCCACACAGGCCTGAAACAATGTTGTTACTTTTTTTCTGAGAAGCTGAGCCAAGATTCCAATAAAGGGTTTTTATAACTATAAAAATTGGATGGTGCTGTGACTTCACTACCTAAGTACTTAATTCAGTTGGAGTGGAGAACTTTGCACGTGCACCTGTTATTTGAGAGATCCAAACAGTCTGGGTGAGTGCTGATTAATTGCACTATACTATCACTGAATTAGTAGTAACAGGAAGTGCTCATTAAACTGTATAGACTGAAAATACTTATGATCCCACCTCTGTTCTCTCTGTTGGGAGCCTACATGTACCTGGCATATTGCCATATGCCTATCTTCACTGCTCCCCCACCTTTTCTCTTGGTATACCCTTCTCTCCTACTACCGTTTTAGTGTGCTGCTTCTTTCTCACATTTGCTCACATTTCTTCATGTAGGTGTCCAAACACACTTCTTGGACTTGGGTGTTTTGGCACCAAGTGCAATAGCTCCAGGCTTCCCACTGCACCGGTGTCAATACACAAGGCATAGTTGTCCCTGAAGAGTTGTACACAAGGGCCTGTGTCAAGGGCAGCAGCTTTAAGGTGGCAACCTTTGGATGCCTATAAGGTAAAAAAAACATACGGGGAAGAAAAACAAAACACTTCCCCTCCTGTTGGATGATCTCCTACAAAATCAGAAAAAAGCAGCAGAGGTGGTGGGGTAGGAGGTCCTTTGATTGCCATGCAGTGAAAGTAAGTTATGGTCTACAGCATCAATGATGGCATTAGTGTCCAATTTACTTGCCTCTAGTCAGTATGGGCAAAAGCTGCCAAGAGAACCCTTGAATTACCACCAAGTCCAGGAATTCTCATTATCTCTTTATCTCCATGAGGGCAGTTGTGTGTAATTAATAAGACCAGGCTGTTGGCGCTTGCAAATTGTATCTTAAGAGATAAGTGATTCCTTACGTCTTACCATGTTAACTTTTGAACGTCTGGCACTTTTTTTATGAAGAACTATGTATTCACTGATCTCTTAGTTTTTTTTTCATGTAGAATGAACAAACAAAAAACGAAACCCACACCCCAATTAAAATGAAATATACACTATTGTTCTATTTTGTTTTCATTTATTTGCAGTGTATAACCCAGGTTTCTTTTAACACCACATTATTATTACAATGAATAGGTTATATTGTATAAATAAACCTGTAATTTACAAAGAAATGCAGTCCGTGGTATAAATGCATGAGGAATGTTCTGATCATGAGCTTGTCTAGTTGACTAATAAAAGTTGACCACACTAAATCAAATGATATAAGAAAAGGTCCCTGGATAGCAGCGTATTTGTTAGAATGTCTCTGCCCAGAAGCTAGAACTAGGGGGATCTATGTATTAGCACTTCCATATGGAAAAAAATGACACAGCCCTCATCCTGTTGCATTGCCTTCAAACTCAACGTAACTTAATTATGATATAAAATGAAAGCAGAAGCACTCATTAATAAAGTGTAATTAGAACGTTGGATTAGTGAGATTTTCAAGAACAGGTGGAGTCAATCTCCTTGCCTGCTACTAGTCTAGATGAGGTAACACTTTTCTATCGTGTCAGCTGAACATTCCGATGTGCAGACAGCCAGAGATCTAATGTGAAATCCCAAATGTCTAAAGAAAAACATGAGCCTCTTGTACATAGGGACATATTAAAGGCTCACTTCCACTGGACATCAAGTAGGCTTTGCCATAACAGGCGGTGTCTCCTACTGGTTTCAGCTTCTAATATGAAATAACAGAGCTGAGAGTTACTGACCCGCTGCTTGTCCATTAAGAGATATAACACCATTCCATTCATGTGTATTCATATAATCCTAAAAACATGATTGTTGTCTCGATTTGCGTTATAGTGTCACAAGAACCTACATTAATGCTAAAGGTTACCCAGCTTTTTTTTTAAAATTTCATCAGAAATCAAACTGGAGACAAAAGTGTGAAAAGGACACATGGACACACAGTTCTTAGACCCCCATACACAAAGTGCTTAGCTCTTTCTCAGTACAAACTACTTTGCACCTCCATTTAAAAAAAAAAAAAAAAAGACAAAGCAAATATTTTGTGTTCAGCAATATAATTTTTATCAATGGGGAATTGCATGAATATGTTGTGATTCTGGCCTTTGCATTATTCGTTTTTGAATTAATCTCCAAAGGCTAACATATTTCATGGCAAAATTATGAAGTAGCCAAATTAAAAGTGTTGACATTCCTTGGGGAAAAAAAGTAACACTATATTGTGATTGCCAAACTGCAAAACTGGTAGTTTAGATGCAGCAATAAATTCTATTCAGAATTTCTATAAAAAACTGACAAATATATTATTCATAAGGGGAATTCAAATAAATTATCATTTTAAATCATTTACATTAAACTTTTATACAGCAACCCTCCCTCTTTTCTTTTTATATTTATAATCACATTGTTATAATAAGACAATAAGGACTTAAATTGAAATGAATGCAAACATTATTGATTTTACCCCAATTTACAAAAAATTTAAAAAAAAACTATAGTGACCTCCAGTGGTTATCATTCAAATTACCACACCCTAAGCAAATCTGGGTGTGTACAATCCTCAAATTGACATGATTAAGGGTGTTCTGTATTGCATCTCTTCAAATATCTTCTTGCACGCAGTTTGTTGGTCCTTTGATGTACTCAACCTCAAAACCAAAGAGAGAGAGAGAGATAGATAGATAGATAGATAGATAGATACATAGATACATAGATAGATACATAGATAGATAGATAGATAGATAGATAGATAGATAGATATAGAGATATAGAGATATAGAGATAGATAGATAGACAGACAGACAGACAGACAGACAGACAGACAGACAGACAGACAGACAGACAGACAGATAGATAGATAGATAGATAGATAGATAGATAGATAGATAGATGATAGATAGATAGATAGATAGATAGATAGAGAAAGATAGATATCCTTAGATAGATAGATATAGAACGATAGATATCCTTAGATATCCTTAGATAGATAGATATAGAACGATAGATATCCTTAGATAGATAGATAGATAGATAGATAGATAGATAGATAGATAGATAGATTAGAGAGAGAGAGAGAGAGAGAGAGAGAGAGAGAGAGAGAGAGAGAGAGAGAGAGAAATTAGATAGATAGATGAGAGAAATTAGATAAGTATATACCACTTACTGGGCTCCATGTTGTGATGTGTCTTTCATTAACACCTCCCACCTGCATCCCTTAAATCAAAGAGGGAGCTAGTGTAGTAGAGAGCAATCAGTGTGTTACGTGTGGTGTCCACGGAGTAGGGTAATTTGAGGTCAGTCATAGGCATTGCAAAGTGGTGAGGCAACTTCAGGCTACTTTGGAAAGCAACGCGTATGTTTTCCCACCAGCGAACATTACTGCCGGCGGGAAGGAAATTACTAACATTTTGTTGCCTGCAGTAGTGCAGATGTACAAAACATCCACTGTGCCATTGCACTAAGCTGCCATATTCCTCTATTCTACCTAATGCCCTTACAAGCAGAGGGCAAGGCCTAGTGATACAGAGAAGCATGCCCCAGTGTCTTTAGAATCATATGGGGGAATGTAATAAAAGTCGGTAATGGAAAAAATATTCGCAATGCAAAAAGTTATGCCTCTGTGTGAACAAATCTTCCTTTGCGTGAATTTAATATAGCTTTTGCGAACTCGGAAACGGTTTAGCGACCTCTTCCGACAGTGGAAGAAAGTTTGCAAATTTTATACATGTAGTTTGCACCAATGCGCAGTAAATGTAATTAACACTTCTTACCGAAAAAGTTGTTACGTTTGCTCCAAAAGATTACGCCACCTTCAAGCACTTCTTAAAAGTGGGCAATGCGCAATGAAAATTTAAAGTTTAAAGAAGAGTATTATATTGCGAAATTTTATTCTTATCTGTTCAATTTGTTTTGCTCTTTGCAACTTTTATTACATTCCCCCAATAGTCAGCAAAAATCTTAATTATATAGTGACCTTTGATATTTCCACTAGAAAGAAAATACAGAACTGTGAATAGTGACCCAGTGGGTGGTGATGGGGTCCTGAGTTCAATTGCAGCCAGGGCAATATGTGCTAGGAGTTTGTATGATCTCCCCATGTCTGTGTGGCTTTCCTGCAGGTGCCCCGGTTTCCTCCCATACTTCAAACACGTACAGGTTACTTGGCTCCTAAGAAAAGTGACCATAGTGTGTGTATATCATAGGAATGTGATAGAGACCTTAGATTGTAAGCCCTGCTGTGGCAAGAACTAAGTATAATCTCTGTAAGGAGTCATATAAATATATAATAGCGCTATAACCTCTGTAACCTCAGCGCATTTAGATAAAAATTAACAGAAAGCTGCTAAAAATTTTCACTTTAAATAACTAAATATATATTGTATATATTGTATTTGTGTATTTGTGTATATATATATATATATATATATATATATATATATATATATATATATATATATATATATATAGGTATGGGACCTGTTATCCAGAATGCTCGGGACCTTGGGTTTTCAGCATAATGGATCTTTCCAAAATTTGGATCTTCATACTAGAAAATCATGTAAATAATAAAAAACCAATAGGCTGGTTTTGCTGCAAATAAAGATTCATTATATCTTAGTTGGGATCAAGTACAAGGTACAAAGAAAATCATATTTTTTAAAAATTGGATGACCTTTCCTTAGTTCAGAGCTTTATGGATAATGGGTTTCCGGATAACAGATCCCATCCCCCTGTATGTATATATATATATATATATAGTAATGTAGGTAGTACCCGCACTCTGTCCCTTGTTTTCACTTCCCAGGTGCTCGGCCAAATGAATGTATATAAATATTCAAAAGGGACCCGCACTCTGGTTTCTTCAAAAACATAAAAGTTGTTTATTTAAACATCACAATGCTTCCAGTGATGTGATGTGATGTTTAAATAAACAACTTTATGTTTTTGAAGAAACCAGAGTGCGGGTCCCTTTTGAATATGTATATACATATATATATATATTTTTTGTTTCATAACTAAGACCTGTGAGTGCGGCTTTATCATTGGATGTTATTATTGCATGTTTTTGACCAGCATTTTTATTGTAATTCATTAATGTTTTTCGTTGTGCACCAGACTAATATATATATATATATATACTGTATATATATCTATATACTATATATATATATACTTAATTCCTACGTAATTAAAACTTGAAAAAATGCACTTCATGCTTGAGGAAATGTTTCAGAATGAATATACAGTAACACAAATCTTATCTATATCAGGGTCATTATATATATTAGACTGCAAGCTGCGATTCACAGTCCTTTTGTGCTATGGTCAAAAAACTTGCCCAGAAGCTTCTGGCTAAATGTAAGTGATATGAAGCCATAAGCTTAAAGGAAGGTTAACCATGAGTATTTCTTGCTTTGTTTGCTGTGGTTTTTGTGGTGTAGCCGAGGCAACTGGAAGCTTATGTGTACCTGATATGTGGGATGTCAATTACATAAATATAACTGCCTGCTATTATCTTGGGATTACAGGATATTAACAAAAATAAGTAGAAAACTGCTGGAATTTCCCTCTTTTCAAGCTTCATCGTACACTGTGGGTGTAGGGATCCATATCTGCGGTTCTTGTTCCATGAACTAAGTTTGCGGGGGATATAAAGAAAGTCTGTACTAATGCAAATATGCTTTTTTGTGATTGGCTTCATTTCTTTTCAGTCAATGGCTACATCCAATTCTGCTAGCTTTTGTTTTTGGTCATGATACTCACTCCCCCCATAATGTATAAATGTAGGATTTTCTAATTGTTTTATTTGATTATGCTAATGGCGGACTAGAGCTTTTATTATTTATTTTTCTAACTTTACTTTGCATTTACAGTTTCAGATGTACAATGATCCTATCATGACATGACATCCATGCCTCAATCGCAAGTTGAATTTGCAGGGCTGATTTGAAGGCACAACAATTTGTTTTGTATTTATTTTTGTGACAACACCTGAGCTCAAACTAGAAGGTCTCATTTATAATAAGAGGGGGTTATTGCTATAGTCCACTACCACACTGCACAACTGGAGAAGGAGGTCAAGTGCAGGATCTCCCTGTTTTTTCTCTTCCTTACATGTGGCAGAGTAAGATGCTTCACTTGTCCTGATTAGATTTAGTGAGGGGGGGGGGATATATTCATGGGGAGGCCCATTTATCAACATTTGAATTTTAGTGGTTTTACAGCTTTTTTTAAACTATAGGGCCAAAAAAACAAATAAAAAATAGTGCCACTTTTCTGGGATTTATCATGCAACAAAACTGCAACAATTCCAAATCTAAAACTGGAGGTTGTTTCTTTGTTTGGTTTTTGAGGTTCTTAGTTTTTTTTTTGACATTGGCTTTTGTGCAACAAATAATGTGACTTTACTGCAACTTTTCCCCTTCACGATTAAACTCTATTTCTCTAAAATCATGAATGCCTTGTGTATTATTAAAAGATCCGAATAGTAAAAAAGAAATCACCAGCACTTGGTCTAACCCATACTGCTGCTGCTAGAAGTACCCTTGTGCCAGTGCTTTGTATAACCCACATTCAGTTGACCTGCTGTTATAAACAATAAAAATCCAGTACACAAAAAAAAGGCGAAAGATTGCCAGCGCTTAGTTTGCCTTTAAAAATAATGAGTCTTACTACTCAGTCACACTGTTTGCTGGGGGACTTGATTTTAAATGCACTACATACTTAGAATGCTAATGGATAGTGTAGGAATCGCATACAATGGCGTGTCTTCACATGGCACGTGAGCTTACATATTTTGGCCAAAGTGTGGTACTAACACCTAATTTTTAATAATTATTTTTAAAGACAAATTGCATTAAAAAATATGAAAACCACAAAAACCTCTAGGAACAACCTATGGGACAAAAAAAACCAAAATGGCTAAAAAAAGGTCCAAGATGATCAGCGCAGCTCCCACTGACTTATATAGGACCTTGTTGCTTTTAGTTGCCAACGTTTTGTATCAGTGTTGTTCGAAATTTTTGAACATGAATTGAGTTTTTGAGAAATAAAACAAAACACAAATTATTAGAGGAAAACTGTGATTCTTGAAAATAGAAATTGAAACTTTAGTAAATAGGTCCCTTAGTATAATGTGTTTGTTACAAAAGAGTGCCTGATGAATACCATAAACAATTTCAATATATTGACTTTCCTCTTTTAGAGATCAAACTGTAAGATAAAGTCATAGGTGTATCTCTGTTCTGAAAACGAACTCAGTAAATGTAAAATAATGGCCAAAATAGTAATTAGAATTTTTTTAAATCCCAAGAAATTCAATTGATTTTGCACTTCTGGCACTTATAGATTGGAAGATTCAAATGATAGGAAATTTGGTTGTTATAGGCAGAAGAAGGCATGAAGAAGAAGAATTCTGTATACAGCATTCTGTGTATTCTTGGTGTGGCTATAATAGGTCACATTTACCAGTAGGTCTTTCCAGCTGACACGAGGTCACCCATTCCGATTAGAAGAAAAGAGGTTCCGCCTAAATATTCAGAAGGAGTTTTTTACAGTGAGAGCTGTGAAGATGTTGAATTCTCTCCCTGAATCAGTGGTACAGGCTGATACATTAGATAGCTTTAAGAAGGGGTCGGATGGCTTTTTAGCAAGTGAGGGAATACAGGGTTATGGGAGATAGCTCATAGTACAAGTGGATCCAGGGACTGGTCCGATTGCCATTTTGGAGTCAGGAAGGAATTTTTCCCCCTCTAAGGCAAATTGGTGAGGCTTCAGATGGGTTTTTTGCCTTCCTCTGGATCAACTGGCAGATAGGTAGTTAATAAAAAGTGAAAAAGAAAAAAGAAAAAAAAGGTTGAACTCGATGGACATGTGTCTTTTTTCAACCTTACTTACTATATTACTATGTCACTATGTTACATGGGCTTTTTGTCAACAAAATAAACCCCCAAAAAAAGTTGCTGGAAAAAAAACATTGATTTATTACTCAACAAAATCAATGGCAGATGTCCCTTTTAAAAAGAGACACTGTTATTGTGCGACAAGTCAAAAAAGTTGCAGTTTTCATGTTTTCATGACTTTTCTCATTCTGATTTCTCATTCTCAAAAGCGTTAAAATGTTAGCTGCACAGATTCTGAAACCTCTGCATGATTTCTACATGCTTAAAGGAACAGTAACACCAAAAAATGAAAGTGTTTGAAAGTAATGAAAATACGATGTACCGTTGCCCTGCACTGGTAAAACTGATGTGTTTGCTTCAGAAACACTACTATAGTTCATATAAACAAGCTGCTGTGGAGCAATGGCGGAAATTGAAAAACGGCTATATGGCACAGGTTAACTAATGGATAAAAGATAACACCATTAGACAGACAGAGCTTATCTGCTATCTGCTGTGTAACTTGAGCCTTTTCTCCTTTAATTGGCTGCCCCCATTGCTACACAGCAGCTTATTTATATAAACTATAGTAGTGTTTCTTAAGCAAACACATCAGTTTTACCAGTGCAGGGCAACACTGCATTATATTTTCATTACTTTAAAACACTTTATTTTTTGACGTTACTGTTCCTTTAAGCAGGTTCTGCACAAGCTGTCCAAATGTATCCTCGTTGTTTGCACAATGTAACATAAATGGCCAAGATGTAAATTATCACCAAAAGTATAAATTACTAAAATTATCTTTGCTTTTTAAAGTGTCAAACACACTTCTGCCTCTTTTACATAATGTATACAGTACATTTCTCCCATATCTACTTAACTAGATAGCTAAAATTAAAATCTGCACTCTTGTTTTTCAAGCTAAAATATTGTGGTATATAAAAGTATTACTATTACTAATCTAAACAAATCCTTAACACTTTATGCAAAGCGTTGACTGAAGAATAATCCCTATACTCTGCACTGTTGGTTCTGACTTCTGAAAGTAGTAGCAAAAGGCATATTGGTAGAACCAGATGAAAGAAAGGAATAAACAAAAACT
This sequence comes from Xenopus laevis, assembly GCF_017654675.1. Classification (NCBI taxonomy): domain Eukaryota; kingdom Metazoa; phylum Chordata; class Amphibia; order Anura; family Pipidae; genus Xenopus; species Xenopus laevis. The sequence goes on along the minus strand of NC_054384.1, from coordinate 82,322,790 downwards.
GGTTGCTAGTGATTCATGGGTCAACAAAAAAACCTACACCCAACCCTATTGCACCCACTCCCAACCCGCACACAACTCAAACCCGCCCTGCACCTCCATTTATAGACCCGTGTCTAACCCACCCAACTCTAACAGCACAAAACAGATGGGCAGGCATGTTATAAATGGAAGCTGTCGGAGCCGAAAGCCAGCAGACGTAGCAATTACATTTAAAAAATAACTTTAAAACCATATGAAATGTAGTTGATTTATATTGGAAGGTTGCTTAGAATGACATTTTCAGGAGTAGGTTTATCTTTAAATTTAGACTTATTTTAGGCAATTTTCAAATGGTCTTCATTAGTTATTTTGTCATTTTTTTTAGCATTCCCATTGTGGCTCTTTCCAGCCTGTTGCTGTTATTGACCCCAGCAACAAACAGATTGACTGTGACACTTCAGTCATTATTTTATTTTTTATTGCGTATATTTATGATTAGGCCCTCTCCTGTTCATTTTTCAGTCTTACTTTATAACTGCTGCCTAGGCGATGTCTCAATTACCCACACACGAGGCAGTGGTTAGGTCTAGCTCTTGATAGTTCAAATTCAAATTTCTAGTCCGAGTTGCACAAGATAAAATGCAAAGATGTAAAAAAATCATGTGACCCAAGTGACATCACTAAGCATTAGTTATAACTGATCACATCACCAAGCCCAGTCATAAGGATTATACTGTACCTTAAACTACTATATATTCATGGTAGTATTGGGATTATATATATATATATATATATATATATATATATATATATATATATATATATTATATATAATCCCAATACTACATAGCATATTTCTCCATTTGTACATGTAACTTTCCTTAAATTCCTTAGCCAGCAAAAACTCGCCAGCAACAGCTTTGCAGCAATCGCAACACTTCACCAGGTGTAAATTCGCTAGGACAACGCTAATTCACTAAAGCGCAAAGTTGCGTCCAGGGAGCCGAAAGCTGGCGTATTTTTTCTAGAGTTACTTCGGCAGTGAGCGTTACCTAATTTGCATATGGCGGAAAATGATAAAGTTACATGGACGTATATGTTGCAGTAAATACATTATACTACACAAGTCCAGGGAAGCTTAATAAATAAAATAGAGTTGTTATATACACATGAGCCCACTGTATAGTTTATGTTCCATATATTATAAAATAGAGGGGGGAACCCGGTTACCCAAAAAAGGTTTTGCGGACCTTTGCAGGATATCAGTCTGAAAAAAGGCAAAAACGCCAGCATGAAAATTTTAGCACTAAAGATTGAGGAAGTCCTATGCACTTCTCCTGGTCTGAGTTGGCGAAAAGCAAGTCTGAAGAATGGGTTAACGTTCAGTAAAATCTGAATCTTAGTGAATTTGCGGCGTTACGTCCATTCGCCAGAGCGAAAATACGCCTGTCGTTAGAGTGCGAGTCTATCTCCTTAGCTAGTGAAGTGACACCTGCGCCCGTTAGGAAATTGGCGAAGTCCCTGAAGCGGTAACACTAGCGAATTAATGCTATCTGCCTATCCCACTATCTGAAATCAAATTCTCTAATGGACTTGGCTGGCTGACATTTTACAGTGGAACCAAGAGATTAGTTGTGTAATCACTTTATTACAAATAAAAAGTGTCAATGGATTTCTTGATATTCATTGCTATCTTACTGACATCAGGAACAAAATGTTCTGTTGAGGGATTAAAGAATTAACACTTTAGAAATTCCTTCAGTGTTGTAACTTATAAATATTAAGTTACAATTAAAGAGAGTCAATTTTGTCAGGAAGTTAAATTTTTATATAAAGCTAGCCACTTTAGTCATGTCTTACTATCAGTTAGTTGTGATTTACATTGTATGTACCAGGGGTTATGTAAATACATTCTTATTTAGGAAAGATTGTACTACATCTTTATGACTGGCATGTGCCACTAGAGGGATGGAATACAGCCAGTGTCTGGAGCAGAGCCTAAGAAAATAACAGTAAAATCGTTTTTGCTAAAACATACAGTCTAAATTACGTTCAATTGTTACTTGGCAAGTGACACAAAGGACTAAAGGTGGCCATACACAAGCAGATTTAAGATGCTGATTTAGCTCCTCAGTTCGATGGAGCCTTCCAATGGGCCCACCCAACTGATATCTGGGTAAACACTGTACAGGTGTTGTATGGTCAGGTTTGATTTTAACAATGATCAAAGCACTGAATTGACTTATTGATGCAGTCCTTGCTCCTGTATTTCCATCGTTGTAATCCAATCGTTGGCCCTATATCGCTCATTTTAGGTGGGGATATCGGTGGAGAAAGATCCGCTCCTTTGTCAACCATTAACCAAATGAATGGATCTTATAGTGTATAGTCAGCTAAATAGAAATATTAATATCAGTTTACCTAAAATGCACCCTGCGAAGATTGGAGCCAGTACTGAGTAGACATGTAAGATGGTCTCAGAACGGAAAAAAGGTCATTTAAGTGGATATGCTGCTGTTAGGACTCACTTACTGTCAGTAATGAAGGTACATAGTGCACCTTCAGAAGCCATGCATTTTGCACTTTACAGCCTGTCCCACTGTCAGCACCAGTATCCGCATGTCCTTGAGCTCCAGAATGGAAAACAAGGACCTGTGTTCTCTCTATAACAACAGTGCTGACTGTGTTTGCCATTGCTTTATGCCATGAGAGGCAAGTAGACATCTACCTCCTGCCCATTACTGTCATCTAACTTGTGCATCATTCACACACCCAAGCAGGGTCGGATTGGGGTGTGAGAGGCCCACTGGGGTTTCTAACCTGGGGCCCCCACAACTCCTATTGGGTCCCCACCACTAGCTCCTCCCCCCACCCACGCATGCACCATTATTTTCCAGCAATAGGACGAAGAATGGGCAGGCAGCAACGGCAGATGGCAGGTGAAGAAATGGGGAAGCGACAGCAATTGCACTCACTGAACTACTGTGTAGGCGTCATTTAATAAAATATTGCATAAAAAATAATCCAGGTAAAACAAATCTAAATTCTAGGAATTTTAAATTGCTTAATTAATAAAAAAAAATATATACTGTAAATGCTGCCACTTTCAGTTAAATTTTTTTTTTTAAAAAAAAATTCCTATTTCACAGCCCTGTGCAGCTTTTCTAGGAAACATGAATGCACCGAGCAGTACAAGAAGCATTCCTAGTAATAACCGTTACTGAAGTTATAATGGATAAACCTGCCATTTTGCACATTTGAATCTTGCGCTATATAAATCTCTATACCCCAAGGTTGTAATAAACCTTTGGCTAATAAAGTAAATGTTGCAGAAAGGTCCCAAAAAGACTAATTTAAATAAGATTAACTGCTAGCTCAGTGTGAGTTTATTTCTGTCTTGGGAGCTAGTGGGGAAAAATCATATCATCTGTTTTTTTAACAATTCAGCCTGCCTGGTTTGGAAATGAAATTGCTGTATTGTGTTTGAGCGGCGCTAAACTTCTGCACAGTATATTACAGCATTTATTTTTTTTTTGGAGGACAAATGCCACAAAAGTAAAAAGAATATATGACACTGAAAATGGAGTGCTTAAAATATGGAACATTGGTGTTTACTGCTGTTTTAAATCTTCCAGGATTTTACAGCACTGAGAGTTGAAAAGTTAGAATTGGCTGAGTTTAAACAACTATACATGTAAAACCTGTGTTTTGTACTCCATGTAGAGGTATTCATGCACACATTGCCTTTGCTTACATTTGGGCTTTGGTTTAGCAGCAGTGATATGTAGCGTGCACATTACTACTGCAACTCCCATCATGCTTCACTAGTTCATCACTTATATTACAGAACTGTAACCTTATCATGACCTAGAAGTGCCTTTCCAGCTAGTGCTGTTAGAACATGGGTAACACTGGACTTTTTTACCCAGATGGACCCTCCCTTATTGGAGGAGGAGGAAGGGAGTGTTGTGCAAAAACACCTCTCCGCTGCTGGGAAGAAACAAAAATAGCAGGCCACAAGTTCCTAAACATGAAACATGATGGTTTTATTGTCAAAGTTACACCACAGGGTTAATACTCACAGATCAATGAGGTAGTATATTGAGGTAGAGCAGGGATTTGTGACACCACTGTTGAAATTCTCGGCAAGTAACAGTTGGCCTGGACAATAATGTCCTTGAAAGAGTTCAACTGTAAGAACATCAGCTAGTGGCCACTTACCGTAAGTGGAAACTGTTCAGGAAGCAATATAAGCCTGACTCCCTATTCAGTACTGTGGTCCCTTCCCTTTAGGACAATACTGCCTAAGGAAAGCTACCTCCACCTATCAATCCTTAGGTGGAGCTGCTCTTTCTAGCCATGGCTCTCTATCTAACGTTTCTAGAATATACACCTGACAAATGCTCATCCTATATCGGACTAAAGATCGTTCACAGGGTTCCATGTTCCCAGATTTTTTATTAAAACGGTTGTCCCTCTGGTGCAGAAGTCTTTACTGGGCCTTGTTGGCTCCAGGCTCCCCAGACATATCCACCTGGGTAGGATGATGGAGGACAAAAGAGGGAGAACCGCCCCTTTAAAATCACTATGTTAAAGTGTGACAAGAAGTGGTCATAAAGGAAAGGGGATAAGATACAGAGGCTTCTGTCTAGCAACTAGGGGAATAGCACTTGTAGGGGATTTCAAACCATAGGGATTGCTATCCCTGTGGGTCCCTACAGAACATTTCAGACCATCTCAAGGCATGTCAAAGGTTACCAGATTCTGTCAAAATTGGTTGCACTGGCTGCATTCAGTTTAAATGTAATGATTGAATACTGCAAGGATGGTGTGTTAAAATAGATGTGTGTATAGACCCTATACTTATGCCTAAACACTCTCCTTGCACTGAGGAGGACCAATTCATCTGTTTATCCAAGAATACCATGCAAGTATGCCTATTGGTGTACAGAACCATGCCATTACCACACTCCTAAGCATGATGGCAATTGCAGGATTCCCAGACAAGAAGTCAGGAGCTGCTATAGATTTGTGTGCATTGGAGGTTCCTGCTTGGTCACAGGACAGGAAATGGGCAGACAGTTGAGATCAGAGGTGGGTATAGGGTTACCACCTGGCCGGTATTTTAAAAATGATGGCTCATCCCAATGACAGTAAAAATGATGGTTGATCCCAATGTTATTAATAGGAAAAAATGATAAATATATAGTAAGGCCGGTATTTTTTTCCAGAAAAGGTGGCAACCCTAGGTGGGCAATGGGTGGGTATATGATGTCAGAGATGGGAAAATCTGTGCATTGGGAAAATGTAAGCCATGGGAGAGGAAAGTGAGGCAATAAAAGTGGGGTTTACCAGCAAACCGTATTAGGGAGGGGAGGAGAATATAGACAACTAAGTAATTGCTGGTAAATAAGTAATACCAGCTCTGGCTCTAGCTAGTGTTTTTACAACTAGGCTGGTCAAATACTGTCCGGGTGACAACCTTAGGTGCCATGAGTGATTCAATCCCTCAATCCCCACTCAATGTCAGAGCATGTAGGGCCCCAACGCTGGATGTGTGTCCTGCCGCTCCTACATTGACATACAAAGTAGGGGCGGAGAGGGAGTAGAAGGGGAAGACCGACGTGCTTGAGGCATCGTAAATGAGCCCTTATATTTATTACGATTCTGCAATTCATATAACTCCCACAAATTTACAATGGAAACCGGATGTAGCTCTGCTTAATTTGCACCACATATGCACACGTAATCCCGATCATGTATTTATTTAGGTGCAGGATGCTCCAACTAAGATCACATGTCAAGAAGGAGACTGAAACATTTCTCTAAATCATCTAATATTTTGTCTCCTTTTTAACACAGACATTAAGCAGGTGATCTGATTTATGGCTGCAATTTATATCAAGAAAACTACATCTCACATGTAAAACATTCTTTTCTTACCTCCTCTCATAGCCCTCGCTTCCAATTTATCTTCCAGTTTTTGTTTCTTGCCAAGAATGTACCAGAACCCTCAAATGCACTCAATCAGATAAGGTACGAGATCTTATTCTTACATTCCCATGCATATTTCTTTCCCCACAGAGACAGCATAATATTGAAAAGATGTGTAATACAAAGCAGCAAACCAACAATAAAATGTAATATTGTCTTAACTGGAAAGTACATACGTGGAATAAACTTGGTTGTTGTTTCAGATTCCGGATGTCATTCATTTCAGTTAAGTACAGTTATGAGAGCTGTTATCCAGAATGCTTGGGACCTGTGGTTTTCTGTAATTTGGATCTTCATATCTTCAAGTCTATTAAAATAACATTTAAACATGAATTAAACCCAATAGGCTGGTTTTGCCTCCAATAAGGATTAATTATATCTTAGTTAGGATCAAGTACAAGGTACAGATATGAAACCTCTTATCCAAAATGCTTGGGATCTGGAGTCTTTCCATAATTTGAATCTTCATACCTTAAGTCTACTAAAAAATTATTTAAACATTAAATAAACCCAATAGGCTGGTTTTGCTTCCTAAACGGATTAATTATATGTTAGTTTGGATCAAGTACAAGGTACTGTTTTGTAATTATAGATAAAAAAAAAATATTTTTTAGAAGTTGGATAAAATGCAATTGCAATTGTCCTTACTTGCACCTACAGTATATATAACCCTAGATCTAATGGAAGGCACAACTGACATAAGAAGCTACCATGCTTTCTAAAAATAACCTGGGGTGGGTGAGAATACTAGTTATAGCTTTTTTTTTTACCTAGAGAGCCTGATAATCAGCAATGACCTTGATAAGCAACATTTGATCTAACTTTGAACAGGATCAGGAACCTTGGCTCTCCAGCTGTTAAGGAACTACAAGTCCCACAATGCATTTGCCTTTAGACTCCTTCAAAAGGCTCCATTATTGCATTGTGGGACTTGTAGTTCCTTAACAGCTGGAGAGCCAAGGTTCCTGATCCACATATTGTGCATCACTTCTCAATTTAATAAAGAATGTAGCTGATAAAGTGGTTTAAATGTGATTATTTAAAACTGCAAGTTTAAAGTCACATCATACCTTTAAGTCAGAGGTAGCAGCAAAGGCATAATTATTAAGCCTCATCTAGGGTGAAGCAACACACATTGTTGGTGCATAAGTGCCATACGACTGGCGCCAAAAAACTTCTTGAACACATAATAAATGGTTTAAAATATAAAATAAATAATAATTATAGTAAATTTATAGTAAATTTGCAATAATTGTAGAGCTGTTTCATAGCCCCAAGTTGTATTTGATGGGTCTAGTATCACTGGTATCACACATAACAGAGTAGTCTTCCAGAACTAGGAAGGCTATTTGCTGCACTATTTATCTTTTTCAGGGTGTGCTTCTCTTTGCTGTATATATATTGTGTGTGTGTGTATATATATATATTTTTATTACTTTGCCAGGTTAGAGCAGGCGAAGTGCAATAGAGTAGATAGGAGTTTTAAAAAAAAAAGTTGAAAACATTTTTTTGGGGTGCCCACCTTCCCCCCTACATTTCGGGCACCTTAACTATAATGTGGGCACATGTGTGGGGCATAAGAACACCTAAATAAACTTTTATTAATTTTCCCTGCACTTGTGTAGTGTTCTGTATGCGCTGCTGCATACACATCCATTGAAATTCAAATTTGGCGCCATATGCAAATTATCCTTCACTAGCACAACTTCGGACCGCTCATCGTAACTTCGCTAGCGCAACTTCGGAAACGATCGGTAACTGGTCCCATACCTGTATATATAGAATTTTGTCCAATAAGACTGAATCTCATGTTTACATGAAGTTTCACCCTCACAAGTGTACCTCCCCATGGACATACTGTAACTATTGAACTAAGGCAAATAGTTAGATGTTCTGGGAAGTCGATTTTATGGAGCATTACTGGATAAAAGGTTTGTGTACATAAAGCCCCTTGTTGAGACAGGTTGCTATGTGATGGCATAAGAATTGCTTGTGGACAACTTCATCAGTAAACTCTCACAGTCACCCTGCAGACCCAAAACAAACCTGTGGAAGGAATGTTTCCCCTTTATCATTCACTTACACATCTCCCTTCTTTCTCACAGCTGTGCCCCCCTTCCTGTGAGAGAATGCTTAGGAATTTGAACTTTCAGTAAGCCCATCATTTACCTTTTACAAAAAGACAATTGTACAAATACATGAGACCTATTCCTTTATAGAGTGCCAGGGGATGACATAATGCCTTTGTATTGCAAAAAGGTTCATCCTCTCCATCTCACAGTCCTGCTATTTACACAGAATTAGGAATTATTTTACAGGACAATATATTTTATGAGAATATTTGCATGTTAAGGTAAAAGCATTTTACTGATGATGCTTACTGAAATGCTTATGTGGACATAAATTCAGCGCTTCCGAAAATCCTCAGCAGTCCAATACTGAAGAACAAGAACTATTAAAGAGGAAGTGTAGCATATCTATTGTTCTGTGTAAATGAATTCATTACAAGTTCTATGCAGGATGCTGCCACTTTGCAGTGATTTGTCTAAGTTGGGAAACTGGGCAGCAAACTGGAAAATGAGGTTCAATGTTGATAAATGCAGGTTATGCATTTTGGCAAAAATAATATAAATGCAAGTTATATACATTTAATGTATTCAAAGGGTTGGATCACATGCAAATAGTAATAGGATACATTATCCAGAAACCTGTTATCCAGAAAGCTCTGAATCACAGAATGGCCATCTCCCGTACACTCAAATTTACCCAAATAATCCAAATTTTGAAAAAATGATTTCCTTTTTCTCTGTAATAATAAAACAGTAACTTGTACTTGATCCCAACTAAGATATAATTAATCCTTATAGGAAGCAAAACAGCCTATTGGGTTTATTTAATGTTCACATGATTTTCTAGTAGATTTAGGGTCATATATATCAAGGGTCGAATCTAGAATTTATGGGAGATTATAAAAACTCCTATAAACTCGAAATAAAAAAAAACGAAAGAAATTTGTTAAAAAAACACATTTTTTATATTCCGGTGAATAGGACAAACTCAAATCGAATTTGAATTGAATTTGCTCGAATTCGATTCTACTTTTTAAAAAAAAAAAAAAAAAAATAATAATTTTATTTTTGAAAGTCCACCAAACGACTCCAAATTGATTGTATGAGGTTTCCCAGAGGCTAAAACACCAGTTCGGCAGGTTTTAGATATAATGAATAGGGTATGGTCGAATTCAAATTCATCATGCAGTGCATGATAAATTTCAAAATTCAAATTTTCAATTTTTATTTTCAACTCTAATCGAATTTGGACGATTCCCTAGTCGAATTACACTAAAATAAACTCGGTTTGAATTTAAAAACTAAAATTTTCAATTCGACCCTTAATAAATCTGCCCCTCGTGTGAAGAATTAAATTACAGAAAGATCTCTAAACCGGAAAGCCGCAGGTCCCGACCATTCTGTATAACAGGTCCCTTACCTGTTCTTACAGTTCAGTATATTTAAAAAGAAAAAATTAAATCCCATGGTTACATATTTTCCTAGTACAGGTATAGGGATGTCGCGGACTGTTCACCCGCGAACTAATTCGAGCGAACATCGGCCGTTCGCGTCCGCCGAATGTTCGCGAAAGTCGCGCGACGTTCGCCAATTTGGGTTCGCCTTAGCTGGCGCTTATTTTTGACCTCTCACCCCAGACCAGCAGATACATGGCAGCCAATCAGGAAGCTCTCCCTCCTGGACCACCCCCACACCCCCTGGACCCCTTCCATATATAAACTGAAGCCCTGCAGCGTTTTTTCATTCTGCCTGTGTGTGCTTGGAAGAGCTAGTGTAGGGAGAGAGCTGTTTAGTGATTTGAGGGACAGTTGATAGTAACTTTGCTGGCTAGTAATCTACTTGATACTGCTCTGTATTGTAGGGACAGAACTCTGCAGGGATTTGAGGGACATTTTAGGTTAGGTAGCTTTGCTGGCTAGTAATCTACCTTCTACTGCAGTGCTCTGTATGTAGCTGCTGTGGGCACTGCTGCTGATCTCTCATCTGCTGACTGCTGCCTGTAACCCAATAGTCCTTGTAAGGACTGCTTTTATTTTCTTTTTTGTTTTTTTACTTTGCTACTGTAAGAGCCCAGTGCTATTAGTCTAGCTGTGTTGGGGAGTGGGACTGGTGTGCTGCTCCTCCTAGTAGTTCACCACTACCAGCACCAACCAGAGTCAAAATTGTTACAAAGTATCTTATTTGCACCTGTTAGCTGTTCTGAGCTCTCTGCCAAAAGCTAATTAAGTTAGAAACTGGTTTTTTTCTGGCTGTTCAGTTCAGAGAAAAGAGGGACTGGTGTGCTGCTCCTCCTAGTAGTTCACCACTACCAGCACCGACCAGAGTCAAAATTGTTACAAAGTATCTTATTTGCACCTGTTAGCTGTTCTGAGCTCTCTGCCAAAAGCTAATTAAGTTAGAAACTGTTTTTTTTCTGGCTGTTCAGTGCAGAGAAAAGAGGGACTGGTGTGCTGCTCCTCCTAGTAGTTCACCACCACCAACCAGAGTCAAAATTGTTACAAAGTATCTTATTTGCACCTGTTAGTTGTTCTGAGCTCTCTGCCAAAAGCCAATTAAGTTATAAACTGTTTTTTTTCTGGCTGTTAGGTGCAGAGAAAAGAGGGACTTTCCAGTACAAAAGAGGGACAGGGGGTTGAGTGGTCAAAAGAGGGACAGTTGGGAGGTATGCAAGTGCCACCTAGCTGTGTGAGCTTTTTCACATTCTGTCTAAATAACAATAATAATTCCGTGTCCGTAAACATCACCTGAGTGATGTTTTTACAGCAGCAATAATATATTCCGTATCTACTACTGTATACGTTGCCCTTGCAGGCATTGTTTGCCCAGTCTTTAACCAAGTGCCACCTAGCTGTGTGAGCTTTTTCACATTCCGTGTCCAGAAACATCACCTGAGTGACGTAGTGTGATTTCTGCCCTTTACAGCACAAAACGCAGCGCTGTGTCAACAATGGATTTTTCAGATACATTTTTGCCCTTGATCCCCCTCTGGCATGCCACTGTCCAGGTCGTTGCACCCTTTAAACAACTTTAAAATCATTTTTCTGGCCAGAAATGTCTTTTCTAGCTTTTAAAATTCGCCTTCCCATTGAAGTCTATGGGGTTCGCGACGTTCGCGAACCTTTCGCATTTTTGGACGCATGTTCGCGAATATGTTCGCGAACATTTTTTCCGCCGTTCGCTACATCCCTATACAGGTATTGCATCCCTTATTTGGAAATTTGTTACCCAAAAAGTGTAATAGTAAAACAATGCCTTGTATTTGATTGTAACTCACGCTGCAAGCATCCATATTAATGGCAAAACAGTCTTTTAAAAGACCTAAGATCCAAATTACAGAAAAATCCCCCAAGCTTTATGGATAATAGATTCTATACCTGTAATGCAACATAGTATATAGAATGGAAGATTTATTTATTTTTTTCACTCCAATATTGCAGATGGTGTTGTAATCTTAAATTATGCATGCCAGTGTCAAATTCTAGGTTGCTACCTGCATGCCCAGTCGTGTACTAGCGTTAAATCATGAATGGAATGTTTGGATGGGGAATAAAAACCTTACACGAGGCTTTTGTTTCCACAAATGATAATTCATATTTGTAACAGCATCTCTGAAATAAAGACTAACTGTATCTTTTCCATTCCAACAACTATAGTTTCAGACAGTTGCAGATCTTTGATAAATATTCGGAACTGTTGTCCCAGGTCAGAGCTGCTATCGGGGGGCTAGGGGGTACGGTTGTGCTGGCCTCGGGAAATCTGCTTTGAAAGGGGGTCCAGCCTTGTCGTATAAGTTACACAAATTGCTTACGTTACATGCAAAATTATGCCAAAACTTACACACTTTACACAACTCGCAAAAACTGGCTAGAAACTCCCATAAATTCCAAAACAAGCAAAGTCAGTGCAGAGAAGCTTGACAAGGGCAGGCAAGGACAAACTCCACTAACTACCACTAAATTAATAAACTTAAGGTAAATTTCACTGCACCACCAATAAACTATTAATCATTTCACTATTTAAACAAACTGTATAGAGTGATAGAGTAACATTAGCCGCTTCTATTGGCATCTATTTACTGAATTATATGAATGAACTTTCTAGCAGTGGGAATGACTAGTTATTGGGCCCCACAGCAACATCATTGGGCCCCCATAGGGTTAAACCTAGGGCAAACTCTACTAACCCCCAACAAATTAAAGAATTAAGGTAAACGACACTGCCCCCCCAATAAACTGACTAACTCATTAGCACATTATTTAATTATTTATACTATTTATGCAAACTACTGACTATTTACTGGGTCCACAGCAAGATCATTGGGTCCTTAAATTTACGCAATTGACTAGTTATGCAAAAACTTTAAACATTTTAACATTAGAGATCTATTTACTTAATTATATTAATGTCTCCTACATGAACTTTTCAGCAGAAGAATGACTGGTTATTGGGCCCCACAGCAAGATCACTGGGCACCTAAACTTTGGCAACAAAATATTTTCCATGAACATATATTGCCGCTGCATTTCAGTCCCATGGGGTCCCCTATAGTCCCTGGGTCCCCAGCAGTTGTAGGGTCTGTTTCCTCTATAATTACACTCCTGCTTTTAAGTAAAATGAGTGGCGAGTTTGTATCATAGTAGCTGTGATTGAAAAAAATACATCCAAACCTTTTGTCCTAGCAAAAGCTATCTACAGTATCTGCTAGTTGATCATTTGTGCAACACACAAAAGGGGTCTGAGCTTGTGTTCACGGAGGGTCCAAATAAATAATTTGAACGGGGCCCCAATGTTTCTGGCGGTGGCCCTGTCCCAGATTGTTATCCTGCTATGGAAGGCACCTCTTCATTGCTTTCTCTTAAAGTGGACCTGTCACCCAGACACAAAAATCTGTATAATAAAAGTCCTTTTCAAATTAAAAATGAAATCCAATTTCTATATTTTTTAAAGCATTCATAGCTGTTGTAAAGTCATTTAAAAATCTCAACTGTCAATCAAATATTGTCTGCCCCTCCTCTATGCCATGGGCATAGAGGCGGGGCAGACAATTACTTTCACTTTCCATTCAGCACTTCCTAGATGTCACTGCTCTCCCCACATTCCCCCGTTCTCTTTACCGTTTAATTGTGTAGCCAGTGCATGGGAATGGACATTAGGTCCCCCATTCTTGTGCACAAACAAGATTCTGAGATGATGGAAGGCTTGTCTTAATAACAGTGTGCACAAAATGGCTGCTGCCTGTTTGCTATCATTTTGAATTCCCAGACTGAAGGAAACAAGATTCAAATAATTTATACAGTGTAATTTAAGTTAATTTTGCTTGACTGATGTGATAAAATAGGATTTTTTATAATTTTTTTGGGTGACGGGTCCCCTTTAACATTCTGATGTGCCCCGTCACTCATAATTCTATGTTATTTTCCACTGTCGCTAGGGGTCACATCAATTGCATTCCTGCGTATTTAGTTACAGGGAACATAATTCAGAAAAAATGCAACAGTTCATCCTAACTTTCACTAAGGTGGGGATATTATATGGTAGACTAGGGTGTAAAATATTTTGGAAGTTCTAAGATAGAGAGTTTACATATTGATGAGTATATCACTTGCCCCGTGGTGCAAACAGAGATCGACTATTTAATTATATTTATCTTTCATTACACCAACACCTAGGATAAAAATTGCACAACCATCTGATGAAGAAGAAATACAAAGTATTGTTAGGGAAAGGGTTGTATGGACCTTATGGGGCAGATTTATCAAGGGTCGAATTTCGAGGGTTAATAAACCCTCAAATTCGACCCTCGAAGTAAAATCCTTCTAATTCGAATATCAAATTCAAAGGATTTAGCGCAATTGCTTAAATCGTTCGATCGAACGATAAAATCAAAGGATTCAAACAATTTTAAGTGATCGATCGAAGGATTTTTATTCAAACAAGTACCCAAAAAATTACTATTTTTTTCATTCAAATTCTTCATTCGAGCTTAGTAAATCTGCCCCTATGTGTAGGCAATACAATGTGGGGCCTATAAGATACAACATTTTTTAGTTGTTCAACATTTTTATTGGGTTTTCATAAACTCAGGTTATGATTCACATATTAAGTATGTCAAGATAAACATAGAAGAAGAATATACATTGCTGCATGACATATCAAGGAATAGAACAAATACAATCAAAGATTCCAAAGGAAGATAGATAACATAGCATATAAAATAAAAGGGAAAGAAATAATAAAACCAAAAATAAACCAAAACCTCACTGTTTTACAAATTTAAATGAAGAGAGCTATTAACTAATACAGCGGGATCAAATATCAAAAATATCCTTGAACTAATGGAGACACTTTACATGTAAAACTATTAGATTTGTAATATCCCTAAGATTTCAATTTCGTGACAAGGATCAATTTGTTTGAAGAAAAGAGACCAATTGTCTAAATTTTTTTTTCAGTAGGGTTCATATGAATATACTGTTTCTGATGTCCTGACCAATGATCACCCTTAATTCTGCACACAATCTTGTGAATTTTATAAATCAATGAATCTATCAATATCTACAGGCAAGATAGTAACTGCACACACACATATTTTGTTGGGTGATATTGTCTTTTATTTGTATTCCCCAAACATTTTGTACAACAATGAGGATACATTATATGGCAACAACAATGTTGTTTTTTCATGTGTATTTTTATACGATTTACTACTCCACTCATTTGTCAACCCTGTCACTACTCCCCCCCCAGTTTTTCCTACGAACAATCAGTACGCAAGGAACCTCAGTGACTGCTTGAAGGATCTCTTTCTTTGGTCCCCTGCCAACACCATTCTTCATCAACATGAACATAGGTTGGGTTATTGGGTAGCACAGTACAGAGGAGGGTTAGATAGTATTGATGCTGAGATCAGCCTAGAAGTGTAGTAAAAAAAACAAACAGAAAGACAAAACTTTTAGAAATATGTTGGCAAAGAACTGTAAATACAGAGCCATCTTGTGCAAAGTGTGTATGATAGCTAACCTAAATTCTCGACGATTTGCGAAAATTCGCCAGTGAAAATTCGCCAGCGTCAAAAACGAGACGCCCATAACTAGAGGAGACACTAGTTATCTGGAGTACCTATCAGGATGTTTTTATCTTTCAATCCCCCCTAACACCATTGTCTTGTCTTCTTAATTTCACTCAACTTCTCATTGGCTTCTCCTGTTTTGTTTTCTCCCTTTCATTCAAATCCTTTCCATTCCCCTCATTTCTATAATATCTCTTTTATATCCAGCCTCTATCTCTGTTCTCTAATATATTATCTTTCCTCTTTTGACAAATGGCAAATTCTCTTCTGTAATATACCACCTATTTTTGCATTATCAGTCCCAATATACAGTATGTTGCATAAATCAGGTACAAGTTGCAACAAACACAAGATGTGAGGCAAGGATACAAATGTGGTGAATTGCAGTATTTCTTTGCACTTTGCAGTTGTTACGTAAATGACCTCTAAAATCTCTCCATTCTGCCATATTTAAGTATAAAAGTGCTGCTAACATAAATGTTTGCATGAAAAATATATAATGTAATTATTCCAGTATAGAAATGAAAAATTTACACAACTCCCAGTACATTCTTTCGTTCCTTGTTTAACCACAATATGTTTTAGTAGAATTCAGGATAATCAGGCTGGACTGTATATTTGTTTCCTAAATATATTCCCCCACTTTTGCACCTTCTAAATTGCTTCTGTCTGCCATGTTGAGTATAGAATTTTTCTTGCATGTGATGTATAATGTAATATTGTTTCTGTCGAGTCCAATGTCAGTTGTACATTAGTCACACTCCGATTTTAGCACCTTAGTGAATACTCGGAAGTGCCCCCACTTCTATTCATATTTTATACAAATCACATTCATACCTAAATCCAAGCAAGTCAACATAAATGGCTTCATAATAAACTTATAAAATCCATCCAATGTGGTCCTGCAGACATTACTTCAATCATGCCACAAATCCCCAATGCATTTGTAAAGTATTAAAGAAAGAAGAGAAAATGATTTGTGCCATAAATGTCACCTGTAGAGTAATTACAAGAGTTTTCCGACAGTTTATATTATATTAAAGTGCAGGTTAGTATGTTGTGCTGCATTCGCAGCTCTAGATGTCTTTGGAAGTCTTGTAGATTAAGTCTTGAAGCCCCCGACTAGATCAGCTAAGAACATGATTAATCTGTTTATAACAGAAGTGGCTTGTCAATAATGCAGCACAATACACAGAGTGTGAAACAAGACTTTCTTTCTAATTCTGGTCAACATTTTGCATTATTGACTCTGCGGGATCAAGTAAAAAGGCAAGTCGGGCATTTTTTCTCTTGTTGCAATCTGTTGCTTAGCAAAAACCGCTGGGTGTCAAAAATCTGCACTATATCATTCCTGAAAAAAAGTCAATATTGTGGATTCATTTCTTATGAAAAAGCCTTTGCACTTGAGGGATTATTCATTTGAAAAGAACAAATTAATCTGACCCCCATGGGGATTCTTAAGAGGCATCCCAACATCTTAACAAATACATATCAGCCTTGAACTGTGGGTCTGAGAGTTGCCGTACAACATAAACTGGTGACAAAAAAACAGCTCGATCACAAGAAGTGCATTAGCACAGACAATGCTAACATTATCCTTTTATTATTATTTGAATCTTGTTATATTACAGGGAAAGCAACAGTAAAGGGAAATATATTACAGATACACGAACAGCAATTCATATATAAAATATTCAACTAAAGACTAAACAGACTGATTGCATACACTGGTCACTATACATACAATACAGCACAAGACTGTGTTTTAGCAGATGGGTAACTGAATACAAGAATTTTGCACAAAGGATTCGTTTTTCATATTGTTTATATTTTCTACTGTAACAGCTTTTATGACACCTCCCAGAAGTACCCCTGTAAAAAATAATGACAATTATCAATAATTCCCAAAGCGGGGGTAAACCTTTTCAGAAGGGGTATTACAGAGGTGAGGAGGGTTTAAGGACCTGTTGTACATTTGTGTAACTAATGGCGGTTTGGCCCAAGTGCAGGATGCGCACCTTGTCTCCGTGCCAGGATCCCCCCTCCAGATTCACATACTCCTGGCCACCAGAAGTGCCTGCAAAGACTTCCATGCTGCCCAAGATAAGCCTTAAAGCAGCTCTGACAGGACACATGGAGGTGCAGACCTGGGTGCAAGCACCTCCAGTAGTTATTCTGCTGCTGTGAACAGGAGAGACCCTGGAACCTTCTGCAGCAGTACCAAATAGGGAATCTGAACACTCCAGAAAAAAGCCCAAAATATGAGCAACTGGCAAGGAAGAGCTAATATAGTAGTCAAGGACAGGCTAGGGGGACAGCTCAGGAGTCAAAAACTGAGAGTTAGCCAAAGGGCACTAAATCCCCCATCCCATGCTGATTCAAGGTGCTGAGCTCAGTAGCTCTTCCTAAATTGTCTATGCCAGGCAGGGTGCCCTAGGCAACACAGCAGGCAACAGCACTCCACAACCACCCCCCCTGTGCAAGCGAGATCCTATTATGATGGCGGGGTGGGGGTGGAGAGACTTGAGGGCCAGGACTAGAGCAGGGTACGTGCCCAGCTGCCTCTCAGTGTCGTGTCCTAGGTACATGCCACTTCTGCCTAACCCCTAGTTCTGGCCCTAATGTCCAAGGTAGTGGATGGGTACAGGGCAGATGGGGGGATGCCTATGTGCCTCCCCTCCCCCCATGTGTTCAACAACACTGTATTTATGGGGCAAATGCAGGTCTTTGTGCTCAGGCCTGAGCCCAGCCCCAGTGTCGGACTGGGATACCAGGGGCCCACCAGAAAACCTTAGGTTAAGGGCCCACTTTCCAAACTATTTTACATCCTCTCCTCACTCAACCTCTTTATTCTCCTAGTCTCTTGTCTCTACATACTATACTCTTTTCTTCCATTATTAAGCCTCTTTATTCCCATAAAGAAATAGAGAATGAGCATGAAATAGGCCATAAGTTTAGAAGCAGGAGGGCCCACTGATACCTTGGCCCACCGGGAGTTTTCCTGGTATCCCAGTGGGCCAGTCCGACACTGCCCAGCCCTGTACATTTTACAGCAGCTGGCACAAACATGGTTAAATTATTCAGCAACTCAAGGGCCATGTTTGCACCCATGTATTAATTTAGGATAATAAATAATGATACCAGTTACATATGGTTGCCATATGTTCAGTTTTGACCCAAACAGTGTAGTTTTTCTTAGGCCTGTTAGGGTCACACTGTGGGGCAGATTTACTAAGCTCGAGTGAAGAATTCGAATGAAAAAAATTCGAATTTCAAAGTCTTTTTTTGGGTACTTCGACCATCGAATGGGTCAAATTAGATCGAATTCGATCGAATTGAATGATTCAAATGATTCAAAGTAAATATCGTTAGACTATTCGACCATCCAATAGTCGAAGTACTGTCTATAAAATACTTTGACTTCATACTTCGCCGAGCTGCAATGCCTATGGGGACCTTCCCCAGCACTTTTCTAAGTTTTTTTTGATCGAATAAAAATCCTTCGATCGATCGCTTAAAATAGTTAGAATCGTTCGATTCAAAGGATTTTTATTCAATCGTTCGATCGAAGTATTTGCGCTAAAATCCTTCGAATTCGATATTCAAATTCGAAGGATTTTACTTCGAGAGTCGAATTTGAGGGTTTATTAACCCTCGAATTCCGACCATTGATAAACCCTGTATGTACGGCTTTCAGCCTTGTGAAACACGAACAATAATCTGGTCGATATCCGCCTCTGATGTCATGTCCCTGCCCCCACAAGGCAAACACGCCCCTTAAATTCTATGACCTCATCCCCATAAGTCACTGCTTTGCCCCTGATGTCATCATCCCGCCCTCTTGTTTGGCTTTTACCAAGGTCAAAGTTGGCAACCCCAAAGCTAAAATTACCTTTAGATAAAAATGCACATTCTGATTACAGTTTTTCACTGCTTGAATGATTTCTAACGGCCTAAACTGAATGTATTTCATGAAAGGTTTATTGAAAGAACCTAATTTGAAGAGTGAAGGTAAATCAGCAAACATGGGTGTCCACAGAAGAGGGGGCAGTTGCCCCACCCTGACTTATCCAGCCTAGTTCCAAGAAATTGTTTGTATATTTAATTTCCAACAAACACAAAACATTTTTTTATACTTCCCACCCCAATCATTGATTAATCTTCTGCATTGTCGTGAATAGATTCATCTTCAGTGGGATGCTACTATATGTCATATTAGCTTACTTGCCCCACCTGGAAAATTTTCTGCAGACAACCATGTCAGCAAATGACATTATTTGTTGCTCCATTAAATAATGGTACCAGTATGGTTGTAACAGATACAGAAAAGGCAAATGTGTTAAATCAGTTCTTTTCTTCAGTGTATACAATAGAGGAGTCTGGGTTCACAGGCTCACTTAATAACTGCACGAATGGTTCAGCTCAATCTAGTCAGTGGCTGATTCAGGATATGATTCAAAAAGCTTTAATACAAATTAATGTAAACAAGGCTCCAGGGCCTGATGGCATACACCCCCGGGTTCTAAGAGAGCTTAGTTCAGTTTTAGATCAGCCCTTATTTCTGATTTTCTCAGATTCAATGTCATCTGGTATGGTGCCTATGGATTGGAGAAAAGCTGATGTTATTCCAATATTTAAAAAGGGATTACGATCTCAGCCTGGCAATTATAGGCCAGTAAGCTTGACATCTGTGGAGGGCAAATTATTTGAAGGCTTGTTAAGGGATCACATTCAAAATTTTGTCCTAATGAATGGCATTATGAGCAACAATCAGCATGGCTTTATGAAGGATAGGTCATGTCAGACGAATTTGATTTGCATTTTATGATGTGGTAAGTAAGATTCTGGACAGTGGGGGGGCAGTAGATGTGATCTATTTGGATTTTGCCAAAGCGTTTGATACTGTGCCCCACAAACGACTGCTTTCTAAACTAAGGTGTGTTGGGCTTAATGAAGTAGTTTGCACATGGATAGGAAACTGGCTACATGATCTGGTACAGAGGGTGATTGTTAATGGGACATTCTCTACTTGGAGTAAGGTTCTTAGTGGGGTCCCCCAGGGCTCAGTATTGGGTCCACTTTTATTTAACTTGTTCATTAATGACTTAGAGGAGGGTGTTGTAAGTAATGTATCAGTGTTTGCAGATGACACAAAATTATCCAGCCCAATTAATTCCATTGAGGATGTGGCATCCTTGTAACATGATCTTGACAAACTGGCAATCTGGGCAGCTAAGTGGCAAATGAGATTCAATGTTGATAAATGTAAAGTCATGCACCTGGGATATAAAAATATCCAAGCCACTTATACCCTTAATGGGACTGCACTATGCAAATCCATTATGGAAAAGGACCTTGGAGTCTTTGTAGATGAGAAACTTGGCTGTAGCAAGCAATGCCAGTCAGCAGCATCAAGGGCAAATAAGGTCTTGAGCTGTATTAAAAGGGGCATAGAGTCAAGGGAGGAGGGGGTCATTCTTCCACTGTATAGAGCACTTGTAAGGCCCTATCTAGAATATGCTGTACAGTTTTGGTCTCCATCACTCAAACAGGACATTATTGTATTAGAGAGGGTACAGAGAAGGGCAACTAAGCTGGTAAAAGGTATGGAAAATCTTAGCTATGAGGAAAGACTGGCCAAATTGGGGATGTTCACGCTGGAGAAGAGGCGCTTAAGGGGTGATATGATAACTATGTATAAATATATAAGGGGATCATATAATAATCTCTCTAATGCTTTATTTACCAGTAGGTCTTTCCAGCTGACACAAGGTCACCCATTCCGATTAGAAGAAAAGAGGTTCCGCCTAAATATTCGGAAGGGGTTTTTTACAGTGAGAGCTGTGAAGATGTGGAATTCTCTCCCTGAAACAGTTGTACAGGCTGATACATTAGATAGCTTTAAGAAGGGGTTGGATGGCTTTTTAGCAAGTGAGGGAATACAGGGTTATGGGAAATAGCTCATAGTCCAAGTTGATCCAGGGACTAGTCCGATTGCCATTTTGGAGTCAGGAAGGAATTTTTCCCCCTCTAAGGCAAATTGGTGAGGCTTCAGATGGGTTTTTTTTGCCTTCCTCTGGATCAACTGGCAGATAGGTAGTTAATAAAAATAAAAAAAAAAGTCCAAGGTTGAACTCGATGGACATGTGTCTTTTTTCAACCTTACTTACTATGTTACTATGTTACTATGTATATGAAAGAATACTGAAACATTTGATAATGCCCCTCTCTCCTGCTAATTCTGTAAATATTGGCTCACACCTCATGGAGAAATTTTTCAGGAGTGAGAAGGCGGATGCCACATTATATTTTATATATTGCATTTAGATAGCGCATCTTTCTACTTCTCTCTATCAGCATGGTTGTTCCAATTTAAACAATTACTACGCAGAATATTAAATGAGTGCTGATCAATATACTTTAGTGTTTCTACTCCAGATAACACTCTTCTGGGCACAGAAACAAAAAGGGCCACTTCATAAACCTTTTTACCAGTCAAATTCTATCCAAACCAATGTGGCACTGACTTAACAATTGCCCCTAGGGTGATTTTTATTTTATTTGGTTATAGTTTGCCTCTTGTATCCTTAATTCAGTGCGAAGCATAATTCTAGATTAATGTGCTGTGATTGATGGATTACTGGATAGCAGATTTGGAAGGCAGGCATTATCTAGGTGCAAATAAATACCACATTTTCAATTTAAAAACTGCTAAAGGATTTCCTGCATGGACTTTATTTGCTGATGGTACAATGTGTACTCACTTGAACCTGCACAACTAGGAAATAAAGCAATTTATATGGAATAAGAGGACAATCAGACTCACTTATTCACTTACTCACTGATGTCTAATATAATCCCACATTTTGGCACCCCCCCCGCAACTGAATGCACATTTTGTAGAGCTCAGTTATTGATGGACAACAAGAAGGGGATCATTTATCCAGGAGTTGCACTTTTTAAAACCGCCATCTGGTCATTTATCAACATTTAGGGGCAGATTTATCAAGGGTCGAAGTGAATTCGAGGGAATTTTCGAAGTAAAAAAATTTGAAATTCAAAGTAATTCTTTGGATACTTCGACCATCGAATAGGATACTACGACTTCGAATTTACTTCGACTTCAAAATAAGAAATCGTTCGATAATTGAAGTACTTAAAAAAACTTCGACTTCAATACTTCGCCAACTTAAATCTGCCAAAGTGCTATGTTATGGGGACCTGCCAGAGCATATTTCTAAGTTTTTGGGTTTCGAAGGAAAATCATACGATCGTACAATAAAATCGTTCGAATCATACAATTCGGAGTACGATTGGAATACGATTGTACGATGAATAAAATCCTCCGATTTCTAATTCGAATGTCCGAGGCTTCTATTTGATGGTCGAATTTCGAAGTATTTTCCACTTCGAAATTCGACCCTTGATAAATCTGCCCCTCTAACTTGAGTTGTTTTTTTTTGCTGAAAAAATCACAGATTTTATGTTTCAGAAACTCGAATATGCAAGATTTTATAACGGCAAAAAAAATTGAAAACTTGGGTACAAAAAATTGCCATTTAAAAGCAGTCGGGTTTCATATAAAAGTCAGTGGGGGTTGTATTAGAACAATTCAAGCTAATTTTCAATTTGTGTTTCCCAGATTAATTTGAAGTTTGGCTGGTTCTTTGAAAATAATGTGATTTCACTGCATTTGAGTTGTTGTTTTTCAAGTATTTATGCAAAATTTTGGGGGAATGTTTTGTTAGCTCAAAAAACATTTGCCAAGACCATTGCAAAGATTTTCATTGTTTGCATCCCTTTCAACTCATTTCAGAACTAATCGACTTCCTCGCAAAGTTTTCAAACAGTGTCGGACTGGCCCACCGGGATACCTGTAAAACTCCCCGTGGGCCCAGGTATCAGTGGGCCCTCCTGCTGCTAAACATTTAGCATATTTCATGTTCATTCTTTATTTCTATGAGAACAAAGATGCTAAATAGATGGAATAATAAATGATAGTATGTTAAGAAAAGAGACTAGGAGAATAGCGATTGAGTGAGGAGAAGAATAATAACTGAGAGTGGGCCCCTGGGCTAAGGTTTTTGGGTGGGCCCCTGATGTCCCAGTCCGACACTGTTTGCAAACATGCACAGTTTATGTAATAAAATTCAGCAATGCAAAGCATTTTTGCACCAAAATATTTATCAAAACTCCAGAGAAGGTGTTAAAGGTAACCTTTGCTTAGCGTTAATGAGCAATGTAATATTCACCAGCAACTGATATCACATTGCGAGCAGCCCTCAGCATTTTTACAATTTTGATTTTAAACATCGCTTGTGATTTTAATTACATTTGCCTTTAAAAACTCAAATTTTTTCACAAATAAGATTCTCTCAAATCAAATCAACGGAGATTTTATAATGAACTTTTGTTCTACAAAATCATGTTTTGTTTTAGCTGTGCCTGAGATAAAACCTTTTGAGATTTTACGTAAACTTGAAAAAAAACACAGTTGCAAAGAAAAAACACAGTGGGGGTTATTTATAAACACTAGGCAAATTAGCACCTGGGCAGCAACCCATGGCAACCAATCAGATGATTGCTTTAACCATTCAACCTACAGCTGGCCGAAAAATCTCATCGCTGATTACATAGTTACATAGTTAAATTGAGTTTAAAAAAGACCAAGTCCATCAAGTTCAACCCCTCCAAATGAAAACCCAGCATCCATACACACACCCCTCCCTACATTCACATAAATTCTATATACCCATACCTATAATAACTATAGAGTTTAGTATCACAATAGCCTTTGATATTATGTCTGTCCAAAAAATCATCCAAGCCATTCTTAAAGGCATTAACTGAATCAGCATCACAACATCACCCGGCAGTGCATTCCACAACCTCACTGTCCTGACTGTGAAGAACCACCTACGTTGCTTCAAATGAAAGTTCTTTTCTTCTAGTCTGAAGGAGAGGCCTCTGGTACGGTGATCCACTTTATGGGTAAAAAGATCCCCTGCTATTTGTCTATAATGTCCTCTAATGTACTTGTAAAGTGTAATCATGTCCCCTCGCAAAAAACAACCCCAACCTTGACAGTCTACCCTCATAATTGAAGTCTTCCGTCCCTCTAACCAGTTTAGTTGTACTTAGTCTCTGCACTCTCTCCAGCTCATTTATATCCCTCTTAAGGACTGGAGTCCAAAACTGAACTGCATACTCCAGATGAGGCCTTACCAGGGACCTATAAAGAGGCATAATAATGTTTTCAGAACTTTATTTGCTTTAGTAGCCACAGAATGACACTGTCCAGAATTAGACAACTTGTTATTTAAAAAAAAACCTAGATCCTTCTCATTTAAGGAAACTCCCAACTTGCATTTATATTATTTTTGCCAAAGTGCATAACCTTGCATTTATCAACATTGAACCTCATTTTCCAGTTTGCTGCCAAGTTTTCCAGTTTAGACAAATCACTCTGCAAAGTGGCAGCATCCTGCATGGAACTTATAGTTCTGCACAATTTAGTATCATCTGCAAAAATAGAAACAGTACTTTCAATGGCCACCTCCAGGTCATTAATAAACAAGTTGAAAAGCAAGGGACCTAGTACAGAGCCCTGCGGTACTCCACTAACAACACTGGTCCAATTAGAAAATGTTCCATTTACCACCACTCATTGTAGTCTATCTTTTAGCCAGTTCTCTATCCAGGTACAAATACTATGTTCCAGGCCAACATTTCTTAATTTAACCAGTAACCTTTTGTGTGGCACTGTATCAAATGCTTTAGCAAAGTCTAAGTAAATCACATCCACTGCCATCCCAGAATCGAGGTCTCTACTTACCTTCTCATGAAAAGAAATTAAGTTAGCCTGGCAAGATCTATTACGCATAAAACCATGCTGGCACACACTCATAGTATTGTGATTTGCTATGAAGTCCAGTACCTTATCCTTTATTAACCCTTCGAAAAGCTTTCCTACCACTGACGTCCGACTAACTGGGCTATAGTTTTGAGGCTGAGAACGGGATCCTTTTTTGAATAGTGGCACCACATTAGCAATTCACCAGTCTCTCGGCACTATGCCAGAACTCAATGAATCCTGAAAAATTAAGTAAAGAGGTTTGGCAATCACAGAGATTGGTTGCTGTGAGTTATTGCCCAGGTGCAAATTTGTCCAGTGTGCCTAGCCAATCTTCTCCATATATGGGCAGATATTGGCTCCTGATTTGGCCACTGTTGAATCTACACAGGCAGATCTAAGCTGTAGTTTCTGCCACCCTTCAGACCAAGATGGCAGCTTATCTGCCTGTGCGTATAGGTATCCTGGGAAATGAGTTAAATGACAGAAAAACACACAAATTAGGGTCCATTAAAAGCTAAATTCTTGTAAATACTCGCTTCCTTGATTTAAGAGCAGAACTGGATTATGAAGAATGAAGGTTGCCCTGTTGGGCTTGGAACATTTAACCATATACGTGTTTAAGGATTTTTATTAGGCTATAACTCAGTACGCTGCGCATCCCCAGAGCTGACTCACAATCACAGCTCGGAGAGAGGTTCTGATTTAGGAGACTAATATAAAGCCACTGGATTTTCAGTCTTAGCCAGCAAATTTGAAGATATCAAGTCAGAGATCACTGCTGTTATATCGATACCTCTGTAATGACGTGCTGGTTCTGAGAAAATGACACACAGTTTCTGAAACCAACCTGCCAAGTTCTGATTCACTGCTGCACGTCCATGTAAAGGGGTTAAAGCTCCAAGCGTGGAATTGGCTAACACTCTGAGAACACATCAGCAGTCAGTTAGTCATACTGGGGCCCAACTAGAAAACACATCATACTGGTAATTAAAAATAGGGGAAAAAATGGGAATAAAAACGGTATGAGAAAAGTCACACTTTTAATTCATGATAGTACTGGTATGGAATCCCGTTATCTAGTAAGCTCCAAATTACAGGAAGGCCATCTCCCATAAAGTCTATAATTATAATTAAAGGGGACCTCTCTTCCAGACATAAAAAGCTGTATAATCAAAATTCTTTTCAAATAAACATGAAACACAATTTTTTTTTTATTAAAACATTTATACGTGCTATAAACTCATTTAAAAGTCTTAGCTGCCAAACATATATTGCCTGCCCCTCCTCCAAGCCTTAGGCATAGAGGTGAGGCAGGCAGTTACTTTCACTTTCCAATCTGCACTTCCTAGATGTCACTGCACTCTCCATATTCTCCTTCAAAATCTAATTGTGTTGCCTGTGCCTAGTCATCAGATGCCCCATTCTGGCACATAAACAAGATTTTGGGGATGATGCAAAGTTTGCCTCAATAACAATGAACACAAAATGGCACCTGCCTTCTTACTGTGATTGTGATTTCCAAGACTAAAAAAACAACATTAAAATAATTTTTATAGTGTAAGTGAAGTTTATGTTGCTTCACAAACATCGTAAAATAAGATCTGGACAATTTTTTCTGAAGGTGACAGGTCCCCTTTAATAAAAATGGTTTCCTCTTTCTCTGTAATAATATATTTTTTCGCAAGCCATGGATTCGTGGCACAGTTCAGCATTTCTCCATCTGTGGATTTTTTTGAGAAACTGAGGCAAAAATTCACCTCTCAAAATTCACTGCGACAAAAAAGCACCGCAACAAAAAAAGCACATTGACTTTAATGCATTTGGACAAAAAAGTTGCCTTAAGAAAATAAACGCCTATTGTCTTTAATGCATCTGGAGCAAAAAAAATTGTTGCATTGAAATTTTTTTTGACACTCGACTTCAATGCAGAGGATCAGAGGGGGTCATTTACAGATACCAGGATGCAATCTGGTACGAGGTGTATAACACTGTACTGCTGCAGCTTGCACCTGCATGTGCTCTCTAATGTATTTATCTGAGTGACATGCAATTTAGGGGACAGGTAGGGGGCAGAATATGGAATACCTACAGGCCCACCCCTCATGAATACAGTGCTCCTGGAAGTGCTGTATTCATGGAAAGATTTTGCACACAAAGACCTACACAGAGTGTAAAACTTTTTAAAAAAAGGCAGTTTGCACAAGTCTTTTGCACTTTGCACCTTGTCCCTCAGATCATTTACTGGGCCATTCTACATCCACTATTGAGTTTATGAGCCACTTCTATGATATTTTGGCCATGTGTTTGTCACCACTGTGCTGCTAAACGAAGATTTTTTAACATACCATAGCAGGTTTGGTATTAGGTATTTGTACTGGGTAATGCAGGGTGCAGGGCCGGAACTAGGGGTAGGCAGAAGAGGCACCTCACTCAGGGTGCAGTAAAGGGGGGTGCAGGGCAGGTACCTCTTAAACAGTCATCCAAGTACCCCTAATCCAAGCTCTGTAGCTCTTGCTGCCACTCTTGGTGCTCACTTGCTTGCTCACCCCCCCACCTCCGCACGCAACGTCAGAGCTCAGGCGCGAGTGCTAGTGATGGTCGAATATCTGCATTTACCGTGAAATTCGTGAAACGGCGAAAAATTTGAGAAACGCATTGAAATCAATGGCCATCAGAATTATTTTAGCGCGCATCAATTTTGATGCAGGCAACTATCAATGGGTGTCTGAATAATTTTGACTTGCGACAATGTTTATGTGCGTGACAAATTCTTTTTTTACACGCAGATTTTTCGCCCGGTGATTTGGCCCCACAGTTTTGCAAATTAATTCGCTTGTGCACATTAGCACATGCACACACAGGGGAGGCGAGGTGGCCGGCCAGGTCGCCTTGGGCGCCCGGTTGGCTTGGCTGTCTCTGGCAGGGTGGTCAGAATTTTGAGTTATACTGGTTAATGTAGAAGGGACATCAATTCTACATTATATTATATTAAGTACTGCAGGATGAGCAGTGTCTTAACCTCATCATCTAGCTCTGCAATATAAAAGGCAGTCTCAGTAGTCACACTTGGATCCCACTCCTACCCCAGGTCACACGTGGAGTCAGCTAATAAGAGCCACATGATTCCAAATGATATTTCCCTGCAAAATGTGTTTCCTTTCAATCTCCTGCACATAAAGCTGTATGTCTACGGACCGCTTGTTCTGCTCAGCAGCCTGATGACACCTGTCTGAATCAGAGTCTCATCTTACCATTCATTTCTCTACTTCTCAAGAACTTGTAAAGACGCGCTTTTATTTTTTAACAATTTCCTTCCGTTTTCCCCTAAAGTGAATGACTCATGACAACAGAAAAATTGGAAATTCTAGTGAATTACATGGGGAAAGTGTTTCTTTGCTCAGGGATATCTACATTATAATACTACTAACATTCATTGCAACTATATGATTCAGTGGCCAACACATGGCTAGATATGAAATACATCATTTTAAAAGCTATAAAAAGTGTTTTTATTGCCATTGTGTGTGTATATATATATATATATATATAAAAAATGGTACTTATTAATTAGATTAATTTAGTCTGCAGTTTCTTCTGAATTATTATGGACACAATAATAGGGTTAGCTAATGTATATTATTAACTAGACCAAATTATTGGCAATTCCTCTTAGATCACTCCGTTCCATTCTGTAAGCAGTCTACAGATTTTAAATATAATTAACCAAAATGTGAATGAAAAAAACGAAGATGCCTCAATGCACCACTATTTTCAGGGAAAAAAAACAATAGATGACAAATAAAGGCAGAGGAAAAAAGATTACACTCTCTATACCATTTATACGGAATGAAACTCATCTAATAGGATTTCATGATGCCAAACCAAACAGGTCCCATCCAATTCTAAATGATTTGTCATTACAATTTTTGTATGAATTTGCTAAGCCAGATGTATGTCAACAGGGTTCATATTAATTTCGTGAAATATTCCTTTTTAATGAGTTTTGCTGAATTAATTTGAGCAACGTCCTAGATAATTTATTGAATTCCATGTATACATAATTTAGGAGTGACGTTGGCAAAGAGTGTTCCTGGTTGAACAAACTAAGACAGAAGAAGGATGATTAAAACTCTGTGGGGTGAGTTGGGAAACATAAATTTCATCCCTGACACAAGTGGGTTTAACATTACATCCCTCGGCAGGAATTCCGTGAAAATGCAGCTCGAGCTTTAACTATTATTTGAGTCATAATTCTCTATTTAAATTGTATATTGGAGCCCAAAGAGTCGCACTTAAAAACTTATAAGGGGTAATTTGTGAACTGTGGTTTTTTTGTAGAGCAGTGGTCTCCAGGTTTAAAACAGTCCCAAACGATTCAGGTTTTCCAAACATGTATGCTTTATAATCCTAAGATTTGTGAGTTGCTTTTTACCTAATGGTTTATTTATAGACATGAAGATAATATCTTGTATTAGGAGAATTTAAGCTTGTAACAAAAAAAAAAAGTCACAAAATGAGGTTGAGGTTAAATTGTGTTACTTGTAAGTACCATTTCTAAAATGTTTCCTAAAGATAAATGTGACCCATAGGGATGAGTGGTTTTGCCTGATACAGTTCGACTCCAATAAATCTGACACAAGAAGAATCAGAAAAAAAACACATTGACTCCAATGCATTTGTGGCATGAAAAAATGCAATAAAAGTAATCTTATGATAGATGTTAAAAAAAGATTAATTTCTGATGTCAGTATCTTAATTGGGATCAAGTACAAGGTACTGTTTTATTATTACAGAGAAAAAGGAAATCATGTTTAAACATTTGGATAAAATGGAGTCTATGGGGAGGCCTTTCCATAATTTTGGAGCTATCTGGATAACAGGCTTCTGCATAATGGATCCCATACCTGTATTCATATTTAGGTATTTAGTTATTTAAACCATTGAAGCACACAGACGGAGCTTTTACGTTATACAAAACAAACTTTTTGGCCTTAAAGGTTTAATAGTCAAAGGGTGTTTTTCTCCCACATTTTTTCTCGTGCCTAAAGCATTGGAGCTAATGGGTGTATTTTTGGGTGTTTTTTTTTTCCCACACAAAGAAATATGATTTTTGTTGTAGTGAAACAAAACATATAATAGTCTCGTTGCAGGAGAGAAAGGAATATGGAAAAGGGAAAGGGTAAATATCTGGTGTTTCCTTGGGGTAGATAGTAAGGTACACTTACCAATGGTAACAGGGGGTCAAGGTGCTCAAGCCACAGACCTTCAGCTCGGGGAGGCAATTTAGCAGATATATGTTTAGTTATGGGCTGGCACAGACCGGACTTCACTCTAAAATTTGATGCAATAAAAAAGTAGTTTTATTCAGCAAAAAAGGAACATCTAAGAGTAGTCTTATGTGTTTCGTGCTTTGTGGGCACTTAGTCATAGGCTGAAGTAGTTCTGTACAAGCAGTGGTATTTAAATTAAAACAAACCCATCAGAGAAGTGCTTAGGGCAGCCAATCAGAATGGGTAGTACAAATTACATTGGGCTGTCCTAGAGTATATAATTATACATATTGGTTTGTTTTTATTAAAATATCACTGCTTGTACAGAACAACTTCAGTCTATGCCCACAAGGCACGAAACGCGTTAGGCTACTCTTTGAGATGTTTCTTTTTTGTTGAATAAAACTACTTTTTTTATAGAATCAAGTTTTGGAGTGAAGTCCGGTCTGTGCCAACCCATAACTAATCAAACAAAACATATGGCAACATTGTAGTGCAGACGTTAGTGAAAACAAACATCACAAATCTGTATTAGGCTAACAAATATGCTCATCCCTATTTTTAAGGGTTGCTAGCTTCAAGTCAGTTATTGTCCATGCCATGCAATTCATTTTTGCACTAAATAGGCACAATAGCAGGGGGTGTTTCTGCCATGAGGCAAAGTGAGAATCTCTGTCTCAGGTGGCAGTACCCCAGAAGATACCAGGGAGGCAAAAAGCTGCTCCTGTAACTTTAAGAGCAGAATTTCCGGTTTTAAACCAGAAATGTGACTTTTCTAGCGCAATTGCACTAGCGGTGAAACCCCGCCTGAATCCCCGCCAGCGATGTAAAGATAAGTGTGGGGGAGGAATTGTGAATTCCACCTCAGGCAACTTTAACGGGAGGATTGCCCCTGCACAATAGCATTCACTCAGGGGCGTTTGGGTAAGTAACGCCACCTGAGGCGGCGTTCACAAAGCCGCCCCCCTGCCGTCCGCCATGCTTACCTTTATAGCCGACGGGGGGTCTAGTGCAGGCCGCATTTGCACTCTCTGCACTAGAAAAGCAGAATTTCCGGTTTAAAAACCAGAAATGATTTGCAGTTGTGCTTGTAAATGAGCCTTCATGACTTTGCATGTACATCAGCAGGAGGTGAATAAAAAGCACAGAATCATGTTTCCCTGTCTCTGTGTAGGGAGGACCTTGACAGCAGTATTTACACAGTCAGAGATAAGAAAATACTGTTTGCAAAATCGAATAGCATCATAAGCCAAAAGGTCCAACAGTGTCTTCAGACCTGGCTTCATATCCATTTACTATTTGTTTGATGAAAGCCCTCTATTACTCTGTTGTGACATGTAGGCATTGAAGAATCGCTGTAGGTAATGTTCTTTATGAAGTACAAACGAGAGCTACCAGAGGGATCACATACCTACTCATTCAATAGAAATTGCCTACTGTACAGAAGAATGCTGTTTTATTTAAAAGTAAATAGGAAATTCGACCAATCGAAATGTATTAATAAAATTGAATTTTTTGAAACGGTGATGAATTAAATCGACCCGAAAATTCAAATCAAATTTGAATTGAATTCGATTTGAATTTAAAAAATTTAATTCGAGTTTTTTTCTCTGAAAAAAAACTCGAATGTCAGGAAGGCTGCAAACAACTCCAAATTGATTCCTGGACTTCTCTCATTGACTTAAACAACAATTCGGCCGGGTGTTAGGTGGCGAATAGTTGAAATAGATCTTAAGGGGCCAGAGTATGATAAATCTTGAAAATCTAATTTAAATTTGAATAACTTTTGAATTTGACAGTTTAGACCATAAAAATAAATCAAAAATTCAAATTCGATCACTGATAAATCTGCTCCTGTACATAGCAGGATTCTATCATGTAAAACTGGCTGAATTGTTATCAAAGGACACAGAATAAGCCTTGTAGACCAGTGGCTAATGCTAACAATGGGCAATGCAATGTGATTGATTTTATGCATATATTACCCCACATGTAATAAAACTGTACCTCCGGACCAAGTGGTAGCTCCAGTGTATTAGGGTTAGGAAACATCTTGCAGTGTAAACAAATGACGTAATTGTGTGCCAATTATATCCTCTGTAAAAGGAGTATCGTGCAGGCATGATCTTTGTATAATGCATTTTAATTAAGACAATTTGCAATTGGTATTTAAGTTTTATTTATTTTTAATTGTTATATATTTTTGTTGTACAGGCTGTCAGACCTGAAACTTGCAGTCTAAGCTCCACTGAGGCCGATGTGAATGTCAAATGGTCTCTCTAAAGCTCTGCAGATGAAGGAGCAGATTTACTAAAGGGCGAAGTGGCCGTCGCTAGTGAAAATACGCCAAAATGTCAATTCACAGGGACATCGCCAATTTACTAAATGGCATAGAGGACAATTCACTAGCGAAAGAGCTCAATGCTAACAAAGTTTTGCACCCTTTCACCAGGTAAATTTTTGCTCAGGCAAAGTATTGTTACTCCACAAAGTGCGAACTATCCAATACGTTACCCTTTTTGCTAGATTTTTTTTCTCCATGTTATACCTGGCGAATTGATAAGATGAAGCTACATCCTCAACAATCTTATGTCAGGGACACCATATCCTGTTTGCCGAAAAGTCATTAAAAAAAGACAAAACACTGGCGTTTTTCATATTTTTTTTATTGTGGAGTATGTTTGAAAGTTGTAACTGTTAAATATATTTAAAAAAAAATGTTTTCACCATTTGAAGCTCATGCCAGATTTCTTTTAAGGTGGACTTGTGTCTAAAACAATAGAGGATCTCTTTTGTCTTTTATTTTGCTTCCTTGGACATTTTTAAGTGGCTACTTCAAGCATTTCTACCAACATATCTAATAAAGACACATATATGAGCTATATGTACCCGCCCTATTTAAATTGACGTAAGCATGTTAAGTGTTTTAATAAAGTTTAACACCTTCTGAGGCGAAAATTCACCCTTTAGTAAATTTGCCCCAATGTTGGCACTATGTAAAGCATAATTATACAAAAAAACAATTTATCTGTCTATTTTGAGAAGAAGGCAGCACAGATACCAAATCAACCCAGGTTTATTTCTTCTAGTAGGCTCCAGTTTAGATGAATAGAAATCACACGGACAATATAGTGCTACGCAATATGTTGGCGCTATATAAATACATGCTAATAATAATAATAATATGGAAGGTACAATGATGGAAGTGTTGATCCCAAACAAAGTTGTTTAGGAAGAGTAACAGTCATAAACCCAAATTTCACTGACTTTCATGCTGGGTAGATGGAGATACATACAATACATATACAGCCCCTTAATAATTCAAATAAGAGTGAGTGTAGGACTGGCCAGACCAGAGATGACTTTGGCCAGCCAGGCCCAGATTTGCGGCAAGGCCGCAAAGGCCCAGGCCTAGGACGGCATCAATTAAGGGGCGGCATGCCGCCCAGCCACACGAGCAATAACTTTGATTCCAGAGCACTAGTCGTTCGGCACTAGTGCTCCAGCAAGACGACAGGATGCGCATGCGCGCTATCCTTTGAGAAGGAGGGGGGGCGGAGGAAGAAGGCAAATCCGGCCTTGTGGCCAGCTTGAATATATTGCAATTTTGGACAAACAATGCCTGTTTTGTTTAAAGCTAGGTAATTCTTTGTTGTTTAAGGCATGAGATGTCTCAATGTCCTTATTATAGTTATAATGGGTTGAGTGCAGAGGAACTCTTGTCTTTGTATATTCAAATATCTGTCTGTGCAAAATGACCTATGCCAATAAGTTATACTGACACAGTAGCATAACAAAGGAAAAGTAGATACTACTGAATAAGAGCATATTATTAATTGATTTTTTTTTATCTGTAGCTGATTCAAAATATCCAGTCCTCTGGATACAACTTTTTTTTTCCTCTAACACTTTGAACCCTTGACTGCTTATAATAACGGGCCTTGCCCTGATGCAGTGACTTAAGCCAGCCTTTATGATTTCAGTACAACCTATCAGTTATTACTAAACAAAATGGCTGAACCGACTGTTCAGTACACAAGCTTGTGACTTTTACTCTGCATATATGAGCAATCATGCTATTAACTCCATTATCACATTTCCATAAATATGAATATCTATCCCTTGAGTAAAATGAAATACCTATTACTTAACGGACAGATATCCATTTTTATAAGGGAACAAATACCTCTTTGCTGAAACAGACACAAGCTCAAATAATGTGTTTCCTAGTGATACCCAGTCTCCATGATAAACACATTAGACCACAAGGCAAATAAATCAGAAGACTTCTGCTATGCAGACTGCTGCTATGCCAGGTGCCAATTCATTTTCAGCTGGTTTGAGAGATTCTAAGCTGACAGGGCAGATACATGTCACCAAGATCTAGGGAAATCCAGGGAGCCTAACCACTCGGGAACATAGATCCTGTTCAAACTGTCAGTAACATGAGAGTTACTTGCAGGAGGAGGGATTAGAAGAAGTTTTTTGGCTGTACCTGCCTGCTTGAGAAAAAAAAATATTGAAAAGGATTTGGCCATGTGTCGTTTTGTGTTATGGAAACTACTGTAAATAACACAAAGGGGAATGGTAAGGTATTTTTGTACTTATGATATATAACTTTAAAGGTAGTATATTTTCAGATGGGACACTGATAAAAAATATTTAAATATTAGGGGTGAGTGACTTTATGTCAACGTAGAATGAGAAATGTTATATACCATCCTTGCCACAAATCTTAATACAGTATATGCCTAATAAAGGAAAGTGCATTCTTGTCAGGGTGCCTGCTATTTGATTTTGCATTGTTGTGCTTTTACAATTCTCAAATTATCCCCTTAATGAATCAGATAAAAGGGAGTGCAGGACTGGCCAGACCAGAGATGACTTTGGCTGACTTGAATATATTGCAATATTTGGGCAAACCAGGGCCGGAACTAGGGGTAGGCAGAAGAGGCACCTGCCTAGGGCGCAACGAAAGGGGGGCGCTGGGCAGGTACCTGATTTTTGCCTACCCCTAATCCATGTTCGCTGCTCTCCCCGCCTCCCACCCCTCCAGCGCTCCTCCCCGCCTCCCTCCCCTCAAGCAATTTACCCTGTCTCCCCTCAGTCACTTTCCCCGCCTCCCTCCCCTCCCCTCAGTTGATTCCCCCGCCTCTCTACTCTCCCCTCAGTCGCTTTCCCCTGCCTCCATCCCCTCCTTCGCTCTTCTAACACCCTCCCCTCCGGCATTCTGCACATGTGTGCGCACAATGTTTTCAGGAGCGTGCACGTCTGCACGGAGGGGAGAACAGAGGGAAGCGCAGTGGCCGGCCGGATCATAACGCATACGATACGGGCAGTCGGATTGCGGCACCGCATACACAAACAAATGCGGCTGCCATCCGATGGGATTTTTTAACCTGCTTGATATAGATCGGGGAAGCCCGTTGGATGGGCCCACACACGGGCCAATAAGATGCCGACTCGGTCTGTCGGCAGCTTTCATCTGCCCTCGTATGGGGGCCTTTAGGATATACTGCTATGTAATTGCCTTGAATATCCTGTTAATTATATTCTTATTAATGGCAATGGTGTTATAAATACCCTCCTTCTGTAAGATACTGTATGAAGATATTATGAAGATATTAGAAGTTACCTTGGAGTTCCATGACCTGTATAAAAGCAAGTTGCCTTCTGTCTCATGCTTTTACTGGAATCTCTGATGATGGCTATACCTCTGTTCAAGGGACAATAATAGCAGGAAACTGGGTAGCTGGATACCCAAAACGTCCAAGCAGTAATGATAGCGGAGTAAACAGTGGTTATTGCTTAGCTCATGGAACTAATCCCTTAGAAAAGGTTCCCTTGTTTTCTAAGAGGCCATACAGCATGTTGCAACAATGACTTTCGTCTCGCAGTGTTCTTTTTTTCAGTGTTGTATAGTGCTACAAGAAGTGATTTATAAGAGTAACATGTTCCTATAAAGCATTGCTTGTATATATATTAATTTAATTTGTTTGCAGAGTCTAAATCCTTGCCCCCAGTGTAAGGCATCTGAGCTCTTGTGTACATCTGTGCAATATTCCTTATATGTGTAGGGAAGGATGTGCAGAAATATGATGTAGCCTGAACAATACACATCGTCGGATTTACCGGGCAGGCACCCCTAGGCTGCATGGTCCTAGCGCCCGCCTGTACAACCCCTTGCAGGTGCTGGAGCTGCGCGTCCCCAGTGCTCCCCATAGAGCGGCTGCTCATTATGATCTGCCGCCCGAGGAATGGGCCTTTGTTGACTCGACACAAATCTGGGCCTGACAATACTCAGGCAAGGGACCTGATATCCAGAAAGTTCAGGGCCTGGCTTTTCCGGATAAGAGACCTTTCTATAACTTGAGCTCCATACCTTAAATCTACTAAAAAAATCAATTAAATAAACCCAATAGGATTGTTTTGCCTCCAATAAGGATTAACTATATCCTAGTTGGGATCAAGTACAAGGTACTGTTTTGTTATCAAAGAGATAAGGAAATAATTTTTTTACAATTTGAATTTTGTTGGTTAAAATTGAGTCCATGGGAGATGACCTTCCTGTAATTAGGAGCCTTCTGGATAGTGGGTTTCCAGATCCTATACCTATTGTTAAGTTTAGGGGGATCACACCGGGATTTGCACCATAAATGCAGGCCACTCCAGAGTGAAGAAAAAACAATATGTTATTTGTAATGTATGTTATTATTTTTCAACTCAAATGGGCTTTTGCAGCATAAAACTGGCAACAGAATATAGCTTGCATTCACCAACAAAAACATAAAGTCAAACTAAAGCATACGTTTGCTTACTTTAGTAGTTCTAGCGTTTAGTACACACAGAGACTAAACAGACGGGTCTCTTAGGAAATCCCACAGGTGAACAACAAGGCAGACAAGTCTCCAACTTTCAGACCCAAACACTCTGGTCTCAGTTGATTCAGTTGGCAAAGTGCACAGCAACTCCCAAGTGTAGCTCCTAATCTCACATCACTTTCACCTGCTGCTCAACTCCTTAAAACACCCCTTAGATATTGCTCAGAATCTAAAGAAGGGGGATATATTTCTGCCATCCACATATATATCCCCTCTGACTTGTGCAATATATATCACAATGGTGTTGTGAAAGGGCAGGAATGATGAAAGTGCAATAGATCTGACTATATCTCTAAAGATACCGTTGAAAATGCCAATGTACAGTACAAGGGGGAAATTTACTAAAGGGCGAAGTGGCTAACACTGGCAAAAATTCACCAGCGTGATGTCATTTCGGCACTTTCCCGATTTACTGACGGCCGCTGGCGTAATTTTGCCAAGGAAATAGACTCTGGCACAACTTCGCACTCTAACACCAGGCAAATTTTCGCTCTGGCGAAAGAAAGTTAACTTCGAACTGCTGAGCGTATTTTCACTATCGCAACTTCACCAGCGTTCAGTACCCTGTGCACAACTTCGGATCTTCGTGAATTAGCATTGTCCAGGTGAATTTACGCCTGGCGAAGTGTTGCGATGTGCGCAAAGCCGGCGCTGGTGAATTTTCGCCGGTTAGTGAATTTGCCCCTAAATTGATGAATTAGCTTGATTTACATTCTTTTACTTATTTTTGTGGTAACAGGAAAAAATTTTTAGAAGAGTATTATTGGTTATTAGAAATTTTACAAAAGTTATTCAAATCAGAAGTTGTCTCTGCAGTCTTAGATGAACTCAAATATAAAGAGTAAAGAGTAGACTTTAATTGTAAGTAGCCCATGTTCCAGGTCCATTTGAGAGCCAACAGTCAGCATCAACCAACTTTAACTCAAGAAACAATAACGGATGTGTTGATGACCTTAAAGAAAGGTTATGTATGAAAAGATCCCTGTCAGAATGCTGTTACATAGCACCCAGTAGAGTTAGGTGTGCCATATTTCCTACTCCTTTCAGTAAGAATGTTTAATAATGTGATGCTTCAGTGAAATGTTAATACAGGTGCAAAGAGTTGGTTAAAAGGAGCAAATTGTTCTTGTATCAAAGAACACTTTTAATGAACCTGCCAGCCCCAGTCGACATGCTTCCAAGCCAACTGGTAGCACAAAAACAAAGCAGCTGCCGGATGCTGCCGGATAGTTTCAGAAACAGCATTGGTCATGTTGTACCCAAAATAAACAGAATAAATACCAGCCAAAAAGTGGAAAATGAAGCTGCAACATACCAGTTCTTCTTAGCATGATTTGTAGGCTTTTATAAGAGCATGAAAGGTCTGTCAGATAAATAGCACATACAGCTTCTGTGTGAATAGAGAATAT
The DNA here is from genome assembly GCF_017654675.1 of Xenopus laevis. Lineage (NCBI taxonomy): Eukaryota > Metazoa > Chordata > Amphibia > Anura > Pipidae > Xenopus > Xenopus laevis. The sequence goes on along the minus strand of NC_054384.1, from coordinate 82,284,263 downwards.
TTTGGAAAAAAGGTAACATAAGCCCCCAGCCTTGGCTAGTAAGCCTTGGCACATGATTTGTGTAGAATAAAATAATTTTGAAGACAATTCACCAAATCTTGCACAGAAATATAGGTCATATCGAAAGACCCTGACCACGGAGTGCAAAAATGTGCCCCTAAGTGCTCATTTAAAAGTTCTTTTGGCTGGGGTCTGGCTGAGATCTGTACCTAGTGGCAGATATAAAAAAATCTGAATGAAATGCAAATTAGGGGAAGGGAGAGGGAATCCTTAATGGGAATGCCTTCCCAATGTGCTTTTTTTTTGGATTTTGGACTTTTAAGATCGTTATTTCCATGGACTGGTGAGGACTAGGTTTAATCCTTGCTATTTTCAGAAGAATTTAGAAATACAATTTAAGTTAAACTCAAAACAAGCCATCTATTATACTGTATTATATTACAGGTTATGGGATCTGTAATTCAGAATGCTTGGTACCAGGGGTTTCTGGATAAGAAGTCATTATGTAATTTGTATTTCCATTACTTAAAGGGATTCTGCCATGATTTTTATGATGTAGATTTATTTTGAAATTGCACTGTTTACACTGCAAATAATTCACTCTACAATATAAAATTTCATTCCTGAACCAGCAAGTGTATATTTTTTTTTATTTGTAATATTGTTGTGTATGCAGCCATCTCAGGTCATTTTGCCTGCTCATGTGCTTTCAGAAAGAGCCATCACTTTAGGATGGAACTGCTTTCTGGCAGGTTGTTGTTTCTCCAACTCAATGTAATTGAATGTGTTGTAGTGGGAACTGGATTTTACTGAGTGCTGTTTTTAGATCTACCAGGCAGCTGTTATCTTTTGTTAAGGAGCTGCTATCTGGTTACCTTCCCAATGTTCTGCTAATGGGCTGCTGGGGGGAAAAAGGAGGAGGGTGCAGGCCGGCCAGACACCCTAGGCAACCTGGCCAGGACGCTCGTGCGTGGGGGGGATGATATAACTACAACTTGCACTACAGCAGTAAAGAGAGAAGCCACATGACTGGGAGCAGCTGGGAAACTGACAATATGTCTAGCCCCATGTCAGATTTCAAAATGAAATTAAAAAAAAATTTTGAAAACCGATTTCAGTGCTGAAACAGCACTATTAACTGATGCGTTTTGAAAAAAAATGTTTTTCCCATGACAGTATCCCTTTAAGTCTACTAAAAATCATGTAGTCAAAAATAAGCAAAATAGTTTGTTTTACATCCAATAATTAATAATTATAGCTTAGTATCAATCAAGTACAATGTAATGGATAACAGGTTTCCGGATAACAGATCTCTCTGCCCCTTGCTGTCAGTACTTATTCTTTCTATGTGTTTAAATCTATCCCCATGTTGCTCCAGGCAGGATCTTTCCCTGTCACTCATTGGTCTACGATAGCCAATGGCACAACAGGGAAGTAATAGCCAGAGAAATATCAGACAATTTGCTGAATCCCTAAATTTTGTTCCAGATTCATTTTTACTGGTCGCATATCTGTGCGTTGGTTTGCTGGAGGAAATCCACCAAAATTAACAGAATTCTTAAACTTGCTGAAACATTCTACTGATCTCTGCAAACATTGTATATTCATTCAACAGGTAACTGATCTTGGAAGAATTCAGGAATGTATTAAATGTCAAAACTCTGATCAAAAAGTATCCACAGAAATGTATAAGACTCAGCATAGTTGGATAGATCATGTGTTATGTGAAACAGGAGATGAAAGTAGACACTGCCTAATAGGTGTTTTTACCTGTTATTATTATTGTGTCAGTACAGGCACCATGCCACTAGCTTTGAGCTATTAAACCATGGACAGTTATTTAATCCAAGGTTTATGTCTGTCTCCTGCATAATCCCAAAATCCCCAAAATACATAACAAAAGAAAGTTACCTTCTGTATGTGAATATAAGATGGCAGTAGTAGAAAAAGTCAGAAAACTATATCCCCAAAATGAATACTTCAGCAACAGATAGTTTACATCATATTAAGTGGCATATTAAAGAATCCTACCAAACTGAAATATATATTCAAGTAAATATTGCCCTTTTACATCTCTTTCCTTGAACCACTATTTTGTGATGGTCTCTGTGCTGCCTCAGAGATCACCTGACCAGAAATACTTCAACTCTAACTGTAACAGGAAGAAGTGATGAAGCAAAAGACACAACTCTGTCTGTTATTGGCTCATGTGACCTAACATGTTTGGTTTGTTTGTGTGCACGGTGAATCGTAGGATCCCAGGGGGCGGCCCTTATTTTTTTAAAATGGCAATTTTTTTTTTAGGCTTACCCAATGGCGCATGCTATTAAAAAAAGTATATTATTCTGAAAATGGTTTATTTACATGAAGCAAGGTTTTACATATGAGCTGTTTTATGCAATATCTTTTTATAGAGACCTACATTGTTCGTGGGTAGAGTTTTACTTTAAAGGGGTTGTTCACCTTCAAACACTTTTTTCAGTTCAGTGGTTTTAAGAGAGTTCACCAGAAATAAAGGCTTTTTTGTGATATGTGTAATACTGAAGTCTAAAGTTTTGTTTTTCACATTCTTATGTGTTTCTAAAGAAGCTCTGGGGGTGGGGGTGTCACCGACTCCAAAAAGTTGGAGAGCAACAGAAGCATGCACAAAGTTCACAGTTTGGCAACCATTACTGGTTTCCAAGCCAGGAATAAATTAAGCACATGTACTGTACAGTGTACATATCATACATACTACATGCAAATACTGATATATACAGGAGGTAGATGGAGCACTGCTCATTAGACTTTGGGGGGAGGGAGACTTTTTCAAATAAACCACAGTTAAATGTTTATTGTACTCAATTGTTTGTACACACACAGACTGACCAATTATTTCATATGCTGACAGCTTTGTTTCACTAGCCCTGGCTACGTTCTATCACCAGCATTGCAAACCTGCAAAGTCCCCTAGCTCAGAAGCTGCAGTTGTCTGTGTATGCCTTATCTTTCTCAAACATCAAGGGACAAAGGGAAAATAAATGGACTGTGATCAACGTTAGTTCTCTTTTATTGTTTATTTGTTTGTTTAATTGTCCATCTCATAGGTCGGCTGAGGTGAAAGCCCTAAAGCAGCAATTACATTCATGGATCGTTTCCTCTGATTTTGCATCAATCCAGCACCATTAACATAGCAATTAGTTAGGGCAGAGACACATGCTGCTATTTCGGGAGATTTGTCTCCCAGCGACAAACTGTTTCTTTTTCAGGTGATTAATCTCCACAAAAAGCCTTTCCGACGGCTACAATCTAAAACGCTGGTGGGATGACACTCAGATCGCTAAGAATTTCTGAAGTCGCCCGAAGCTTCCTTGTGAGCCAATTTACGCAACTTCGGAAAACGAAGCGTTCCTAGTGCCATCCTGCTGGCAATTTTCATTCTAGCCAGCGGTAAGGCAGTTCCGGGAGATTTGCTGATTTGTCACTGGGCAACTAATCTCCCGAAATAGCAGCGTGTCTCTGCCCTTAAGGTGGCCATAGACGCACAGATTATATCGTATGAAACTAATTTTCGTACAATATCCGGTGCGTGTATGTTGAGAAAAGAGCTGACCGATATCGGCAGAAGACTTGGATATCGGTCGGCTCATCGATCGGGCTGGACGGAAAATTTTGCTCGGGTGCCTTTGAAGGCACCTAAACATTGTCCGTAGTTAGTGTTGAATAGTCACATACAGGTACAATTCTATTGTTTCTACCTGTATATTCGACGATTCAGCTCTACACGTGTGTATTGAAACTAACGATCTTTCTTGGAAAGATCTTTTCCAAGAAAGATCGTAATTGTTATGGCTATGGCCACCTTTAGATCATTTACCATTGGTATGGAGATAAACCATACTGCCCCAAAGTTCCCAGAGGAATTTACAGCATAGAGTTGAAATGTAATTTTAGTGTTCTGATTGTATTATTTCTGCTTCTCATTCATTTGTTCAGCCTGTTTGCTGAGCGCAGCTGCTGTCTTTATACCACTGGGATTTACATTGGTGCCTAGTGTCATTTTCAGCTGGATCAGATACACAGACTTGATGAGTCAGATTTCCACTTATCATGGATAAAAGTTACCCACATGACCCAATATAGTTGCAAATGTACAATATATACAAGCTAGTATATACAACACACTACTTTATTTACTAGCAAAAATTATTAACACATGGCATAAGTACTAATAGTTAAATAGTTAAATCGGGTTGAAAAAAGACCCATCAATTTCAACCCCTCCATATGAAACCCCAGCTTCCATACACACACTAGGAGATCCCCATAGGCTAAAACAGCAATTCGGCAGGATTTAGTTGGTGAATAGTCGAAGTTTTAAAGAGACAGTATATGATAAATATTCGAATAGTCAAATTTTTTTCAAATTCCAATAAAATTTTGGCCTATTCCATAGTCGAAGTACACAAAAATAGCTCGCAATTCAAATTTTTTTAATTCAATTTTTCACTTCAACCCTTGATAAATCTGCCCCTAATTAAACCAAATGGGATTGTTTTGCCTCCAATAAGGATTATTTCTATTTTAGGATTAAAGGGGAACTATCGCGAAAATGAAAATTTAATATAAGCTTCCTTATACTGAAATAAGAAACTTTCTAAATACAATAAATTTGAAATTCTGCATTGTTTCTTAAATAATCAAGTTTAAATTCACAATCCCTCTCTCAGCGTCTGTTTCTCTTTATTCTGTCTTCATGCAGCAGTTGGTTTGAATGATCCACTATATCTTATAGGGGGCAAGGGCCCACTGTCGTTCGTCACCCCTGTCCCCTCCCCTTCATTTCTGCACAACTTTTATTAATCAGGTCAAGAGCATTGGGGATTGGTACAAGGAAATTTAAAAAAACCATTGCAACTCAAGATCAGCCCAGAGCAGTAGCGTCACTAGAGGGGGGCGGGCCCTGGTGCGTGACGTGCAGCCGGGCCCCGTCCCCTCCGTACGGCTGCATTTTCAGTGGCACACTAGCTGCCGGGGGGCACTGAGGGGGGGTGCGGGCCCTGGCTCGCTCGCACCCCCTGCTCCCCCGGTAGTTCCGCCACTGGCCTAGAGCTTCCGAACCAATGAGGGTTTGGTTGGGCTTCATGCCGCCCCCTAAAATCCTGCCACCCTAGGCCCGGGCCTTGGTGTCCTTTCCACAAATCCGGGTCTGATAGGGGGAGCTCCCTTTCCTAGCAGATGTTTTAGCGCTCACTCAAATAACTGATTCCAGTACAAACAAAATCTAACAAAATAAATGCCTTTTGCACAAATCCTGCACGTAGAGAGACATGATATCTGGTGATTTTAATAGAGTGAGCTCTAATACATTTTATAGGTAAAAGGAGCCCCCCTATAAAATATATTGCATCATTCATCTGACACCCAACTCCTGAATGAAGACAGAATGAGGAGAAACAGATGCTGAGAGAGGAATAGACACAGACGCTATTCTTGTGAACATCACATGTCCCATACCACTTGCTGTATTTGTTATGAGAAGTAATGCAATATTGCTCTTCCATTGCAGTCTTTTCTGTCTAGCTTTAGCATGATTAACAGCAACATCTATTATCATGAAAATCCCAAGTTATATGTAATTATGGTATTTTTTTGTTGTAAAAGTAACTGTTGACAAGATATCAGGTCTTAAAGCCATAACCTTGCCCTGCGTGAGCTGTGTGTAGTCATGCACAAAAGCTATGAGAAAGCTACATCTGATACAAAAAGATTAATTGCTGGCCCGCAGGATGTTAGATGTGAAGGGGCAGGCAACCACCTGTATAAAGGTAAAATGTTTGACAGATGAATAGACTGAGTGATAGACAACTCACTCCATAGATGCCTACAGTAGATTGATTTACATTTTCAGCACCTCTTGTTGAAAACGAATGTGTCCTCAGGGAGATTTGCCATCAGTTCCAGTGCTGGGAAACAGGACACTAATACCAAAATCTCCCACAAAAGATGTCTACATGTTTAAAGAAAAAGCAGAGTAAGACTTTGTGAGGAAATACATTTGAGGGTAAACATTAGTTTGCCTTGGGTGACCTGTCTCGGAGATTAGGTTCTTGCTACTCAAGTCAGCCTCAGAAGAAATGTTTTCACCAACGTGGCCTGGGGGTTTCTTGGGAAAAATGAACTGGAGACCTCTTAGAGCAGGTAAAAGAGATGGGTCCAGATCAACTTCTACAAGTCAAAGAACAGGTTTGACCTCCAACCTTTTCAGATAAAAAAAAGCTTTTATCAAGTAAGTTTGAAGGCCACAATAATTATAAACCTCAGTGCTTCATTCTTCATGAATGATCAACAAAAACAGAAATTGCTGTCACAGCCACTGTTTCACTCATCCACCTTCTTACATTTGGTGTTGCCACCCACAGTGGGGCCATATATCAAAGACAAAACACTGCCTTCACAAATCAGATCCCCTTCCTTCTCTATGAGAAAAAAACATCATTAGCGAGATGCTTACATATGATACTTATGTTTGTGATGACGGCAGATGGAAAATGAGAGACTTACAAAGGAAACTTGAAACCTGCCATTGTAATGTTACTTAACATTTCTTAAATCCCTAAGATCTTTTTTTCCTACCTCAAAACATTGAAGCGTATTACAAGTATGAACGTGGGGCATTAACAAACAACATGAATAAATGAACACTTTTTAAATAAAACCTTTAAATTGTGCCCTTATGCAGCTTACAGTATATCCAGCATATTTCATTTAGCACGGGTATTTGACTATAATGCTGCACTATTGGTTTAAATATTCAAGTTACCATATGATATTAGAGAACTAAACCCTAAAATCTAATATGGTTAAAAAAACATATTTTACCATACCATATTTTACATAGTGAAATTATTGTACCAGCCTAAAGTTTCAGCTTGTCAATAGCAGCAATGATCCAGGACTTCAAACTTTTCACAGGGGGTCACTATCTTGGAAAGTGTCTGTGACACTCACATGCTCAGTGGGCTCTGAGCTGCTGTTGAGAAGCTAAGCTTAGGGGTCGTCACAAATTATCAAGCAGAAAATAAGGTTTACAGTATCTGTAATATATATATAAACTGATGCCATAAGGCTGATTATTAAATTATGATGCTAATTGCACTGGTTTTTGTGCTGCCATATAGTAATTATCCTTATAAGTACTTATGTTGTGATATTTCAATTCTGTATATACTGTATATTGTGAGTGGGTCCCTAAGCTCAGTAAGTGACAGCAGCACAGAGCATGTGCAGTAAATCTGCAGAAAAGAAAATGGGGAGCTACTGGGGAAGTATTTGGAGGCACAGATCTTCCCTGATGAAGGACTATGGTCCAGGTCCAGACTGGCATTCACAATAGGCCCTGGCATTCCAATACACAGAAGCCCAAGCAACCCCCAACCAGCCCAATAAATAGTGACTGTCTATGGCAACTTACAGCAGCCCCTCTGGCCTTTACCAGAACACACAGATTGACAGTCCGGGCCTGTTGTGGTTGCTTTGGGCTGGTATAGAAGCCCATAACAATGTACAACATTTTTAGCCTATGTTTTTATTTGGGCTTTAGCTCTCCTTTAATTTGAAGTGACTACAGCACTCCAAGGCAATGACTGGTTAATAAACAGTGTTAGACTGGCCCATCGGGATACCTGGAAGGTTCCTGGGGCCCAGGTGTCAGTGGGCCATCATGCTGCTAAACATTTGGCCTATTTCATGGCCATTCAATATTTCTATGATAACAAGGGCTAAAAAGATGGAATAACAGATTATAGTATGTAAAGAAAAGAGACTAGGAGAATAGAGATTGAGCAAGGAGAGGAATAATAATGGGGCAGCTGGGAAATTGACAATATGTCTAGCCCCATGTCAGATTTCAAAATTGAATTGCTCTTTTGAAAAATGGATTTCAGTGCAGAATTCTGCTGGAGCAGCACTATTAACTGATGTGTTTTGAAAAAAACATGTTTTCCCATGACATTATCCCTTTAAGATAACGTGCAAATTGAAATTATTTTACCATTAGTGAATTCATAGAAATAACTTTAATAAGTGTATTTGGAAATGTATTTTATTTTTCAGCATTTTGCTGAAATTCCTTTGTGAGGCAGTTGGTCTGTCGGATGCTATGACAAGGAATTTGATGTTCTCAGCTTCCTTGACATTGCCAAATATTGTTGTTTTAAATGTTTCCTTTTTCTCTGTAATAATGAAACAGTACCTTGTACATGATCCAAACTAAAATTTCATTAATCCTTATTGGAGGCAAAACAATCATGCTGGGTTAATTTTTAATGATTTTTAGCTGACTTAAGGTATGGAGATCCAAAGACCCCTTATCAGGAGAACCCCAGGTCCTGAGCATTCTATATAATATATAATAAGTCCCATACCTGTCCTATAATCCCTGAAATAGAAAAACTGTGATATTTGGTGTTTTCCATTTACAAATAAGCCTTAAATCTAGGGAAACTGGGAACTGGGAAAGTGATTTTACAGAAGTCTGCAGTCGTATATATATATTGTAGCGCTTGATGGACAACAAGACACCTAAAAGTTGATTCAAAAAAATTAGAAAAGAAAAGAGCAAGACCAAACGTGTTGATGGCTTCTGTGATCATTTTTAATTTGGAACAGTGTGATTGTACCTTAGCATGGCCAGAAACTATCATGCTAAATTAGGATCTACCCTCCATAAAATGCAAACTACAGATTTGCCTAATAAGGACTGTAACCAAAGAAAAAAGTACCTAGCACCCCATGTAGAAACCATTCCCACCATTAAGGATAAAGATTTTACTACTGTGAAATATAGGAAGCTAATACTTCTGGCATGCAGAAGTTCAACTACCTTTCTGATTAAGACTCACAATATTTTCTTTTTTAAATGAGTAGTGTTGGTTGCTGGTAATATTAGGCTTTGCATTTTGGTTCCACTGAGCAACAGACAGGGGTCTATATCAGGATACCCACTGGGTAAACCGTGTCTAAACCACATTTCCCCAGAGAAGCTGCTTGTCCAACAACACCTTTAAAATAAGGTTCTTGCAGCCCTGATATTTAAAATTCACAGTGCATGTTTTGTTTGGACAAAATAGAATACTAATAATGATTAAGACTATGTTGATGTGAGCTTTTGGGGGTTTGTATTTCGTTATTTTACATGAATAATATCATCAAAGAATACAGAGATAACATGTTCATAAACAGAGGAGTAACAGAGCCCCTCTGTCTATCTGTATTACTAATTAAAAAATAGAATCTTACACCTTCATGAATACAGGGGAACTGACACTGAAACTGTTCCTGAACCTGTAAAGCAACAGTTTGAATTAAGCACAAAGACAAACATATATTAATAGTGGGTAGCATTGAAAATACTGATTATAGTTAAGGATGTGGCCCAATGCTATACTACAGCTTGTAGCTTGCATCTTCAGTGATCTAGACCTTTTTACTCCTCACAACTAATACACAGGTCCTAGATCAAACAGTGAATATCAACCACAATGTATCATTGCTCCCCACTATTTCTGTTGGCTGCTGTTGCCTACACCTTGTGCAAGACGAGTCTCCATTAGCATGCAAGATCTCTGCACCACACACTATTACTGACATGTGCAAATCCCTGAGCCAGAAGTGAAAGGCTGCTGTCCAAGGTACTAGACATTATGACCATATTTATAAAACTCAAAATCTCAGCTCAGGAATACATATTTTATGTTTCAATTATTACACAGCCCCTTGCCATATAAATGCTACACATGTTTTTAACCCTAGAAGCAACTGTGAATTTGCAAGTAGAAATAAGAACAAAAAATAATTTAAATCTAATAAATGTGCATAGAGTCCGGTGTACTTAAAGAGATACTGACACCAGAAATTAAACTCTTTTTTACATCTATCATAATATTGCTTGAAAGCTACTTATAACAGGCTGGCTGAGTATAGACAGACTGAGATGGAACAGTCAGGTTGGCAAAACAGTCAGGTTTAGGAACTTCAACTAACAATAACTTAGATAACCAAACCCCTCAGCAAAAAATTATCAACATAGGTAACTTTAATGGGGTTATTTATCAAGGTCGGAACTTATCTCAATATAGTCTGCTACAAACTCCTATCTAAGCCGCCTGGGTTTTTAACTCTTATTAATTATTACATGTAGCGTTACATACATTTTTCCGAAAATTTGCTTTGCAGTAAAAACTCTGATTTTCACGTTTTTTTCTGAGGTTTCATCCGATTTTCAAGATTTTTTCGGAGTTTTCAACTGAAATTTCCGATTTTTGCCCAAAACCTCCAAAAACTTTGAGGTTTAGCACGAGACTCAGCGCACATCAATAAAATCATTGGGACTTCTCCCATTGACTAATATGCAACCTCGACAAGTCTGAGATGCCGGGATTTCAGATTCAGAGTTTTCCAGCCTCGGGGTTTAATAAATTCCGAAAAATTTGTGATTTTTTAAAAGCCTGATTTTATAAAAAGGGCTTGGTAAATTTAATGTACATTCATATTTTATAAAGTAGTTTTTTAGTGTCAGTATCACTCAAAGTGCATTAGGTACAAAATTTTCTTAAACTGTTTTAATATCTACACCATTTTCTACAAATGTTTACTAATTGTGCATATATATCAATGGATTTAGCCAAGTCCATTGAAGTTTATAAATTTGGTATAACTTCAATATTTTTTTACATATGAAATTTTACAGTTTAACTTTTTGGCATAACATTACATTTTTGGCATAAATATTCCCCCCAACAGAATTTAACACCACCAACAATATAACATGATAAAAGCAATCGCCATTGTTGGAACTGTGTGCGCCTCTGATTGGAGAAGGTACAGAAATATAACATTTTTAGATAAACTCACTCAGAATGAATAAAAACGAATCCATTATCCCCAAATCCCTTGTGATTTAGGTTGGGGGCTCAATTTAATATATGGACATGCACTTAGGGACAATGATGATTCTATTCCGACAATTATGACAAGAAGAACTCATTCTGGTGCCTTTCGGGAAATAAAATGTGTTCATCCTAGAAGGTTTTATGATCAGTCACAACTCCTGGAGCAATAATTAATACATTAAGGCATATTTTATTTAAGGTAACAATTATCCTCCTGGGTTGTTGCAAATTGAACTTCAAAGAACACCATACTTAGAAAGTCAGATAAAGGGGCAGATTTACATATGGTCAAATATCGAGGGTTAATTAACCCTCGATATTCGACTGCTGAATGTAAATCCTTCTACTTTGAATATCGAAGTCGAAGGATTTACCGCAATTAGATCGATCGAACAAAAAATTGTTCGATCGAATGATTAAATCCTTCGAATCGAACGATTCGAAGGATTTTAATCCATCGATCAAATGATTTTTCTACGACCAAAAAAACATAGGAAAGCCTATGGTGACCTTTCCCATAGGCTAACATTGCACCTCAGTAGGTTTTAGATGGCGAAGTAGGGGGTTGTAAAGATGCTAGCCATTATTATTATTGCTTTGCAATAATCCATCAGTATTACTCTAAAAAGATGTATTTTTGTTTTTATGCCAGACTAAGGCTGAAAATCGTACCAGGCCTGGATCAATCCACTAAAGTCAACTGGACAAATTTAGACAGCAAATTAATTCTGGCATAAAAAAGCTGTAGGAAAAGTACATAATGCCAGTTATGTGGCTTTCTTTAAACTAAAAATTCTTTACACTACAATCGTGTACTCAGTTACACATATGCCAAGCATCATTACTCCCAACTGATATTTTGCCAAAAATCCTCCATATATCTATTGGGTAGGTTAAAAAATCAGCATCAGTATGTTGATCACCCTGGGCCCCATTTATCATTAAATCATTGATCTAGGGTTCAATAATCAGATCAGCCTGATTTGGCCTGGTGCATTGGTGGCCAAATCAGGCAAAGATGCAACCTCGCTTGCAGATAGTCAGGGTGCAAAAGGGAGATATAGGAGACTATGATTTCAGAAACGCCCCCTCAAACTCCCCTGTGAAGACAATTGTGGTAGTGGCTACTACATTCTGTACAATGGTAGATGATCCTAGAGAAGGTAAGTTTTCTGACCCACATTAGTAGTCAGTCATTTTAGACACATATACATTTAACAGAGCCCATGAAATTTGGAAATAAATCTATGCTTATTTATGCAGACTTGTGATGTTTTAATTTGTCTGTAATGTGTACTAAAATGTGTTACGCTGATTTTAATGAAAGTGCTCACATGGACTGACAGACCTATTCTGAGCGAATAGTGTATTTCCTACAGGATATTTTTTCTTCTTCATTAGGCTGGCCAGCTAATGCAATTTTCTTTCCTTACACTGAGTCTGTCAGCACCTGTGAACCATGCATTAAATTAGCTTGTTTGTGTCAAACCTTACCAAACCTTATTTTGCGTCAAAGTTATGGGCCATATAGCCAAATTTTACATTTCTACAATGCACAGGGATCACTTCAACCTACACTGGGAGGGTCCTTATTTTAATCACATTGCAAATATCCTGAAATAATAGCTAGAATAATCTTTCAATTATACTCCCAATTAATACCCCTACCTACACGAATGCATGGGCGGCAATTATTTTTTAAAATGGCAATTTTTTATTTATGATTACCCTATGGCACATACTAGTAAAAAGTATATTATTATGAAAATGGTTTATTTACATGAAGCAGGGATTTACATATGAGCTGTTTTATGCAATATCTTTTTATCTTTTTAAAGAGACCTACAATGTTTGAGGGGTATAGTTTTTCTTTCAAGTTTGATTTGGAGGATAGAAGGAGCAGTTTATGTTGTGTAGCTTGTAAACGTATTAGTAATGTATCAATGAATCTCACTGTGTGTAAGGTTATGATTTAAATGCAATACATTCAAGTAATTGTATGCATTTTACAAAACATTCTAAAAGAAGAGTGTCAGTTGCCAATCTCATTTGCAATATAAAACTAATGATATTTCTATTTTTCTTTTTATTAATTGAATCTGTCTGACAAAATGCTGGTATTTGTGGATTAGATTCCATTCGGCTACTTTGTGCGCAGCTTATGCCTTGATAGTTTTAAACTTTAGCCCTTAATTCAAACTGCTGAAGTGCCGAGATGCTGAACTGGAGAATACTAAGATAAACACGGATAAACACAAACTAAGTATGTGCACTGCCTGGACTGCACAGACATATCTGTTTGTGGAAGAGACCCCTCTTGACCTATAGTAAGGGAGAAGGTCTCCAGTTGTTCCCAGTTCACTCACTGTTGGTTCTTTTGCTCCCTACTCCAAGTCAATGCACATTTCCTGCAGTCTCTCACACTACAGACACTGAAACAACTTCATTGCATAATCATACAGTCCAATTCTATTCCATTCCATTCCATTACTTTAGTGAAGTTTAGTAAACTGCTCTATCAATTCATTTGTGCTGTTATTTTTGCGAGTAGACGTAAAATAGGTAAGTACAGAGCTCTGTTGAGGTCTGCATCCTCTGGTGCTCCCTAACTTGAGTGTCCAAGTGATGTGCAAGTTATGGGACACATAGGGGGCAGAAGAGAGTTACCTACAGGCTTTCCCTTGCTCCTATAAAATACAGTGCTTCTGAATGAAGAAGTGCAAGAACTAGGTTGATGTGTCAGGAGTCCTACATCTTCTGCTGCTTGGGATGCACAAGTGAGGGGTCTGGAAGGAGGATGTCCTTGTTCCTCTTTCCGTTTCACTAATAGAGCACTGATGAAAGCACTCAGCATTCTGTTTGTATCAGAAGAGCAGAATTCAATGTGCAAAGTACAAAAAAATGGCTGATTGCAGCCTGCTTTTGCACTTTGCACACTGCCTTCTGACTCCCCAGTTTTATTTGGAAAGATCAAACTATAAGATAAACCTTTTGAGTAATTGTAGGGAAATATCATTAAAATATTTTAGATCAAGTATATGATATGTTATAACTGCAAACTCAAACAGGCACACGCTCCACTATAATGAGTACTAAAGAGCTTTCCTGATCTGAAAAGGTTAAAATTCACCTGCTGCCAGGAGACCAGTTGTAAATGGAGGGAACCTGCAGCAAAAGACCTGTACAATGTATTGATGGTGACCTTATGACTCCCTGCAAATCCTGAATTAATTAATCACAGAAATCTTGGGTCGCTATGAACAGCCTGTTTTATTTTATTCTTTTTTTTTTAGGGTTGAGAAAATCAGAGGGATTAGTGCAGACGAGGATGGTGAAACATAACATGGCTGTCTCAGCTTTCACTTCAGGAAAATCTCACACTGTAACAAGGTTCTGCTGATCTTTTTTTCCCATCAGTGATCCATAGGGCTTTAAGGCACGAATGCATTAGAAATGCTCAAAATTTGCTTAATGCTAATAAAAAGGATATTTGGCATAAAAATCACATTTTAATCTTCCTGCGGGTATGAATAAATAAATAAAAATTAAATTAAAAAAAAGACAAAAATTTCTTGAACAGATTCTTTGTATTTCCCTGATTTTATGATATTTTTCAGGCTTTTATTAGATGACTTCTATTGGTAGATTTATTTATTTCCGAACTTGAGTTTTGTTAAAAAACTTGATCACAGAAACGCCATTGGTTAGTTAGCATATTTACAAAATAACTTGAACTGAAAAACCTCCATTGCATTAAGCTGCGGAAAAAAAGACCCAAGTGCAAGCAAATTACATTGCTCTATTCATAGTTACATAGTACATAGTTACATAGTTAAATTGGGTTGAAAAAAGACAAAGTCCATCAAGTTCAACCCCTCCAAATGAAAACCCAGCATCCACGAAAATATTTGTTCTTAAAAGTCTGACTGTTAAAACAATCTCAAATAATAAAATAGCTTGAATGCTGAAATTGCACCGCCCATTGACTTTCTTCAGAAGCTCATTAGGTTTTCATTTGAATTTTCAAGATTTCATTAATTGATAGATCTCGAAAAAAAATTAAGTTGCCATGATTTCAGTTATTTTGGACCTTTGTGGTGATCTTCAATCAAAATCAAGGAATTTGTATTCTATCAAGATCTAGTTTATTCAGGCAACTGTGCACTAGTGACCACAAAAGTTCTGCTTAAAGGGCCTATCCTTCATGAAACTCCTGGGCTCAATGGAAACAATTTCAGAATAATGTGTTTCTTCAGAAGCTCTGAATTTCTCCTCCACTTAAACAAATATCTGAAACCATAAGCTGCTGTAGTTCATGGTGTTGGGTGTATTGTATTCTACTAATTCTAGGGAGGAAAGATGCAGGTAGACAGCAGCTTGAAGGCTTCAGGTTTAGTTTTGTGCTCAGGTTAGAAGGCTTGGGGCCATTTTGTTTTCTTCATGGCTTTTCTTCTTCTTCTAAAACCTCGTATCATGTGAACTTTGACACTTTGACATTTTATTTACATTTGTGGAAGAAATCTGTGAAAGGTTTAGGCAAGTATCTGGATATTTTTTTTAAATACATTAGAATTATTTGAGCAAAACCTGATAAATCTGAATCAATTCAGTCACCTTTACTTAATGGTTTTGCTACCCTAGCCTAAGCAAATGCAACTGTCAAGCTAAATGTCGATTTTTTTAAATCCATTCCTCTTCTTTTGCACTTTTTTGAAGGGCACCACTACTTCTCTAGGGTTCTCTTCCACATTCTATTTAGGTGTGAACCTACTTTCACCAGATGTAGGTTGCACATAATGATATGCAATCTGTGCCATTATATAGGTACCATTGTTAAGACAATAGAAAGGTTTTCTACATAACTCTCTTTGTCGTTATGCTTCACTGTATGGTTAGATGACCATATTGGTTGCATGCTACAAGAGGTTTATAAAAAGAAAGCTCTTACCCACTATTATGATGGCAGGTTGGAGGTAAACTTTTAACCTGCAACCATAATAGTGGGTCAGTGAAGTCCATAAATAGATTAAATACTTACAGGCGCAAAAGGGGTTTTATTACATAATTTTTTTCTCCCATGAGACTCAAAGCACTTTATGACAAGCAAGTCAGCCATGATGAGCACACCAAGTATATTGAGACACCAATAGATAAAGAGACTTGTCGCAGAAAACTGAACCAGGATCTATAGCAGTGGTCCCCAACCAGTAGCTCGCGAGCAACATGTTGCTCTCCAACCCCTTGGATGTTGCTCTCAGGGTCCTGAAAGCAGGTGCTTATTTTTGAATTTCAAGCTTGAAAGCAAGTTTTAATTGCATACAAACTAAGTATAGTGCCAAGTAGAGCCCCCTTGTTGGCTGCCTGTCAACATAGTGGCTACCAAATAGGCAATCACAGCCCTTATTTGGCAGTCCAAGGGACATTTTCATGTTTGTGTTGCTCCCCAACTCTTTTTACATTTGAATGTGGCTCGCAGGTAAAAAAGGTTGGGGACCACTGATCTATAGCATGAGATACCATATCACAGGCTGATCACTTAATGACGCCAATTCCTTCTCCATCTAGATCCCATGAGTAACTATGAGTAGAGCTAGAGCTAAAGTCACCAGGTAATATTATAAGTCATTGGGGTTTTGTAGAATTTCATAATAGGTTTGACTTGAATAAATTCTTGGTGATGAAGCATTGAATCTCCTCCATGGTCTTAATGATACTAACTGGTGAGATTGCATTTGCTCCTGTATATATACAGTTGTGTTCAAAATATTAGCAGTCCGACATCACTAACCTGATCAATTACTGTTTTTGGTAGAAATTCAATTTCTACATGGCAAATAATTTATTAGTAGGTGTAGTAGAGTAATAGAACACCAACAGACCCAACAGTCATGACATGCGTGCTGCTGATTCTGTGTAATTGAATCATTAATTGAGGCATGTTCAATAAAAAGCAGTGCTCAAAATAATAATAGCTTGTTACAAATAATAGCAGTGTGGAGTTCAAAAAGAGAGGTCATTCATTCTGTGAAAAAACAGGTGTCAATTAAACGAAGCTATCGACAAGAAGCTTCCAGAAAAAAACCCATTGTTGAAAAAAAAAGATACCAAAAATGCCAAAGAGCATATTGACTGGCCTGAAGAGAAATGGGGCAACATTTTGTGGACTGATGAAAGCAAGATTTTTCTTGTTGGTTCTAGGGGCTGCGGACAGTTTGTCAGACGAACCCCAAACACTGAATTCAAGTCACAGTACAATGTGAAGACAGTGAAGCATGGTGGCACAAGCATCATGATATGTGGATTTTTCTCATGCTATGGTATTCGGCCGATTTATCACATACCAGGGATCATGGATCAGTTTCCACACATCAAATCCTTAAAGAGGTCATGTTGCCTTATGCCGAAGAGGAAATGCCCTTGAAATGAGTGTTTGAAGACAACAACTGCAAACATATCAGTAGACTAGCAACATCTTGGTTCCAGACCAACAAGATTGACGTTATGGAGTGGCCAGCCCAATCCCCGGACCTTAATCCAACAGAAAACTTGTGGGGTGACATAAAAAATGCTGTTTCTGAGGCAAAACCAAGGAATGCAGGAGAATTGTGGAATGTAACAGGTGCCAGAAGTTGGTAAACTCCATGCAACGCAGATGTGCAGCAGTATATATATTGTATATTATTTATACTGGTTATTTTGCACTAATTTGAATTACTTTTTTCTAAGTACTTTAACGCTATACCTTTTAGGACTTCTCTTTCAGTTTCATGGGTCTAGTCTTAAGGTGGCCATACACGGGCCGATAAAAGCTGCCGACAGACCGAGTCGGCAGCTTATTGGCCCATGTATAGGGCCCCCCGACGAGCTTCCCCAATCGAGATCTGGCCGAAAGTCAGCCAGATCTCGATCGGATGGGATCTCTCCGTGTATGGCCACCATCTGTCATTTATTAATTAATTAGCAAGCATTCCTGGATGAGAGTTTACCGGTCGAATTACAAATATGAATATTCAGCTAATGTACAGTGAAAAATACCACAAAACAAAGACAATTCATATCAAGGAGACTGTGATTCTTCTTCCATTGCAAGAACATGCCAATCTTTATTATTGTGTTGCCTTTGCTCTCCAGGGTATTATGCATGAAGAAGAAGTTTAGAATATAATACTCTAAGCACTATGGGGTTTAAGCTTTTCTCTGCTGTGTAATATGAATAAAAAAAATATTATATGTATATATGTATATAATATATACAAATATAGTATAATATATACAAGTTGAAGTTGAAGTTGTGTTACCATCCCCCAATATCCACTAAAAGTTAAGTTTACAAGCAAATACACCATCCTAGTCAGCTGCATTCAGTTCATATTTGGAGTGTTTTTTGCTGAAAATTTACTGCTGACAGATGAAGAGTAGCAAGCATGCCAGTTACCCATAGAACGATAACTGCATGCATACAACATTTTGCTTTGCCCAGCCCAACCTGCCACTAAAAAGCAAAGAGAGAAATGGAGGAGAGGGCATGTCAGAATGCCCAAGAAAATAACAGCCTCTCCATGTTCTAGTGAACCAAGGTTTTAATATTGGAGAAGTCTACATTTGTATCTTATAATATGCCTTTAGAATGTTAAGTTGCATGCTTATTCAGAAAAGCCATAATTGATATTATATTGAGTTTCTTTCATTACAATAGAAATATAGACATTTACTGCTAAATACAAACACTGGAAAAAGGAAGTCCATCTATTTGCCATGATTTCACAAACTCACAGGCAAAAGAATTGGCTGAGATTCATTCATCCCTGTTGGGAATTCCATAAACCAGAGGCCAATAATAAGAAACCCTTTTCTATGCTAACGCTAAAAACTCCTTTGCTCAAGTTTTTTAGAATTTTGCGTCTTTACAAAAAATGACATATGTAAATGTAAATATTGATATTTATAATTGTACATGTAATACAGGTATGGGATTCGTTATCCAGAATCCCATTATCAAGAAAGCTCAGAATTATGGGAAGGCTGTCTCCCATTGACATATTATCCAAATTTGAGTAATGTATAATCAATCTTTATTGGAGGCAAAACCAGTCTATTGGGATTATTTAATGTTTAAATGATTTTCTAGTAGACTTAAGGAATGGGGATCCAATTTACAGAAAATCTGTTATCCAGAAAACCCCAGGTCCCAAGCATTCTGGATAACAGGTCCCATACCTGTAATATATATAATTGTACATGTACATTATTTTTAAAAAGAACACCACCAATTTTTTAGTTTTTTTCCCTATAATGAAGAAAATCTATGTATTCACTTCATTAGATTGCGCTTCTCTGAACATCTTCCAGTTAATGCCTCTTTTTTAGAATGACTGCCCAAAACTGTACTCTATATTTTTAATCTTACAAATCTGAAATTAGGGGCCTATTTACTAACAATCACATTTCTTTGTTTTTCATGAATCTCTAAAAATTTGTGTTTTTTCTGTATTTCTTTAAAACTCGAAAAATTCGAGATTTATAACGATTTTATTAAAATAACAAAAAACTGTAAAATCTGTTGAGGTCCCATAGAAGACAATAGTAGCTGGGCTGATCCCATTGGACCATTTTTAATCAATTTATATTTTGAGAGGTTTTCACATTTTTTTTCTTAAAGAATTAAAAAAAAAAAACACACCTCATTCAGTATTTTCAAAATCGACCTTTACTAAATAGGCTTCCACATGTGTAAGAGCTAAGAGTGTAGGCTTTTCCCGTATTTAAGTGGCACCCTGAACCAAGATGGTTCCCAATATGGCCATCAGGTGATTGTAACAAAGTGTACCGTGTGGCTGTTTAGCAGTCAATATAGAAATATAGGAATATACAAGTTTAAGAAAATATCAAGAAGATGCAAGGATGAGGAAAAAAATTGGAATGTTCACACAAATGTCAAAAATCCATCTTGTCTGAACCGAGAGATATTTCCTCCCACTATATGCATAGTAGATAGAACTTACGTGTGCAGTGGGAGACGCAACAAAAAGGCTCCATTGCTTCTAAATATTCCAATCAGACAAAAATGTACAGTGAGAGACTGGGATGGGTAAATTAGGGTGGAAAATGATGACTTATATGTAGAAGCAATATCAGGGGCATAGGAGTCTGAAAGAGCAAAGAGGGCATAGAGAATATTGATAGGAAACAGGGATAGAAAAAAAAGAACAGCGTCAGACTGGGGGACTGATGTCTCAGGGACTGCTGCTTCATGGGCCCCCAGATAAAGTCTGGGCCCCCCACTCCAACAGCAACCCCCTCCAGCCTCCCCATGGCTACCTTCTTCTTTTTGCCGTCACATCGAGGGGCAGGGAGGGAGGCCGGAAGTCGGCTTCATGTAAGGAGAGGATCTGGGCCTGTTCTGCCCATAAGAGACAGGGCCCACCAAGTTATTTCCCTGGTGTCCCACCAACCCAGGCCGACCCTGAATCAGAATAAATGAATTTGAATTTTTTCAATCTACTCACTTATATTAAAGGGTTATTTTAACTATTATTGCAACTATGTCGAACAGTTATGGGCCAGTTTAGCAGAATTCAAATTTGTGTAAGGTTAGAGGGTTTTTTTTCATAAATTTTTTGAAAAGTGCATGTTTGCTTATTTATTAAAAAATCTGAATGTAAATATTTTGAATAAGATTGTGAAAAAAAATAAATTCCTCAAATTTCTACTCTATCGTTTTCAGTGAGTCAAAAAATTAGGAAAACTTGCATTGAAAAAAATGCATTAATTTTGCCAAATAAAGTGCTAACTGGAGAAACTGAAATTACCAGCTGGTATTTTAGCTTTTTGGAATATTTCTCCATATTACAAATGAAAAAGTTCCTCAAAAATGTTTTTTACATTATTTCATCTGAATTGTAATCTGAACATTCACGTCTCTCGAAAGCGTTTCAACAAAAGAAAGGAGAAAAATGAAACATTTGTCACATGTTTAAAATGAAAAAAGATTTGACACTTAAAAACTTCTGATTTTTGGTGTGGGAAGTTTGTAGATGAAACAAATCCTTTGTGACAAACAGAAGCAAAATGCTCTTGAACTCAATAGATCAAATAGTTTCTGCACAAAATCATTCTGTTAGGATTTTCACATTTTAGTGAAATTCAAACTGACTCAAACAGTGAGCAAATCTAAATTTAGTTAATATTCCGTAAACTAAGATAAAATTCTGTAAAAAAAAATGAATTCAATTTAAGGGGTAGTTTGCCTTCACAATACTTAAAAAAAGTATTTAATATTTACAAATCATATTCTTTGTAATGTGGACAAAACATGCACTGAAAATCAATTCTAAAATTTTTCGAATAATTTTTTTGTGGCGTACTATTTGAAAATAATACTTTATGAGAAAATACACTTTCTAGGGGGGTTATTTATCAAGGTCTGAATTTATCTCAATATCGGCTGCTACAAACTACGATCTAAACTGCTCGGGTTTTTAACGCTTATTTATTTTCCCAAAAATGACCTTTGCGAGAAAAGCTAAGATTTTCACGATTTTTTCGTGAATTTTCTCCGAAAACTCCAAAAACATTGTGAAATTTCCCGAAACCCCCGACACAACCAAAAATCAATGGGACTGTTCCCATTGACTTTTATGCAACCTCGACAGGTTTAAGATGCCGTGTTTTTATATTCGGGCTTTTTAGCCCTCCAGGTTTAATAAATTCTGAAAAATTTGTGATTTTTTTAAAAGCCTATTATAACACAAAAAATCATAAATTATTCAGATTTCGGAAATTTCGGGTATTCGGAGCTTAGTAAAACCCTCTTACAGTGCAATTCACAGACTGAAACGTTTTCTTTCTTCATTGCTTCCAGTGTTTATAATATTTATTTTATGATTCTTTTTAGTGTTATTTTCTATTTTAAGTATGAGATTGCAAAGAAATGTGTAGTGTCCAAATACCTATTATTACAGTTATTGTTACAGTATAACACCAGTTACCTAGCACTTTTATGTTTAGTGAAGGCCCTGCAGTCTGGTCTTCTTTGGACACCATCCTCCACTAAATCATTAGCTTATTATCCATACATACACTTGTGCCTCCTGTGAAGATGAAGTAGAGAACAGGTTCTGAAAGAAGAGTTTCTTAATGAAGGCGTTTGGATTGTTTGACATATTTATTTTGCATATATTGATAAAAATGGACAATAAAAGCAATTTAGAAGTTCTCCATTGTCAGTGGCATAACTACCAGGGGAGCAGGGGGTGCAATTGGACCAGGGTCCGCACCCCCACAGGGCCCCCCGGCAGATCGCAACCCACTGTAGCCGCAAAGAAAATCGACATGAAGGGGGGTAGGGGGGGCCCCGGCTGCATGGCCCACACCAGGGCCCTCCCCCACCTAGTTACGTTACTGTCCATTGTGTCCTATCTCACAAAAAGTATTGATATAAACCGATATCAGCTTATATGGGTGGGTGTAATGTAGTAAGTCCCAAACTAGAAAGGGTCATTTACAACCAGAGCAAGTGAGGTCATGCTAAATTGTACACGATGGGGGCATGTATTAACACTATTCATCCATATTGGCTGTATCAATAGATGTTACAACAAAATGATTGCACATGCTAATGACGTTTTAATGCCATGCACCAGAAAAGCCATAATCTACTTTCTGAACATTCTGACCATAAATTGCATCATATTCATGAGAACGTGCACCCACAGTTGTTATTGTTTGAGTGCACTGAGCAAAATTGCAGAAGACACACCTTGGTGTACGACAGCTACTACACTGGAATTCTGAGGGAAAGCGGACTGCATTGTGGTTAAAACACAAGACACACTACATCTGAAAAATAGAGGTAAGTGGCTCTTTTGCCTTATCCATTATGTCGATGTGTTGCAGAAAACTTTGCTATAAATAGTAGACCATAATAGTACAAACATGGCTGCATTTCTGAAATATGTCTATAGGGGCCAGTTCCAATCTGGGGTACCACAGCCTTCACCCATATAGCAATTCATCAAAAATACAAGGTGACCAAGGTACCCAGGAGTCTTTTTATAACCCTGATGGGTTTAATTGTGTTCTGTCACCACAATCAAGATACCACTAGGCATCCATGAAAACAGTTTAGCAGCCTGGGATGGAGCAAGTAGGAGAAGGCTTTTGGATTGTTTGACACATTTATTGATAACATTGGACAATAAAAGCAATGTAGAAGTTGTGCAGAATAGATCAGAATTAAATGGACAGATTCTACTGCTTAATATCATAAGGATTATTACTAAGGAAGCAACAGCATATACAAGTGACATTTACTAGCCCAATAGGATATCATGCCATAAAGGAAGCCTGCATTTGTAACTGCTCATTATCCACCTTTGAGGGTGGTCTATGCATTCGGATTAGCCCACAGCTCACCAACTAAGTCATTTTCCAAAGAGAAATGATAAACATTTAGCATAAACAAGGCACTGCTTTTTGTTACTATGCAATAAGAAATGATCATTCTAGCCAAAATTTGGTTTATTTTCCACATTGCTAAGCATGGGAAAATATTTAGATTTTTATGGGAACTTGGCTTACAGTTAGCTATTATATATTA
Organism: Xenopus laevis; assembly: GCF_017654675.1. Taxonomy (NCBI): domain Eukaryota; kingdom Metazoa; phylum Chordata; class Amphibia; order Anura; family Pipidae; genus Xenopus; species Xenopus laevis. The sequence continues at coordinate 82,260,734 of NC_054384.1, read as the reverse complement.
TTTATACCATATTGATTATTTTGAATATATGTTCAATTAAGCATTGATGCAATGAATGATTATTTTCAACTAATCATTAATCTCGGCCAGCAGCCAAGAAACAATTAGAAGCCCAGTGATGTAATCAATTGTAAATAAATGAGAATCCTGGTCCCTTGGCCATTGCCCAGTAAAAATAGACATACCGCTGTGGAGAGCTGAAGAGAAAACACAACCTTTCTCTAAATAGTGTTTATCATCAGCTCAACTTTTCATTTACAGATAGAGCATACATAATACTTACTACGCAAGAGGCACTCTTTATACAGATAAGGGATTCGTTATCCGGAAATCCATTATTCAGAAAGCTCAGAATTATGGAATGTCCATCTCCCAAATACTCCATTTTATCCAAATAATACAAATTTTAAAAAATTATTACCATTTTCTCTGTAATTATAAAACAGTAGCTTGTACTTGATCCAACTAAGATATAATTAATCATTGTTGGAAGCAAAACCAGCCTATTGGGTTTATCAAGGGGCAGATTCACTAAGGGTCGAATTTCGAAGTTAAAAATACTTCGAAATTCGACCCTCGAATTGAAATCCTTCGACTTCGAATATCGAAGTCGAAGGATTTAGCGCTAAACGTTCGATCGAACGATCGAAGGATTTTTCGTTCGATCGAACGATTAAATCCTTAGAATCGAACGATTCGAAGGATTTTAATCAAACGATCGAATGAATATCCTTCGATCAAAAAAAGTTTAGCAAGCCTATGGGGACCTTCCCCATAGGCTAACATTGACTTCGGTAGGTTTTATCTGCCGAACTAGGGGGTCGAAGTTCTTTTTAAAGGGAAAGTACTTCGACTATCGAATGGTCGAATAGGCGAACGATTTTTACTTCGAATCGTTCGAATCATTCGATTTCGATCGAATTCGAACGAATTTAACCAATTCGATGGTCGAAGTACCCAAAAAATACTTCGAAATTCGAATTTTTTTTCATTCGAATCCTTCACTCAAAGTTAGTGAATCTGCCATGTTTAAATGATTTAAGGTATGAAGATCCAAATTACGGAAAGATCTGTTATCCGGAAAATGCCCCAAGCATTCTGGATAACAGGTCCCATACCTGTATATCTCATTGGAACATCTCCACCTAATGGTGATAAATATATGGATTTGTTTTATGAATGTCAATCTATTGTCTATTGCTCTTCAGCTGGCTAAGGTAATGTAAGACAGGCTAAAAGGAGCCAAAAAGCCCTTCACGTGCAAGGCACAGAAGGTATTTACTTGCCTCGTGCCATATACATAGCACTGCCTTAATACCCAAAATGAGATTCCCGCATAATCCCGCATAAGACATTGTGGGAGGAGACATGCAAATCACTCCTTTATGTCCCTGTGGCCAACTCTGCATCCATAACCGCTGGTTTATAGCACAGATACAGCCTAATAGTTTAGAGCCATATTTCCAAACTTTTAGACAGCCTGTTTCCATCTTGTTAGATCTCCTCAGTGCAAGAAATTGGAACATGGCTTCTGAGTGGGTATAGGTAACACGTTTGCACCTATTTACACTTATTACACCTAGGGGCAGATTTATCAAGGGTCGAATTTCGAAGCGGAAAATACTTCGAAATTCGACCATCGAATGTCGAAGTCAAAGTTTTTTTGTATCGAATTTGGCCATTTTCGGCCGAACTAAAATCGTTCGATCGTACGATGACATCCTTCGAAACAAACTATTCAAATGATTTAATCGATCGATCGAACGATTTTCCTTTGACTTCTAAAGACTTAGCCAAATTTTGGCTATGGCTTCTAGGAGGTCCCCCATAGGCTAACATAGCTATTCGGCAGGTTTAAGATGGCAAAGTGTCTAAGTCGTACTTTTTTAAAGAGATAGTACTTCGATTTTCGAAGTAGAACATTTTTACTTCGAGTCAAAGTCGAATTTAGGTCTATTCGATGGTCAAAGTACCCAAAAAATAGTTCGAAATTCGAAGTTTTTAACTTCGAAAATTTACTTCTACCCTTAGTAAATCTGCCCCTTATTATACACCTTTATTTAGCTTGTCTTTTTTACTTATTTTTGCTCACACCTATACTCTTACCTATACTCACACCTATACTCACACATACACTTTCCCTTACCACTACCATACACACCTTCACATTTCACTTACACATGTATACACACTATTGTGCAACTGCACATATCACTCTACTTTGTCTTTAATTACAACACCTGACTTCTACTTTTCTAAAATGGGCGTTGGTTTAGGCAGTCTCTCCCTCTTAAAAGCCGCTCAGCAGTTGGTGGGGGAGGATCTAGCACAGAGTTTGAAACCAAAGCACAGGAGATGTTTACATAAAGAATTGTTACTACAGAGAGGTAATATACCTTTTTTTACTATGACTAAAGATAAATAAGTTAGGGACCACCATGTGGGGTTTTACCTTGACGTGGTATGGTGGCTTATCAATATTATGATCATAACTTTGTAACAAAAAAACCCTGTTTCAAAATTACATGCACTTGCATATTTACTTGAATTACTTAGACAGGGCTTTATACTTTTTGAAATTGGCCTCAGGTGTGCATCCACAACCCCCCCATATTTATATACTCACACATATGCATAAACACTTTCCAAGTGTGCATCTATACATACAACTTTACTTTGCCTTCACTGTTGTTTTTCCATTATTTCATTGTTTTTTAAAAAATGGGCATTCGTTTGGGCAGTCTCTCTCTCTTAAAAGCTGCAAGCTAGTGGTGGGGTCGGGGAGGATCTAGCCCTCAGACTGAAACCATGATTCGGGAGACATTTACTCCAAGTAATGCTACTATGCAGACAGGTACCGGACCTTTACTATGACCAGAGGTGAACAAGTTAGGGACCACCATGTGGGATTTACCTTGACGTGGTGGCTTATCAACTTTATGATCATAACCCTGTTTTTGTAAACACATGCACATGCATATATTCTGAATTACTTAGACAGGGGACCAATGAATGTGCATTGATTAACTGGCCAAATCAGCAGCACTTCCATTATACTTAAACACAATTTAACTTAGCCTTAGGAATGCACCCACAACCCCCCCTTTTGTGTTTCTGAGTGGGTAGGACTTGTAGAGTAGTAAAGCAAAGAAACTAACCCATCTAACCCTAACCAGGAAAGAAATAAAAAAACACTTGATCAATTTAGGCCAAGGTGAAACCTCTTATAAATGTTTAACTTGTTATCTTTTATGTGTGTAGTTGCATAGAATGTTCCCTTCTCAATCTCCTTTGTTTAAGAAACTGCAGAAAGATTGGTACAATGGGCCACATATGACCCAACAGTTGGCCATATTGAGTCACATACCCATGTCAACCTGGGAAAAGATACTTGGATGGCCCTACTCAACCTACAGCTGCCTAACATTGACAATAACACCCACAAACAAATAACTTTTATCTTCATGGCGGTCAATCAAATTATTGTCTTATAAGTCTTATAAGTCTTGGCTTACACCATTCCCTCTAATACCTCAATTTAAGGACTGCATAACTAATATAATGATTCATGAGAAATTAACATCCATATTTGCAGGCAGACAAGAGACTTGTCCCTTCTCCTTAAAGGAGTTGTTCATCTTAAATGTAACTTTTAGTATGATATAGCAAGTGATATTCTGAGATATGAATAGTAAAAAATTATTACCAGCAATCTGGTGACTAGGGTCCAAATTACCCAAACAACCATGCATTGATTTGAATAAGAGAATGGTATATGAATAGGAGAGGCCTGGATAGAAAGATGAGTAATAAAAGGTAGCAATAACAACACATTTGTAGCCTTACACAGCATTTGTTTTTTTGCATGGGGTCAGTCTTCAATAAAAAAATGAAGACCAATTGAAAAGTTGCTTAGATTTAGTCATTCTATAACATAATAAAAGTTAACTTTACGGTAGACAACCTCTTTAACACATACATGGATGTATATAATCACCTTCAGGGTATTTGTTGAAGTGTGACAACCCTGTTAGAAAACATATTTTAGTGTGATGTTCCTGTGCCACTATGCAAATAACAGCTATGTCCATGAGTAGACCACCATGGTCTCAGGAATGCTTTGTAAGTCAGCCTGCCCGACCAGCCTCTTGTCTGGGCCAGTTTTTGAACATTTTAGACTGTCTATTACAAGTTTATTTGCTGCCACAGCTGCAAGGCCATCAGGTATAAGTATATAGACATTCAGACCCTTGAAGTATGCCATATAATGTATTTTAGCCTCTACTACATTGATTACGTCTGAATAGTACTTCAATGTCTTCCTAATCACAAGATTTATTTGTTACTCTACACACACTGCAACATTTGAACTGACTGTATAGACACTGTTTATGTATCATTAACCACACGAACTAGTGTGGCCTGAAAAAATGTTGCACTACAAAACAGGATAGGGGCTTTAACTCTGGCTGGAAACATCCGATTTAATGGAAAATAGAAACCTTAATGCTGAATACAATCCCATAAGCCTTGATGATAGTCAAACTTACAATAAGTACGTGCAAAATGCTCAGGATCATTAAATACATTCTTTTGTAAAAAATATATTTCCATCTAAAGAGATCAGGAATGGTTGGAGTATTTCTCCTTGCTGGTAGCTCGACAGGGACACTTGCCCATGAAACAAGTTTTTTTGGATATTCCCAGTGATACCAGTGTCTTGTGTCACCTGCAAAAATCAGGCAGCACTGTCAATTAAATATCTTCTGGGTTAGGCGACGGACCTATTTTTTTCCCTTATTGGCAAGGTGCCCATGTTAGTTAAAAGCAATGTCCCTGCTGTAGTTTAGTGTTTACAATCCCTTGGTATTAAGGAATTCAAAGTTGAAAAAGATGTCAAATACGTTTAGGGGGTGACCCATAGGTGTGAGCAAATGCTCATTGTGGGTCAGAGGCACTGTGCAATTGTTGCTTTATAAATGTGCTTGTTTTTAATTTACCCTGGATGACATACTCTGTGGGACCCACTTATTGTGGAGAGATTGGGCTGCAAAACTTCAGATCCCATCTCCTTTCCATAGCATAGTGAAGCACTGAAATCTTAAATACCTAAAGTCATAGTAGCAATGTCTTACAGGGGTCAGACCCTTACCCTTAAGCACAGCCTAACCATTCCTTTACTAGATGTGGGTCCCAGGGGCATAACTACAGAGGAAGCTGGCCCTGCAGTTTGCAGGAGGGCCCATGAGATGTAGTGGCCCCTACAAGGCTAGGCCCAAGATGGCAATCTGTGGGTTCTGGCAAATGCCAGAGGGGCTGCTATAAGGTGCCATAGAAAGGCAGTATTTAGTGGGCTGGTGGGGGCTGTTTGGGCTTCTGTGTACCTGAAATGCCAGGGCCTATTTTAATTCTCAGTCCAGACCTGTACAAGGCCCTAATTAATAAGTACAATCAATATACAATAGGTCCACTTACCAATGTTTTGGGGCCTATGTTAAATTTGCTGTTGGACCCAGAAACATCTGGGTGGGTCCCTTCCAAATCCATGGGATATGAATCACTCCTGTACTCAGGAGAGAGGTGAAGATGGAGCACAGCTTTGCCACAATATCAGGTCATGCAGTAATGTGACCCATCAGTTCCTTTCATAATACAGTAGTTCAAACCATGGCAGGTCCTACTCAGTCCATACCAACTACATCTAATAGTCTTACTGTGTATAAGACATTGTATAGTTCAAGTGTATGTCTTTGTCCATGAATGGTGACTGATCCAACACCATTAATATGTGCGTATACAGGGTTAGTTAACATAATTTAGGATTCAACAGAAACTTCTTTTTTTTTAACAAAAAATGTCCAAGGGTGAGAGGATGAAAAGAGGTCTGAGATTTTATATTTGGTTGTTTTTCCATCAATGCCTTTGATTCCTATATAACTCAAACACAGCAGGTCTGGCTGAGATAGACCTGCAGAACTTGAAGATATCACTGTTAAGCCTGACAAGGTTGATTACACAGAAAGTCAGATTTACAGTGCCACTTACATGTACATTTCACTATTGTTCCATTCCCGCCTTTGATTGCCCATGTTATCTCACTGGAAGTAGCTACAGATGGAAAGGGTGTTTCCAGCAGAAGTTTATATCTTAGTATTATTGAAGTATTATGGAAATTATTTTTGTATCACGTTCTCAAGGATAACCTTCTCTAAAACTGCTTTTGGAGTAAGAGGTTTTTTTGGGGGATTTTTAAGTAAACAACAGTTCCTAGATCCAAATTCCAAATTCTTTAAAACCGATTTTCTTCTGGATAACGGGTCCCACACCTATACTAACTTTCTAAGCACATGTTGCCCCAAGCTAGCTGCTCTTTGCACTGGATTAAATATCAGGAGGTGCACCCCAAAAGGGCCCAGATGCAACTTGTGCCTCCTGCCACTTTGTAACTTGCATGTCTGAATGAAGTGCAAGTTACAGGGTGGGCAGAAGTCAGAAGGGGGTTATCTACGTGCCTCCCCCCAAATGCCTAATGCAGGTAGCACTCAATTTTAGGCGCAGTCCACCAATCGCCTTTTTTTGCACACTGCATGGGGCATTGTAAATGAGTCCTAATATGTTTCCTTTTATTTACAACTGCCTGCAAAGTATACATATTATTGCTATTAAACAATAACAAAATGGTACAAGCTAAACCTCGAATCCAGTGGTAATGGAGTATAGATCAGGCAAGCGCATACTCTCAGAAAATACATGGCTTTTAATCCTGATGAAAGGTCTGACACTGATGAAAATGTCGGACCTTAAAATGATGTGAGCCCTCATCTGATATGTACTTGTGCACACATGCACACTAGTGACGAGTGATCTGTTTCACTTCCCCGAAAGATTTGCAAAACCAAGGGAAAATTGGCAAATGCAAAAAATGTGTGAAATACATTAAAATCAATGGGGTTTTTTGTGACGACCCTTTTTGCTGCCACTTTCTTTCCCCCTCCCCCTTCTGCCTGGGTTCTAGGTAAATGACCATCGTATTATGTGTTTATAGCACTTTTATTGATTTTATTAGCAAAAGAGTTCATACACTTGCAAAATGTTGTTACACTTGAGAAGAGGAAAAATATTGTATTTATTTTCAAATATATTATATAGATATGGAATCCATTATCCAGTGGTCGAAGATCCAATGGTCGATGGGGTTTTTTTTTATACAACTTTTTATATGCAGTCTGTGGGTGTTTTGAGGTAGTCTTGCAAGAATATTTGCCCACAATGAAATGCAGAATTTCACCGCTAATGCACATCTGGCAAAAATGTTGCTAATAGTTAATAAAATACATACCATAAGCCATATTGATAGGGATGATAAATAATCAAATCTAATTACAGCAGTAGTTGAGGTTGTTTTGAAGCAATGTAGGTGGTTCTTCACAGTCAGGACAGTGAGGTTGTGGAATGCACTGCCGGGTGATGTTGTGATGCTGATTCAGTTAATGACTTTAAGAATGGCTTGGATGATTTTTTGGACAGACATAATATCAAAGGCTATTGTGATACTAAACTCTATAGTTAGTATAGATATGGGTATATAGAATTTAATTAAAAGTAGGGAGGGGGGTGTGTATGGATGCTGGGTTTTCATTTGGAGGGGTTGAACTTGATGGATTTGATGGTCTTTTTTCAACCAGATTTAACTATGTAACTATGTTGTAAAAAGACACATCGATCAAGTTCAACTTTTTGTACAGTTCAATTTAATTGCAATCCAAATAGACAGACAGCTGTTTTTTCAGGATTCTCAGAGACAACTATGGTTCTGCAAAGCATAAAGACATATTATCAACAAATAAATAAATATATATATATATATATATATATATATATATATATATATATATATATATATATATATAAATCCATCAAGTTCAACCCCTCCAAATGAAAACCCAGCATCCATACACACACCCCTCCCTACTTTAAAGCAGAATTCTCAGTTAAGCATTGGGCCTCATCAACTTCATCAACACCTTTTCAAGGCCAAGCTTATTTCTAGGTACCCTGATGATGATGATGTATTGTGCAGGAAACTCTGGCATGGGTTGAGTCGATGCCATCATTTCAAACTGCTGCATTCTGCAAGTTTGTAGTGTGACCATAATGGGTAACATACGTCACTGCTGGTCACTTCTTGAATGAAACTTGATAAATTGTCCCCATAAAAGAGGCCTGTTGAAAAGAAGGAAAAAGACACTTTTTGTTAAGCAGCTGACAATGTGGTAAAGGCCTTGTATTTTGTTTTTTTTATAAATCTCTTGTGTGAACCACAATTTGTCACCATTGTATCCTGCAGTAAATCAGTCTTGTAATTTAAACCAACCTCTGATACGGAGTAGAAAATCAGACATGGTGAGAACATTGTAAAGATAAAATTCTGAAAGGAGCACAAGACCATGCACAGTGTATATATATATATATATATATATATATATATATATATATATATATATATATATATATATATATATATATATATATATATATATATATATATAATGTTATCCAGAATACCCAGGGGTTTTCCAGATAAAGGATATTTCTGTAATTTGGATCTCCATTTTAAAAATCATTTAGACATTAAATAACCCCAATAGGATTGTTTTGCCTCCAATAAGAATTAATTATTTCTTAGAGTGGATCAAGTACAAGGTACTGTTTTATTATTACAGAGGTAAAAGGACATCATTTTCAAAATTGTAAATTATTTGATTAAAACGAAGTCTATGAGAGATGGCTTTCTCATCATTCAGAGCTTTTTGGATAGCAGATCCCATACCTCTATAATATAAGATTATATGTATAAGATAAAGGTTTATGGATGATGGTAGCTCCCAAACAAAACTTTACATTTAAATATGAAGATAAATAAGAGTATTATTTCTAAATATAAAAAAAGAATATGGCAACATCAAATATGCACAGTGACACAATAACACAATGCAAAAAAAAACTGTTAACTGACTTTATGGTAGTTAGGTTCAGACTATGGAGAGTAATTAAATATTGCTTTTCTTTGCAAACAAAGAGGATTCATTTTGGAAGAGGAGTGTCAAAGTGTGCTGTAAATTTACTCTGCCACAACCCATTGTTCTGGCTGACCACCTGTGTATGTTGTATGACAGACGCCAAACTGACATATATAGTACAATGCATACAGAAGAACAAGATCATAAATTTGTTTGACCAACTTAATTAACACAGAAAGTACAGCTCTGATTAACATTTCCCTGTATAGCATTAGCATGAGAAGAATTTATGTTCTGATTTGCTTCTTGTTTATAAATATATGAACTAACATATTAATATTCTAAATATATACATTTACAGTAACTGTATGCAATTATTATACATTTATGCTTATCTGGTTTCTCTTGCATGCCCAGGGTCCTGGAAAATGTTTTTTGAGCATGGAGGTGGCTCGAGGGGATAGGCCTGTGCTGAAAAATTTGAATGAGATTTGATATATTGTAGGAAGCTCTGGTGAGATATAAATTGCATGAGTAGATTTAAAAAGAAAGCTGTTTTTCCTGTGCTCCTACTTGTTGGGACCTTGTAGATATCTCTGATCTCAGCAACAGAGATAAACACAAGTTTCCAGGTTTCAAAAAAAAATTCTGGATTTTGCGAAATACTTTGAGCCCTGATGCAGGCCCAGATTTTGGGAAAGCTTATAAATATTATGGCCCAGAGCAGCAGCATTTTCTTGGGTGGGATCATATGCCTGTTTTAATTTTATTTTTTTATTATTCTGCTTAAATAAGTTACTAATGCTAATGAAGTATTTTGCCAAAGCTAATTGCAATCAGTTTGCAGGTTGCTCTTGGTACTATCAAGAGTGTTGAGACAAGGTTGTAGAGAAAGGCAGCATCCTTGGATTCCACAGCACAGGGGCCTCTGGTGGTGTGAAGAGGAGGTCTTATGAATAAGCAGGAACACCAAAATGAGTAATTCAGGGCAGGCAGCAGCAAAGTCAGAGGCAGGCAGCAAGATTCAAGGTCCATGAAGCGACAAGAAGGATGGACACAAATCAAGGGTGCTGGTGAGTTTCATGATAAAGATGGATGTGTCACACATGGTTAAAAGTGAATCTCTACTGTGTGTGAACAAAGCTGTAAAGGGGAAGTTTTATTTTTAAAATTAATTCTTCTTAGTCTAACTGACCTTGTAAAACATTTAAACAGCCATCCCATTGCTCACCATGCTCATACTATGCTTTATTTTTTATTGAACAGACAATCTTCCCTTTGATAATACTTCAAAATGAGCCAAAAATAAGGCAACAACTATAAAACAAAATATACACAAGTATACCAACACCCCACACAAAAAGAATCAGTTCCCACATGGATTATTTCAAATCCTAGAGAAGTGTTGACTCTTTTCACTTTTTCCCTCTCTCAAGCTTTGCATTGCTATCACTGCAGCCTGTTACCATGATAAATGCCCTCAGTGATTATGTCACAATTTTAAAGAGAATTTTCTGTGGGTAACCCTGGGAAACATGAAGCTGCCGAACTTCCACACACACACAGAACTTTATGGGTAGTACAGAAGAATGAAATTTGGAAAAATTCCAACAAAACAAAAAAACCTGAACCAACCGTACTTACATCATCACTGCTTAGTTATGACTTTTACTAGGAGGAAATTCCATCAAGAAGTACTGCAGTAGCCTGTATTCTCTTCCAGTTGTACCCATTTAATCAGAATTCATCTCTAGACCAAAGCTGCCATACAAAGAGGCCCATTTTCCAAAGGTCAAATTTTGAATTCATGTGAAATTTTTTTTACTCTGATAAATTCGAATATACTTGAAATTTGATTGGAAAAATTAGAACGTCTAAAACTCAAACGAATATTACCGACTCGAAAATTCGAATCAAATTCATTTTGAATCGACTAAACGCGAATCACGTTTTTTTCTCTACAATTGATTTATACATGAACTCAGCAGGTTTTAGATGGCGAATAGTCTTATTCAAATTATAGCCGGGGTAAATGTTTGATAAATCTCAAATTTAGAATTTGAATCGAGTTCGGATAAATCTGCCCCATAGTGTAATCACTTTAGTTCAATGTTTAGTGACCTCCATTAGAATTGTACAGTATATGATTGTATACTGACAGGAAGTACAATCATGTTTTAATTAGCTGCCAAACCTCAAATGTATCCTAAACCATTTACTGCTAGAACAGAAAGCCACAATTCTGATTTTATATTTTATGTTAATGTGTATAGACTTTAGTTATTTATTTTGTTTAGCACTTGATAACTGGCTCTAGTATATAAAGCACTGTACCAATAAAAACACAAAATACAGGTTAGGTCTCCCATAGACTCCATTTTAATCATATAACTCATATTTTTAAAAATAACTTCCTTTATCTCTGTAATAAAAAATGTACCTTGTACGCAAACCCAACTAAAATAAAATTGGTTCTTATCAGAGGCAAAACAACCCTATTGGGTTTATTTAATGTTTAAATGATTTTTAGCCGACTTGGAGATCCGAATTACTGTAAGATCCCTCATTTGAAAAACCCAACCAAGGTGCCTAGCATTCTGGATAACAGGTCGCATAAATGTATCAGACTGACATATCCATTAAAATTCTTGGGTTTGTGTATTTGCATAGTGCTTTCTCAGAATAACAGTAAGGGGTAATGTTGTTCAGATAAATACACATGTTTTCCTTTGTGTTTCTGTGAGGACTCAAGGGTACTTTCTTCTGCCATGTGTCTCCACAATCACCAACACTGTGGCCCTAGTATTTATGGTACCATTCTATTCTTTCAGTAGTTTGGGTGTTATTAGTCTAGGGTTTCCTTGACCTTGAGCGGTACCGTTGCTGTATGCAAGATTATGGTCTTTTCTCCAGCATCTCTACTCTGCTCCTAACACACTTAGTTACTCACCAATATTTCAGTGGGTATTTGGCAAACTGTCATTGCGTAGTACAACTTGGCATATATGAATTGACCATGAACTCTGCACATCACAAGAACTTTATTTTTCATTAGCAAGTTACTAAAATGTGCTTCAAAGACAATCAAGGTAACTTCCAATGTAAGTTTGGACCCCCTTGTGACCAGTGAATTCTTCCTTGTGTGACCGGAGGGTAAAAAATCAAATAAGTCTTTACATACTCTAAGGGTTGTGTTATGGATGTTTTTAAGTCCAAAAAATATAATTACAGTTGTATACAATTTTAAATCCAATCAGAAAATATTAAGGATTTTCCTCATCAAGATGAACTAGTGAATTGCATTGGGAGCATACAGTATTAATTTATCAGCTATTTTTATATGCACAAATATGGGATCCGTTATCCAGAAACCTGATTTCAAGAAAGCTCTGAATAACAGAAAGTGTCTCTTTCATAGACTCCAGTTTATCCAAATAATCCAAATTTTTTAAAAATGATTTCCTTTTCTCTGTAATAACAAAACAGTACCTTGTACTTGATCCAAACTAAGGTAGAATTAAACCTTATTGGAAGCAAAACCAGCCAATTGGATTTATTTAACATTTACATAATTTTCTAGAAAACCCCAGGTCCCAAGCATTCTGGATAATACAGTAGGTCCCATGCCTGAATAATATTGCATCACAGATATGTGTTCTTTGTCAGTAACTATGCTGGCTATGGTGCTCAAGCATCTTAATCACTTTTAATAAGACTAAAATTGTGTTATAATTTATGCTTCCAAGGAGACAATACGTCAGCTAGTAAAATATTTAAAATATGCGGGAGCCCCTGTAGAGACTGCTTTGCCTAGCTTTGAATTTAACTTTAGAAATCAGCTTATCACAGGCTCAGCCTGGATACAAATCCCTTTAAAGAGTTCTTATATTCCTGCAAAAATTAAAAAATATCTTAAGGTGCCCCAAAGGTACCTATGTAACAGTTCCTTTAGCATCATAAGTGCACCCGTATGGGAAAAAATAGTAGCCATGTATACAACATTTTTTTGCCAATTGATTTAATATGGCTCATTATCTTTGTTTATTGAACTACATCAACAATCATTCTATAAAAATCTGTGTTGAGGATGAAGACTGTGTTAAACCCTGCAAAAGGTTTCCATTTCCAAGAGAAGCATACATTATACTTGAAAATGCTACTAAAGCTGATATACTGTCATAAAAGTCTAATAGCAGAAGGAGCGTCAGCTTCAGATCACAGAACTCCTTGTGGGTACAGCAATAAGACTTCTACTCCAAAAATCCTTTAGATATTTATAATCCTTCTAGATTTCGGAAAACCTTCTCTAAACAGTTGGTGAGAGCATTGTATAATTTCCACAACTAGGATTGCTATTCCATTCTAAACACTTACTTTACTTAGCAACAGTAATAGGATTGTTTTGTTTTCAAATCCTTAGGCTTTATTGTCTTAAGATAAACAAGAAGGTATTGCTGTTTTCACAACACCTCACGCTTAACAGCCCCAGCAAAGAGTAGTGGTAATTCCATTGTATAAATGTTTTTAAACCTGTCAGAACAAATACAAAAGCCGTTATTGCAGATATTGTGTGTGCAAAGTCTCTTTCGAATAGCCTTTTCAGACTTTTGATAACCTCCTGTCTCTTTTGTAAATTTTCATTCAGGGTTTTAAGGACATGTTCTAAGGATTTTTGCTTGCCTCTCAAATTGTGAAACTTTTTTTTCGAAGCTAAAGTAGTATTTTGAAATTAAAAATGTACTATTAGAGGCACATATACTTAGCTCGAGTGAAGGATTAGAATAAAAAATACTTCGAACTTCGAAGTATTTTTTGGCTACTTCGAGCATCGAATTGGCTACTTCGACCTTCGACTACGACTTCAAATTGAACAATTGGAAGTAAAAATCGTTCGACTATTCGACCATTTGATAGTCGAAGTACTGTCTCTTTAAAAAAAACTTCGACCACCTAAAACCTACCGAGCACCAGTGTTAGCCTATGGGGAAGGTCCCCATAAGCTCTCTAAGTATTTTTTTAATGAAGGATAATCGTTCGTTCGATTGAACGATTTTTCCTTCGATCATTCAATCGAAGGAAAAGCGGTAAATCCTTCGACTTCGATATTCGAAGTCGAAGGATTTTACTTTGACGGTCGAATATCGAGGGTTAATTAACCCTCGATATTCGACCCATAGTAAATGTGCCCCTTAGGGTTCTATAAAGAAAACATTTGCAGTACTAAGTATATTTATTCCTTTACACTGGAACTCATACTCATTTAAATATTTGATCTTGTTGCAAACACTAAGGGGCAGATTTATCAAGGTTCAAAGTGAATTTGAGGTAATTTTCGAAATAAAAAAATTCGAAATTCAAAGTAATTTATGGTTTCTTCTACCATTCAATAGGATACTACGACTTCGAATTTACTTTGAATTAGATTTGAAGTAAAATACTTTGAATATTCGACCATTCGATAATCGAAGTACTGTCTCTTTAAAAAAAACTTTGACTTCAATAGTTCACCAAATTAAACCTGCCGAAGTGCTATGTTAGGGCTATGGGGACGTTCTAGACCATTTTTCTAAGTCTTTACACATCGAAGTAAAATCGCTTGATCGTACGCTAAAATCGTTCGATTCGAACAATTTAATTGTTCGATCAAACAATTTTACTTCGATCGTTTGATGGACAAATTCGGTGAAAAATCCTTTGACTTCGATATTCGAAGTCAAAGTATTTTAATTCGATGGTCGAATTTCGAAGTATTTATTACTTCGAAATTCGACCCTTGATAAATCTGCCCCCTAAGGGAGTTAATAATACGATTTTTACAAATTTTTTGGGGATTTTTTACCCGAAAACTCAGATTTTTTTATACTTTTTGCCTGAAAACTTTGGGGTATTGCACGAAACCCAGTGCACATCAAAAAAACATTGGGACTACTCCCATTGACTTATATGCAACCTCGACAGGTCTGAGATGCTGGATTTTCAGATGCAGACTTTTCATCCTCCAATTTTATTAAAAAATAAATAAAAAAATCAAATTTTTGGGATTTTTGCATTCAGAGTTTAGTAAATAACCCACTAAGGGGCTCATTTACAATGGGAACATTGGCTGAATGAAAAAAAATATTTGTGACTTTTTCTTGTCGCAAAAGATTTTTCTTTTGCATTAATTTGTATTATAGGTTTTGAAAACCGAGAAAAGTAGCTAGTTGTAGTTTGTGTAGTGTATGTATGTATGTAAAAAAAAAGTCTTGACAAAAATCACATAGAACAGCTGTACACAATTAAATTATTCAAATTAAAATGGATCTAATAATTAATAAAATAATGGAATAATATAATCTAATAATATCTAATAACATAATATTTCACCATGAAATGTGAATTAATAATTTAGCTATTTTTTTTTTGTAAAACTATTTTATTCTTGTATTTTTTATTATTATGCTTCAAAGTTTTTTTATTTCATGGGCTCTTTACTGACAATTTATTGTAATGCACAATAGCCCGTCACAACTTGCTACTGGCATAAAATACAGGCTCCGATACCACCAGGTATAATTCAGATGAAAGGAATGCCAATATTTTTTGTGGCCTCCCCTTTTTAGTTATGCAACACTCAGATGTATAAGTCACAATAATCTTGTGAAATCAGCAATTTCTGAAACTATATTATTACGTTTGCACATGGAACATTTAAAGATATACTTACTCTATATTATATTTAAATCATGTTCAGTTATTGATGATCATCACAGTTGCTCTGGCAGGACCTTGGCACTGGATGCAATTTGCTCTACAAACCAATTAAAAATTGACTTTAAATATTTGTTCATCTTTACATGTTACAGTAAAAGGTGAATTGATTGGGTATTGCAGAATTATATTTAATTCTATAAAAGACAACTGGAAATATACACTGTATACACTGTAATCATGCTGTAATACCCATTATATCAGTATTCATCCCACTGGGAAAACTAAAGCTGCCATTGTGTGCAGGAAGTTAGCTATCAAAGCCCCACCTCTTAACATTTTACTTTATCCTTTGCTAATAACTTGGTCTGCATCCTCAAAAGAACTGGACTGTTTAGTTTGTGATAATGTGCAATGTTGTTAGATAGATACTTGCTGGGCGTGTGTCATTTTTATCTTAAGATGAATACTTTTTCCAAGCCTCTTTTCCCTGTTGACATGTGATTTTTAAGACATCCAGCATACCCTTGAGAATATTATTTACAAACTCAGGACCTATGTTGTTGTATGAAGACCCTTTTAAAGATAGTTTCAGTCCTGTATAATATCAAATAAATATAGAGTTTTTTTTAAATTTTCAAAAAGTGTGTTTAGTTGAACAAATTGCTTAAATCTTAACCTGAAACCTTGACTTGGTGAATCTATACAATCTGCACCTTTATATTAAGTGGAATGACGAGAGTGATCTCATGTAGAGTTGCTATTTTTATGTATTATTATTTATATTATATTGTTCTCTTCTTTTAAGAAGTAAAAGATAAGTCACTGACATAATCGAATAAGTTAAAGAGCCAATTGGTTAAAGTGGCCATACACGTAGAGATCTGCTCCTTTGCAAATTTTGCCAAATGAGCAAATCTCTCCCCGATATGCCCACATTGAGATGGGAGATATCGGACTGATCATAATGCCGAGATTTCGGGCAATCGGGACCACATCATCAAACAGATGCTAGTCACATTGAGTGCTGAGCAGGTTGCTAATTCATGGAAAAGATGGGTTTTCATAGAGAGCTTGAAACTTCAAAAGCAGTGGTCTGATTGTTGGAATGGTTGGAAATAGCTAACTGGTAAAGCACTGAAAGAGGCTTGTAGCCAGACTAGAGGAGGGGATGTGAAAGGAATAATGTAGGGCAGGGCTGTCCAACTGGTGGCCCACAACCCGCCATTGTGTGGTTTTTTGGCGTGCTACTACCATTAATGTGGACATGGTCTTGTGGTAACATAGGTGTGGTTCTAAGAGGTAGTGTTTTAAAAAAAGGGTGTGGTGAACACTGGCTTCCATTATCAGCCCTCCACCATGTAGGCTAGAAAAATTTCGTCCCTCGGTACCACAGAAGTTGGACAGCACTGATGTAGGGAATCATCTGCACAAGGGTGGTACAAATATAGGTGGGTACTTATTTAATAACGATTAACATTACAAAAAAATCCTTTTCCAAATCCACATGATAAACAGTATAAGTGTGGACTTATATATCATGTGGACTTCATGGACTTGTGGGTAGTAGGGGCAGGGTAAGGTTAATAGGGTGCAAAAACGAATTGGCAGTATGGCCCTAGGATGGATGAACACAAGTGCACACCAGTTTGTATGTAGTAAATCAATTTCTCCAGCCATGAGCAGTTTAGCAAAATATGTACCTTAACTGAAAGGTGACACGCAAGTCCTTGAAAAAATGCAAGAAAACAAAACTTTATTCAGATGATAGCGAATTCAAGTAAAACTCGATGACAATCAATACATCATTGTGAGTAAAAGAGTAATATGGCTTATTATGAGATGAACCTGCTTGGGTATTTTTCATATTCATAAGTTTTATCTCTGCGTATATAAATGTGAAAAATGACTGCCAATGAAAGCGAGCATTGCCAGTATTTAATCGGATTTATAACACTCTTTTAAAAGTCACCAGGGGATATCCATACATTTAAAAAATGATTTTATAGCAAAAAAATTAGGCTTTTACATTGGAAAATGAATTGGCAAGTAAGAAAGCACACACCATATTGACTTTACTTTTCACCAAACGTCGAGATTTACTGATCTGTGAGTTAAATATTGACTGAGACCTTGGCTAATGACTATCACATCTAGACTACTGTAACTCTCTTTTAATTGGCCTTCCCCACCAGAGACTGTCACCTCTCCAGTCCATAATGAACACTGCCACGAGGCTTATACACCTCAGCAACTGTTCCTCCTCTGCCTCACCATTCTGTCAATCCCTGCACTGGCTTCCACTACTCTTCAGAATTAAATTCAAATTAATGACCCTGACATTCAAAGCACTTCATAACTCTGCCCCACCCTACATCTCTGATCTCGTCTCTATATACTCACCAAACCGCTTACTACGCTCCTCTACTGACCTGCTCCTCAACTATTCTCTCATTACCTCCTCACATGCTCGCATTCAAGACTTTGCAAGGGCTGCACCCTTCCTCTGGAATTCTCTCCACCGGTCTGTCCGACTTTCTCCCAACCTTTCTACTTTCAAGAAATCTCTTAAAATGCACTTATTTAGAGAAGCCTACCTTCACTCTTAACTACCAAATGCACCACATCTCTCACCCACTTCTGATTCTGATCTTGCCCACTCCCACACCTTGTGTATTATTCCCTTCCCTTTAGAGTGTAAGCTCTTTCTGCACAGGGCCTTCCTCACTTTTTGTACCGGTATTGATTGTGATGTATGTAACTCCATATGTTCAATGTATGTAATTCATGTGATTTAGTTTACAGTGCTACAAAATATGTTGGCGCTATATAAATACATGTTAATAATAAAATAATAATACTTCTCAGGTCAATAAACCTCTCAGCAGTGATCACTATTTCTTTTATGTTCCTTTCTACTGACTCATTCCTTTCCCAAAGCAAACTTGCATTTTGGACAATAATGTGATTACCAGGGAAAAAGTGGCTGTAAATGGACCAAATATTTATATGCACACAGGGCCGGAACTAGGGGTAAGCATAGGGGCAGCTGCCTAGGGCACAATGACAGGGAGGGGGCAATGGGCAGGTACCTGTTATAGGGTCTTCTGCCAACCCATAGTCAGTCTTTGTTCTCTCTTCCCCTGTCCTCCACTTTGCTGCTCTGCCCTCCTCTCCCCATGGTCCCA
This sequence comes from Xenopus laevis, assembly GCF_017654675.1. Classification (NCBI taxonomy): domain Eukaryota; kingdom Metazoa; phylum Chordata; class Amphibia; order Anura; family Pipidae; genus Xenopus; species Xenopus laevis. The sequence goes on along the minus strand of NC_054384.1, from coordinate 82,241,836 downwards.
AGATCCATTAAAACTAATGGACACATCAACATAGGTTTGAACACTTGTATCACTTTGCTTACTTGAGAATTCTAATTCTCTTCTGTGTCTTCGCAAGCTGCCTTATCATAGAAGTCTATGGGAACCTCGATCACAGTCAAGAAAAGCATCTTGATGATAGAGGAATCAACATTCTAGCAAAGAAAACTGGAATTTAAATTGAAAAATCGAAAATGAGATTTTTAATAAATTTGCACTATAGCTCTTTATCTAACTCATGTAACACTGGTTTAGAAGTCAAACTGATCCCTGTCTAAAAAAATCCTCGCTCTATATATGGATGGAGGTTAATTTCAATCAAAAGTAAATTATTTGTAAATAAGGCATTTGCAGGGGAATGTAATAAAAGTCGCAAAGAGCAAAACAATTCGCACCAATAAGACTAAAAATCCACATCTCGCAATGTAATATTGTTCCTTAAACTGTTATTGCATTGCGAATTTTAATTGCGCATTGCGAATTTTAATTGCGCACTCATAAGAAGTGCTTGAAGGTGTCGTAATCTTTTGGAGCAAACATAACGACTTTTTCAGTAAGAAGTTTTATTACATTGACTGCGCATTGGCGCAAACTATAAAATTCGCAAACGGTCTTTCACTGTCGGAAGTGGTCGCTAAACAGTTTTCGGGCTCGCAAAAGCTATATTAAATTCGCACAAAGCAAAATTTGTTCGTGCAAAGGCATAACTTTTCGCATTGCGAATAGTTTTTCCGTTAGCGATTTTTATTACATTCCCCCGTTTTTCTTTTAAAAGTACATTCAGCTTTGGGCAAGTCAGAAGTAAAAGTATATTCTCGTATAAGGCTGCAGTTGGCAGAATAAATTGTCACTGGCAAATGTCGCATTTACATGTTTCCCTGGCAAAGATGAAAAATCCCCCAGCTTCCAGATAACACTCAGTACAGGTCAGGAAAACATCTGCTTTGCCAACAGCTTGTATGCCTACATAGTGTCGTTAGTCAGAAATCTGCTATTTCTGAAGTGTCAAAAGTACATAAATATAACCGCAGTGATTATATATGTCCTGCCTTGGTTGATGATCCAGCAAGTTTTTTTTTTACTTGCGGCTTATTTGAAATGTGTTTTATTGGCCTTGACAGAATAGCTGAAGTGGCCACAGATTGCCTGCGCTGCAGAATTCCTATGAATGAAAAAAAATGTAACTTACCCTTTACATGCATATTGTTATAATGATTCTCCTTCATTGTCAAACCCTTATCTTCAAATTAGCAAGGGTTCGATTTTTTTCTGTGTGTAATTGAAACGGTGAGTGATATAGTGAGAAGTACAATGCGCACAGGTATAATCAGGTATAATCACTATTTCTGATTGAATATTGATGTGTTATGCCCTATGCTGCAGTGTGTCTATCTCCCTAAAACCTTGAACCAATCATATGAGAAGGAGCCTGGATCTCAGTGTTGGTTTGTATAACTGAGAAAAATATATAATTTTATATATATATTTATAAGGGAAAGGCATTCAAGTCTTTTTTTGAACGTTAAAAATGACCACAAAAAGAAATATGTGAGTTTATAAATTGAGATAATTACCTTTTTTAAGTACAAATCTGGGAGATTGCAGCTAACTCTTTATAAACCATACTACATCCTCTCATACATCCTTTGGGGGACACCCAGACTTTTCAACTGAGGGGGTAGCCATAAAGGAAAACCAATAAATGTGAGTCCCTTCAAAAAATCGTCACGAACATGTTAAGCCTCCATTCATTATGTCCTTATAAATATTTTTGTACTTTTAATTACTCTTCATTGATTTTTCAGAGGGACTCACATTTATTGGTTTTCTTATGGATATGCACCCATGGACTGGGGTGAACTGTGAGTATATTTCATTTTGCTAAGATATATATACTATTGATATCCTATTTAGTGTGGTAGTGCCCATATTGGCTTTTGGCAACTATCTTTTTTGTTATGGTAGTCATAAAGGGTTAATACTGCCACGTGGAGACTCCATTCATTAATGGGAAATGGGGCTATAATTAATCCTACTCAGGGCTATTATATAGACAATATTTGTACCACCCAAGATATTACCAATTTTTTCTATTTAGCTCCACTCCAATGAAATGAAACCTTGCATTCCATCCAGGCTACAAATGTCTCTTATCGTATCCAGATTATAAGAAACTGTAAGATTTTGCATGATTTTCGTATAGATAATGATATAAAGTAGCTGTTATTATTTTCTTCCCATTTTTGGCTATGGTCTAGTGGTTGTGCTATTCGTTGAAACAGCTGCCCTTCTCACTGTACAGTTGATGCAAACTCTGGTGGTTTTATGAGTTTCCATCACCGTAAACTCTATGGCACTCATTCCATAACATAAAGCTCCCCCAAAGTACTTCAGTTTAACACTCCAGGTTTAAATAACATTAATTGCTCTCCAATGCTAAAACAGGATTTTCATTCTCACTCAAAGGAAAACATTGAAAACTTGCTGTTAGTATTTTCAACTGAAGATATACCCAGCCGTTTTTAGAAAGATATTGGGTCATTCATGTTTTCCCCATAGCCAGTTGCATGTAACACCCCATTCATTAATGTTACTCATTGTGTGTCAAAGGGCGATCTCTGCACTTCCGTATAGTTGCGTTTGGCGCTAATCAATCAATCCTTCCCGCCCCCTGTTCCACAAGTGCATATTGATGCAGGGGAAACCTGGAGCTGAATTCTAGGGCGAATATGACACTCAAGCAACAAATGGCAGAAATGACACCAATGGGAAAATATTTATTTCAATTGCATCAGATTTGCAATGAGGTGCAAGTACAATTATTCCAATCTTAACTCCCTCAATTGTTTCAGATGCACCTCTCCATGGTGAGCTCAATGATGCTGGGATTCTGTGGAAAAAAACACCACTTCATCAGGGATAAAATGGAGATTGCACTCAAAACTACAATAGTCTATTATGGGCTTTATTTTATATATGTATATATTTAGCCCTAAAAAAGCCCCTGTTGAAAATCACAGAGAGGTAGTTTGAATGAGAAAGAAATCATGGAGTAAAATGGATTACATATAAACATTTCATGTTTTATACCTTTTCAGAGGTTTCAGGGCTTCAATGTGTATCTTCACTTCATAATAATTTGTCTTTCACTTAAAGGGAAAACTATACCCCCAAAATATATTCTTAAGTAACAGATTTATATCAAATTAAGTGTCATATTAAAGAATCCTTCCAAACTGGTTTATATACAATTTTTAAGTAAATATTGCCCTTTACATCTCTTGCTTTGAGCCACCATTTCGTGATGGTCTGTGTGTTGCCTCAGATCACCTGACCAGAAATACTACAACTCTAACTGTAACAGGAAGAAGTGAGGAAGCAAAAGACACAACTCTGTCTGTTAATTGGCTCATGTGACCTAAGATGTATAGTTTGTTTGTGTGCACCGTGAATCCTACAATATCAGGGGGCGGACCTTGTTTTTTAAAATAGACAAATACAAGAGTCCTCTGCACTCATTGAGTGCAGAGGACTCTTGTATTTGTCTATATGTATTTTGTGGTCACAGCCTCATTGCACCCCAGCCTAATGGTTTGAAAAATTAGTGGTGAGCACAACTTTCCCTTGTTTGTTATACTTATTTTTTTAAATGGCAATTTTCTATTTAGGATCACCCAATGGCACATACTTCTTAAAAGTCTATTATTATGAAAATGGTTTATTTACATGAAGCAGGGTTTTATATATGAACTGTTTTACGCTAAATATTTTTATAGAGACCTACATTGTTCGGGGGGTATAGTTTTCCCTTAAAGGAAACATCCCTCGGCAGAAAATTAGCATTTTCCCTATTGTGCCTATTAGCAGCACTGGACGCATCACTGTAATGTCACTGGCATTCTGGTGCCAAATTCAAATCTTTAAATCCTTTCTTGACTGGGTTCAATGAAGATTGCAGGTCTTACTCTGCTTATTACCTTGGTATGCCCATATTGCCCAGTTTTGCTCAAGGCCACAGAGGCCCAGCTGCAGGGTCGATCAATTTGATTTTAGAGCACTAGTGGCTAGGCGTGTGCATGAACGCAATCCTTTAGGATGTAGTGAATTTTTCCGCGAAGCGAAACTGCACAGATTCACCTGACAACTCATGGACCAGATTTAGTTTGAGAAGAAAAAAACTTCTCTCCAAATTCAGTTCCAGTTTTTTTTCCTTAGCCTTCATTAGAATTTTTAAGTGATAAACAGTGAGATAACTTTTTCTGAATTGCATCTCAAATTGAACCTCGTCCATGAGTTTTCATGTTTTAAACCAGTGATCCACCAACCAGTGGCTCTCGAGCAACATGTTGCTCACCAAGCCTAAAGCTGGCCATAGATGTTGAGATTTTTAAAGATCAGATCCTGATCGTGAGACCACGATCTTCTCAGAACGATCGTACTACTTTACCATGAACTAAACAGACCAATTTACCAGGAAAACAAAGGGGAGCTGCCTGCTTGGCCCTGCAAACATAGATAGATTGCACTGGGACCAACAAAGATTTTTGGACGTGGCCGATCAATTTCCCGACAGCTGTCGGCCGAAAAATCGTAAGATTTACGATCATTTGAATACCACTAACCGCACGATAATTTCGAAGGATTGGTCGGGCTTAACTAAAATCGGTTGTTCGGCAAGAAGAATCGTCGCGTCTATGGGGAGCTTTAGTGTCTGGTCCCCCTGTCTTCACTCTCCTCACTTGTATGGGGCTTTTTCCTCTATTTGCGTGTATGTTCCCTCGTGTGTGCGTTTGTTTGTGCAACTACTCGGGTGTGCATGTGTGCAAAGGGGGTGGGAGACTACACAACTAACCTGGCTGTCTAGGGCATCTGGGTGGCCTGGTCCATTGTCTAATATTTCAGTTCCTGATAAGGAACTGGCCTGCCAGAGTCCCAGACTCCCAGAGTTCCACCAGATCACTTAGTGATACTCAAACCTATTTGGCCCCAGCCAAGGAAAATTACTTACAGTCCTTTCTTATAAGTTCAAATGACCCCTATTACAGCACTAAACATCTAATTTTTGTGAGACTGGGCCTATGATGTCAGGCTCGCTAGTGAGCCAATATGACAGTAGCTACTGACCCCTTACTTTCTCCTAAGTCCTTACTTATTGATGACCTTGAAGACCTGACCCGCCTAGATTACATTTTTTAAATTTCTGAATTTCTATTTGGGATGATTGAATGTAGCAGGGAATGATTCTGTTACAATGTGTTAAACAGTCAATTTAGGTGATGTATCTGTACTATGATTCTCAATATTGTATATTTTACATATATATTAACCATCTATGTAACTTATTAGGTATAACAGAATATAACCCATGCATTGCTAATATGAGGGGCAGGTGGACATTTTTATATACATGCTTTGGAGACAGTAAAAAATATGTCCTCAGTGTTCCCCATAGTAACTTTACCAGGAAGGTGTGGGAGGGCACCAAGGACATGATGCAGACGAAGTCCCTTGCTGTTGTTACTGGGAATTGTCAATACTAGATCTAATCACTTATGCCTCCAATTCAAATTAAACCCACCCTCTGCCTATATCAACAACAGCTGAATAAGGCCACCCATGCCCCTAATAATAGATTTAATTTTTCAATTAACTTCCCATTATCATTACCATTATTTGATCATTGTTGGCAAAAAAAAAAACCCTCAATTTAGTCAAAATGGAAACAGAAATAAAGTGACAGTGTTGCTTTAAATGCACCTGTAATAACAATTTATCAGAGCTTGGCCATGACTGCGTGAACTCTGGCGGTGAGAAGTTACAGCCCCCGTGAGAATGGCTGGTGGCACCATGCCCATTATTCAGCTTTTTAAAAAACACCTTTGCTCCAGCCCTCCTTCACTCAGTACCACTGGCTTCTATATAGGGGGAACATGAATCCAGATCTGACCTCTGTCTTCTTTTATTCTGAATACTTATGGAACTGCTGAACTTAACTGATGTTTACAGTTTTCCTCTCCTGCATCACTACAGAAATGTTTATATATTTAAACAGAACAGAATTTGGTTTAGGGACTTTGTTCACAATTACAATGAGTGTTTATCATGTGAATCATCCTATCATAGCAACCAATTAATAGCATTTGTAATGAAACAGAGAATGTATTGTAGAACACCAGAGTTGACTTCTTTGGTTGGATTACGAGTCTTCCATTAAGGCCAGAACAGACAAAGTCATTTGACCAGAGGCCCCTCTTGTCTCTAAAACACTTTGCTGTAATATTATGTTACTAAGGATTTATGGCTGTGAAGTGAGCCAACAATTACAACAGGGTAATTCCATGTTATTATTTTAATGTCAGAATTCAATGTTAAATTCGATCCACTTGTTTACAGCCACCCTAAGCAGGTACGTTATATGACTTGCCAAATGTCACACAAATAACTGTGACCTATTTCAAGATGAATAATAGAAATGATCCTAATGTTATTCTTCATATTGAAGTGCTAAAAGATGTAATGACAAGGTTTTAACTACATGTTATAGTGGAAGTCAGCCCAAAAATTCATTGCCAGCATATATAGGTTGTTGGTGAAACCCACTTTAGCTTTCCAATGGTATGGTCTGCTTTTTACAATGTTAATGAATAAGAAAAAGGTTTACTTTGTAATTAGGCACATTTTCTATCCTGAGGACCTACTGTACTTGTGCTTTTTTGTTAACTGTGATTCAAAAGAAAGGTAGTGGTTTATAATTGTTTAAAAATGTATTTAATCATATTAATGATGAAAAGTGTCCTGTTTAACTTCACTGGATAATTCACAAAAGGAGCCTTCATGGAGACATGTTGCAATTTTGTAATGAGAGGGTTTTTCTTGCACCGAATGCATTGGAGTTAATGGGTGTCTTTTTTTGAATTGGGCACATAACAAATTTCTACCATAGATGCATGAAAATTTTCACTGCTCCTGCTTTCCCCGTGTAAAAAGACATAGGCATAAAAATTGTCAGCAGCAAAATTATTCGGACGCCCATTGACTTTAATGCATTTGGACAAAATAGTTGCACGTATAAAAATTGACGCGCTTCAAAATAATATTGACGTTCATTGACTTCAATGCGTTTCACAAATTTTCACCTTTTCACTATTTTAGACCTTTCACAATCTTGCGCAAACGAAATGCATAAGACTGGAGGACTAGTTTATCCGTATTCCTTCAATAAAATTCAGCATAATTTAAATCTCAGATCCTAAAATATGGGGAGGGAGGCACGTCTGATTCTTATTGCATATTCAGGAAGCAACTTCTACAGACAAAGTCGTGGCAACTGTGACATAATTTAATAAAAGAGTTTATTACTTTACCCCCATTTCAATATTACAAAAGGCTCTTTCTCAGGGCATTCCCTGCACTAAAAGGATAAAGATATTACTGGATGCTATAGAGATTACCCTGGAGATCCCTTTGTCGTATTTAAATGTTTGTACAGCAACAATAAACCACATATTACCTGATGTCAGAGTTTCCCAGACTCTCTTCGTTATCAGGCATAAGACATCTGCAAGGGGAAAATGTTACTCAGTGAACGGTTTACTTGGGTGTATCAAGTTTGCAGCAGCAAGTGAAAAAGAACAAATCCTCTAATATTTATACTCCTTAGAAATCAATACAAGTTGTTCTTAGAGACTAATATGGGTTACACACCGGCACAGTTACTGAAAACAGAAATCTTCTTTGGGAAAAAGAAACATGTTCCAAGAACCTGTATAACCGGCACAGTTAAATAGAGAACCTCACTATGTGCATTTAGTCATCAGCTCTGGAATTTTCAGGCACTAAAAATTGATTTGCAGTTATAAATAATAATAAGTGCTATGTGGTTATAAAAAAAAATAACAATAGTTTTAATGCACTTTTAAAATAATAATGTTAATGAATGAGGGAGAAGCTATTAAGCAGTTGCTCCTCCAAAGCAGTGCAAGGATCAGATTTGGGGTAAAGGTCTGAATCACTGTTACAATAATAATCTGAAATGTCCTAGTGTACAAAGTGAGGGTTGAAACAGAATTGGTTGGTTAGAGATGGGAGTGGAAGACCCTGAATGGCCTGCACATAACTCTTAGCTCAACTCAAATGAATTCCTGTTGGATGAATTAAGGATCTAACTGCAAGCCAGGCCTGATCCCAACATCACTAATGCCCATATGCACTTATTTAATATTTGTTTATACTTCATTTATCTAGTGCTACCATTTATACAGCTATTCATATTCCCACATTTATACATGCATCTACAGGTCACCTACAGGTAATAAAGAGGTACAGTATATATCTTATGCATAGTTTATGGCTCTTTTGATAAATCAGGTTTAGAGGACATTATAGACAAATAGCAGGGGACCTTTTTACCCATAAAGTGGATCACCGTACCAGAGGCCTCCCCTTTAGACTAGAAGAAAATAACTTTCATTTGAAGCAACGTAGGGGGTTCTTCACAGTCAGGACAGTGAGGTTGTGGAATGCACGGAACGTGTGATGTTGTGATGCTGATTCAGTTAATGCCTTTAAGAGTTGCTTGGATGATTTTTGGACAGACATAATATTAAAGGCTATTGTGATACTAAGCTCTATAGTTAGTATAGGTATGGGTATATAGAATTTAATTAAAAGTAGGGAGGGGTGTGTGTATGGATGCTGGGTTTTCATTTGGAGGGGCTGAACTTGATGGACTTTTTTCAACCCAATTTAACTATGTAACTACTATGTAACTATGTAATTTCATCCATGGTAATTGATCAGATTTTCATTAATGTTAGTATTAACAATGGGTAAAAACATAATGAAAAAATGTCTTTCAACTCTCTCAATTCCAATGAGAGCAAGGAACATGCCATGGGCCAAGCTTTCCTATGGCCCACCATAGTGCCAAATCTTATATTCAAATTGTTAAAAGCTGGGCCAGTGAAGAAGACAAATTTCAATCCCAGATGATGCCCTTTTGTCCCAAAATGTACACATTAGGACTTTAATTAAGTATGACATTTAAATGTATATGTTTTATTTTTTTTGATGCTTTGGGTGCTCAGTGGCATATTTATAAAATCTGCTTGTCCTCACCTCCAGTGTCCCACATGTCCCATAGACCTGTCAAGACTGTCAAGAATTGTGGACTGGAAGAGAGAGGACTTCTGCATCATTGTTTTAAGAATACCAATTCAGAAAAGGAAAGACAAATATTGCCTTCAATAGCAATTACATTTAAAAATCATTTTAAAATCACCGATATATATATAACACAATGTTGGAAAAACCGCACTCACAGGGCTTGTAAAGGTGAAAAAAGAAAAGTCTAATACTAGAGCCTTCCTCAGGCCTTCCGCTAGTATTAGAGCCGAAACGTAGTAATAAACTTTTCTTTTTTCACCTTTACAAGCCCTGTGAGTGCGGTTTTTCCAACATTGTGTTATACATACTATTTTTAAACTGCACCCAGGCAGTCGGCCTTTATTGCATGTGTGCTCCAGCCTGAAGAGGAATATATATATATATATAAATTTGAAAATTGCTTACAATTACATTTTATTTTGGTGTTTACATCGCCGTTAATGAGTGAGCTGGATCAGACGTTTGGGCTGCATGTAGAAAAATATCTTTCACTAATACAGTATGTTATTCTGCACTACATATTCATATTGCGCTTGTGTTTCAGTTTCTGTTTTACCCCATGTGAAATAGATTGAAATAGATGTGTGAGCAGATGACAGGGATTCTTCCAACTCAGACCTAGCAGCAGGAAGTTTGATGCAATCATTCTATTTAAGATTAAATGGGAGATATGAGCCTGAAACAGATTTTAAAAAAATGCACAGATAGATTGCAATCATTTTGATCGGCTGCTGAAATGCAAATGACCTCAGTGGCTGAAGCACTTTGATCCCAGCAGAACCCAAAAAAAGGTGAGAAGGGAACTTCTGAACCCTACATCTTAATTACAACAGAAAGAAAACATTTACTCAAAAGATACCTTTCAAATAATATATTTTAAAAAAGCTGTATTTTGTCTTCAGGCCTGTAACTTGGCCAAGAATAATTTGTGGCAGGAAAGTTTGAGCATGTGTAAAAATGTAATAAAAATAAAAAAAATTTGAAAGCACTTTGAAACTGCCGTGCGTGAAGCTAAACAGAAAGGAAGGTATTCAGATGTCAAAACAAACCCTCTGTAACCCTGACACTTTTGATTTCTCACCTTGCTGTGAGATTTGGAACTAGATGACCCGCTTGTCATTAGATTGTGTTAAATGACATCATTCCGTTCCATTGGAGATATATGGGGTCATTTCTGAACAGATCCCAATCAGATTACTCATTTGCAAGAGCAATAGGCATATGCTAGTTACACTGCATAAGATATATTAATTCTGATGTACACAGATGTATAAATACCACTGCATGGCAATTTACAAAAAATTGGAAGTTTTGTGTTAATATTAATGCCATAGCTTTATAATTAGATTTTTTTTTTTTTTTTTGAAAGGTATTTATTTATTCACATTCAAAACATAACACACAACATTAAAGTATATGTCAGGTAACATAGGCAGTGATCATAATACTTCGAGGTCTCGCAGGACCCCTACAGTGCATCGTAGTAAAGAGTACTCCATACATGTATCAGTTTAACTCAGCATGATACAGGCATACATGGAAACAACAAAATCCTCAATCGACCTCACATAGCCCGAGCACACCACCCCCCAAGCGAAACATTATAATAGAGCAGACCGAACTCAAAAAGCAGAAGGCATCCCTAAGGAGTCGCATCACAAGACCACTTCATCATGAGCCTCTAGCCACGGTCCCCAAATCTTATCAAATTTCTGTGGGCAGTGCCTAGCTAAGTACGTTAGCTTGATAACTGGAAGGCGATCATTGACCAGTTTCTGCCATTGCTTGACTGTCGGGGGCAGGGGGCTCATCCATCTAATGGCTATCAGCTTTTTGGCATAGAAAAGTAGAGTGCGCAGCAAGCATCTGGTTTTGACGAGGGGCGCTAGGGCCTCCACTACCCCTAAGAGACAAACCTCTGGTGCAAGCACCCCAGGAAGCAGGACCACATCAGAGAGGTGAGAAACCACCCTAGCCCAGTAACTGTTGATCAGAGGGCAAGACCATAATAAGTGAAAGAAATCTGCGTCCGGTCGCCCACATTTGGGACAGTCAGCATCAGAGTTCCTACCCATGATCTTAAGCCTAAGTGGCGTAATATAGGTGCAGTGCATTATCCGAAATTGTACCATTTTATCTTTAGTGGAAATCAGAAAGCTGTAGATCTCACTAGTTGCCTCCTCCCACACATCATCCTCCAGATCGGGAATAAGCGTGCCCCACTTCGTTCTGGCTTTAGCAAAGGGGCTACCCGTGGAAGTTATTAAAATGCGATACAGGCTAGATACTAGTTTCTGGGGGTTCGGATCCCACAATCTGTCTTCATGTGGCATAGTGGCCGTGGGAATAATTAGAGAGCCAAACTGCGCAGTGACAGCATGACGGAGCTGAAAGTACCTATGCCAGTCAATGCGTTGACACCCCAAGGCAGTGGTGAGTTGGGTCTGGGTCAGGAGGGTACAATCTGCTAGCAAGGCAGATAGATGCTTCACTCCCAGCTTGGGCCAATAGGCAAAGTCTTGAAGTAGTCTCAGGTGCGGGAAATTAGAGTTCCTCCATAACGGAGCGCGCGGGGAGGGCAAAGGGGTTGGCCGCGCCAGCATTCTATTGGCAAGCGCCCAAGCCCTTTGTGGGCAGTTCAGTGTGGGTGGGAGCTCTGGTGTGTCCTTGACTCTCCTATATGGAGCATTACGAATAGCCTCAAACGAACCTGCCAGAGTGGCATGCAATGCGGTCAATGGGTTCTCAGGATCAGGATTGAACCAATTGTGGATAAAAGACAGTTGGCTTGCGAGGTAATAGAGTCTAAGGTGGGGGAGGGCCAATCCTCCTTTATCTATTGGGGCCAGAAGAGTCAGCTTATTAACCCTGGGAGGTTTATGTGCCCAGACAAAAGAGAAAAGAACGGTGTCAATTCGCTGAAAAATCAGTTGGGGGATCCATACCGGGGCATTTTGTAGGAAATAAAGGAATTTCGGCAAATAAATCATTTTGAAAAGATTCACCCTACCCCACACCGTCAATGGGAGATTTATCCATTGAGCGGCTACACCTTTGAATTTGGTTAGCACCGGGTCAATATTCTTGGCCACATAGTCTAGAGCATTATGAGAAACCTGAACACCCAAATACCGAAACTGGGACACCCAACACAGTCCCTGTATGTCACCCTCCCTCTGATCATCTTCTAGAGTAAAGAGAACAGATTTGCTCTTATTTATGATTAGGCCACTATAAATACCAAATCGATCCGCCAAGTCAAGAGCGTGCCTAAGAGAGTCCTGCGGGTCGGCCAGGAATAGGAGGAGATCGTCCGCATACAATGCGATTTTTTCTTCCACTCTCCCACACTGAAGGCCCACGATCCTCTCAGATTGCCGAATCATTAAAGCATAGGGTTCTATTGCCAAGGCGAATAATAGAGGGGAAAGTGGGCAACCCTGTCTAGTCCCTCGGAACAAGGAGAATTTCCTGGAAAGAGTGTCATTGACCCGGACCTGTGCGACTGGAGCCCGATAGAGTAACTGGAGCCATCCTATAAAATTCCGTCCTATACCAAATCTCTCCAATACCTTCCAGAGATATGGCCACTCAACTGAGTCAAATGCTTTAGTGGCATCAAGTGCAGCCACAAGTCTAGAGCCCTGAGTTGTATGTGAAGTTTGTAGGTGGGAGAATAGCCTGCGTAGATTCATAGAGGTGCTCTTATTGGGCATAAAACCGGTTTGATCCGGGTGCACAATCGAGGATATCACTTTATTGAGGCGCCTAGTCAGTATTTTAGCAAGTACTTTGACATCGGTATTTATTAGAGAAATAGGACGGTACGAGTCGCACAGGTCCGGGTCTTTCCCCTCCTTTAATATAAGAACAATTAAAGCTGAGTAAAAGGAGTGGGGGAGAGAACCTATGTCGGGCGCTCCGAGAAGCGTGGTATGTAGGTGGGGGGCGAGTTGGTCTCTGAGTAGCCGGTACCAAGCGACGGGCAGACCATCTAAGCCTGGGGTTTTCCCAGAGGGGAGACTACCAATGGCTTCTGTAACCTCCTCAAGGGTAATCGGGCCATCTAAATAAAGGGCCTCCTCCCTGGTAAGTCTTGGAAAGGGAATATGTTGCAGGAATTGTTCCAAGTCAAGATCTGAGTATTGCACCTGCGAGGAGTAAAGTTGTTCAAAGTAATCAGAGAAGGTGTTGGCTATGTCAGTCGGGTCTGTTACATATGTGCCTGCCGGGGTCTTAATTCTGGATACCAACGTAGTCGACTGGGCTGTTTTAGCTAGATAAGCTAGGGTTCTACCATTCCTATCCCCCTGGTCAAATATTCTTTGTGCTGCATAGAGCAATTTTTTCCTGGTCATAGCTACCTGCGCAAGTTCTAGATCCCTCTGCGCTGCCATCAGCGAACGATGAGTAGCATCATCATTTAACTCACAGTAAGCTTTCTCAGCCGCTTGGACCATGCCCTCAGCCTCGACCATAGTCTGTTTGGCTAGGGTGCGAACTTTGGAGATGGCCGAAATAAGCGTGCCTCTGGCAGAGGCCTTAGACGCCTCCCAGACTATGTTCGAGTTGCTGGTGCCTGTGTTAACATCCCAATAGAGACCATATTCCAAACTGCATGTTTCTGCCACTTCTGCGTTATCGAGCCACATAGGAGAAAGTCTCCAAGTGGAATGTCTTAGCTTGGGGGTGAAGTGAAGCTCTAACAGGAGGGGGGCGTGATCAGAAAGGCCTCTGGGCAGAAAATCAATGCTGCGGATCCCTTGCATGAAATCCGGGGAGGCAGTAGCCATATCAATCCGGGATAGGGAGTGAGCCCCCGCTGAATGACAGGAGAACTGTCTATCATGGGGATGAGCGTGCCTCCATGCGTCCACCAGCCCTAAGGCTTCTATCCATTGTTTCAGGGGCCCAGTTCTTTGAGTCGTGAAAGGGAATCTATCCAGTTGCGGGTCTAACACTGTATTGAAATCCCCAATGAAGCAGATCGGGCAAGGAAGGTACGCGGAGGCCTTAGCGAATACCAGGTCAAGCAATTCTTTATCAAAGGGGGGCGGGACATATAGATTGACTATTATCATATCCTGGTTATCTATCCTACAATGAAGGACTATATAGCGCCCGTAATGGTCAGTGGATAAATCAAGGTGTTCGAAGCGTAAACTCTTACGGACTAGAATGGACACACCCCTTGAGTGGGTAGAATAAGAGGAGTGATATGTGTGCCCAACCCATCTTTTCCTGAGGGACAGGAGCTTTTGGCCAACTAGATGGGTCTCCTGCAAGAGGAGAAGATCCGGTTTGTATCTGTTGATATAATCAAAGACTAAAGCCCGTTTGAATTTAGAGTTCAAGCCACGAACATTCCATGAAAGTAGCTTCACATTACCCCCCTCCATTTTGTGTGATGGCAAATAATGCAGCGATGAGGAAGTAGTGGCCCTCCGGTCCATGCGTGCCACGTTACTATGAAGCTCCTCTCAGTTACCTGCCCATGTACCTTAAATGACAATACCATGTTACAAACCCAACAAAACCCCGATTCAGTTGTTACCCCATCCCACCCTGCACATCTAGACAACATAGATGGCCTAAACCCAGAACAAGTATAACAGGAGAAATGACAAGGTTAAGCGACGAGTATACTCACAGTCCACGTGCAAAACCTCTGAACCCACACCTTAATAGGCAGAGTAACCATTGAAACAAATTGTAACTCTAAACAGTAGGCAATGCATGCATTAAACTGTGGCAGAAAAAAATAAGGGTGCTAGCCATAGAGAGAGGGCCATAAAAGTCAAAGTCTCAACCTCCAGTCAGTACTGCAGCACACTGGCCCCCATCGTTAGTAACCGATCCCTGAGCAATAGCTGCGACCATGGTCCGCCCTGAAGTGAAAGCCAAATCCGCCGTAGAGCGCTCCCATACCCATGACAGATGCAGTAGAGGTACAGCCAGAGTAGAGGAGCGTCCACCCCTTGCCAGGGAGAGGGTCAGACACTGAAGTAAATACTTTGCGGGGTCAACACTTACAAGAGGTGCAAGCGCCCGGGCAGCATACCCGTGTGGCAGAAAGGGACCAAAAAAGAAAAAGGGGGTGGGGCGGGTGTAGAATCCAGGACCCCGCATCAAAGTTGCAGCACAAGAGCACTAGTTCCGTCCCAACATCCTCCAGGCCTTACAGATGTAGTCAAATGGCGCCGCTCGGGGAGGATAGTGGCCCAGTACAGACATCCACATGAGAGTCCAGATAAACAAAATAGGCCATCATGTAGGCACAAACGAGGGCCAGGGCAAAGTGTAGAAACAAGCCAAGCAGTAATAAGAACAAAAGTTCCAAACAGAGAAGGCACAGCATATGCGACACAATGGCCATCATACTCACGAACAGGTCGGGAGACTATTCTTGGCGGCGCGGGCTGTTGTGCGGGCCCACCTGCCGCCCACGTGTGTTAATCCAGTGGTCCGCATCCTGAGGCGATTGAAAGAAGTGGGTCGCACCGCCATCTACCACCCTCAGCTTCGCAGGGTAGAGCATCGAGTAGAGCATGCCCGCATCCCTAAGCCGCTTTTTGATGCCTTGATAGGATGCCCTCAGCTTCTGCACTGCTGGCGAGTAGTCGGGGTATAGAGAAATGGAGCACCCTTCCCAAGAGATCGGGCCTTTCTTCCGCGCCATGGTGAGGGGCAGCGTCCCTATCGCGGTAATTGAGAAACCGCATGATGAAAGGCCGGGGGTTCGAGCCGGGCGGCAAGGGCCGCGTTGGTATACGATGGGCGCGCTCAATCACCAGAAAAGCTGAGAATGCCTCCGCTCCCAACGCATCCTTCAGCCAGCGTTCCGCGAAGGCCTCCGGAGAGGCACCCTCGGCCCTTTCAGGAAGCCCCAAGATTCTCACATTATTTCGGCGGTGGCGATTCTCCAAATCCTCCGCCCGATTGTTTAGCGCCTGCACCTGGCGGTTTAGCGAGGCTAACTCATCTGGCATCGGGCGGATCGTGTCCTCTATATCAGACACCCTGCGCTCCGCCTCTGTGGTACGCTCCCGCAGGGTCTGGAGATCCTGCCGGAGCAAGGACAAATCCACCTTAATAGTTTCCAGTTGCGCGGTAGTGGAGGCATGCGTACCTTTAATGGCCGCCAAGATGTCTGCGTTAGACGGCTCAGGAGCAGAGGCCGACGGTGCCTCGTGGTCCGACACAGGAGATGGCGGCTCCTCTTCCGGGGCCTGGTCCGGGCCTTGGGATGGCTGCAAATAGCGATCTAGCCGGTTTTCGGACCTGGATCTGTTCCCATATTTCCCCATTTGGCTGCCAGTAGGTATCGGTACCGTGTGTCGGTATCAGTTAGTGAGGTTATCTGCTATGGATGTCAGAATGTCAGAAAGGGCCGAGGGTGCCTCTCCGGAGGCCTTCGCGGAACGCTGGCTGAAGGATGTGTTGGGAGCGGAGGCATTCTCAGCTTTTCTGGTGATTGAGCGCGCCCATCGTATACCAACGCGGCCCTTGCCGCCCGGCTCGAACCCCCGGCCTTTCATCATGCGGTTTCTCAATTACCGCGATAGGGACGCTGCCCTCACCATGGCGCGGAAGAAAGGTGGCTCCTCTTCCGGGGCCTGGTCCGGGCCTTGGGATGGCTGCAAATAGCGATCTAGCCGGTTTTCGGACCTGGATCTGTTCCCATATTTCCCCATTTGGCTGCCAGTAGGTATCGGTACCGTGTGTCGGTATCAGTTAGTGAGGTTATCTGCTATGAATGTCAGAATGTTAAGCTGAGGTGCGGAGCTCATGGAGAACACGTCCGCTCAAGTCGCCATCTTGGTCACGCCCCCTATAATTAGATATTTAATTCTTCCAAAGATAATTAGTTTTGGTGTAAAAGTAAATACATCCTTTTATAAATTTACCTTTACTACACCCCAAGTTGTTAAGAATACTGATGCCATTTTGATTGTGGTTGGTTATTCCTTGGTATCTTAGTCACATCTTCAGCTAGTATATGCAGTAAGCAGGGTTGTGTTGAAGTATGTGATTATGGGGTAAATTTATCAAAGAGTGAAGTTCCGCCACTAGAGTGAAATTCCGCAGCTCTCCATTCATTTCTATGGGATTTTGAAAGGCGTATTTATCAATGGGTGAAAGTGAAATTTCACCGTTTGATAAATACACCTTTAAAAACCCCATAGAAATGAATGGGAAGTGGCGGAATTTCACTCTAGTGGCGGAACTTCACTATTAACTTCACTCTTTGATAAATATACCCCTATGTCTTGCAGAAGCTTCCAAATGAGATGCATCATTAACATCAGTCCCTGCTCTAATGAAGCTTACAATCTAAGGTCCCTATAACATTCACATACACTATGGCCAATTTTAACTAATTAACCAATTGGTTAGCCAATTAACCTACCTGTATGTTTTTTGACTGTAGAAGGAAACCAGAGTACCTGGAGGAAACCCAAGCAGACATGGGCAGTGGCAGATAAATGCTCAGGCTACCCTAAGCTACTGTCTAGGGGCCCATTGTGGTCAGGGGAGCATTTCTATCTTCTTACCTTTTAATATTTATTTTTATTTCCACTGCTGTGTCCGCTTGGTGCGGTTGGGAGAAGATGGCAGGCAAGGTACATGCCTGCACCCAAATGTGTTCAATTCCAGTGATGTCACGGGCATGCGACAAAACCAAGAGAGCTTGGGATGCACGCATGTCTGGATTTGCACGCATCCGGACCCAGCAGTAGCCTAGAAGGGGCCCCTGTGTGGATGTTGCCTAGGGGCCCCATGCCATTAATCTGCCACTGGACATGGGGAGAACATACAAGCTCCTTGCAAATAGTACACTGGCTAACCTAGGACCCTAGAATTATAAGGCAGCAGTGCAATCTAGACTCCAAGTTTGTCTGATTGGAATGTAGGCTAGATGATCAGTAGTAAGCACGATGGTAGCTGTCAGTGATATTGCTTTTGTACCTGCTAATACCCACTGATGCTTTTCAGCTGTAACTTTCAACCATAATTGCAAGGTAAGCCGTACTGCCCTTTAGCAACTGAGAAAGATAATGTTGGTCCTAAAATACAGACGCTACACAAACAAGCATGTAGAAAAATAACTTACATTGTGTATCAGCATGCTGCAGAGCATAGTCTAGGACAGGCATGTCCAAAGTCAGGCCAGTGGGCCAATTGCGGCCCCTTTTCAAATTTACACCGGCCCTCAGCCTCCATCATGAAATTAATAATAATGTGGCCCCCCAGCACAATGCAATCAGGAATCACGTAGCTGTAGCAGTTATATTTGGGCACATTAGTGAAATGATCTGCCACTTGGTCTATACTGCTGCCTGTGTGCTGAAGGTGTTAGTAATAGACACGTACTGGCACGGAGTAATGTGCCGCTCTCACATACTTCTTTAGGGCTGAAGGTGCAATAGACGTACTGACGTGCCAGTACAGTAAACTAAAGACATATGTACGTGTCTATTGCTAACACATTCAGCACACAGACAGCAGTATAGACCAAGTGGCAGATCATTTCACTAATCATGTGCCCAAATATTACTGCTACGGATATGCGATTTCTTGTTTAAATGAGGCGCGGAGAATAAGTCCAAACAGACTCCACTTCCTAAACGCCGTATACACGTCCATCTCCAGGAGTGAATGATTCTGATCACAAGCTAGATCACAAGAATTTATGTCAGGTTGAATGGTCGGCCCTCACACATTTTCACCTCACTAAATCTGGCCCTCGTTGCAAAAAGTTTGGACACCCCTGGTCTAGGATAATTTACCCAATGCATAAGACCACTTTACTAGTTTTAAATGCTTATTATTGAAAAACAAGCTTATAAGCCCGTAGTCAAATACAAGCAAGCATAATAAAAATATGTAAGAATAACATTGTTTTTTACCTTCAAAAAGTTTATATCCTAGTGCAGGTATGGGATCCGTTAACCAGAATCTCATTATCCAAAAAGCTTTGATTTAAGCAAAGGCTGTCTCCCATAGACTCCATTTTAAATTATTTACTTTTTCTCTCTAATAATTAAACAGTACATTTGTACATGATCTAAACTAAGATGTAATTAATCAGTATTGGAAGCCCTAGGTTTAAAGCATTCTGGATAAAAGGTCCCATACCTGTAGTTTCAAAATAAACAGTTGTACTACATGATATTTCTAGCCTTCTACTTAAGAATTTAAATGCAACAAATAATACAAAAATATTAAATGGGTTCTTCACAACTAGTTGTTTTCATATAGATCACCAGAAAGAATGACATTATCCAATGACTTTCTATTTTCTATGTGTCACCGTTTTTCTAATATTGAAATGTAAATTGTAATTTTTCACCTTCTGAAGCAGCTCTGGGAGGGGGGGTCGCCGACCCTGTAAACTGTTCTAAATTGATACATTTAGTTGATACATTTCCTATCTTTATCCCTGCCGAGTAGAATCCCTGAGTTTCATTTAAGGCAGCTGTTAGAATTGATACAATAGTTGTTGATACTCCAGAAATGTATCAACTGAATGTTGCAAAATTGTAACCGTTTAGACTCTGAATTAAAATTACTGAGCTGCCAGACTCAAACACCAGAGACACAAACATTCAACTTAAAACTTAGATTTTGTAAAAACAGTAAAAAAAAAATAAATAATGGAAAGTAATTGAAAAAAACTTTTATTTCTGGGGAACAATCTAAAAACAACTGAATTGAAAAAAGTGTTTGGAAGGTGAACCACCCCTTCAAAGAATTAAATAACTTATGGTCATGTGGTCTTTTGTTAAGAAAATAGACTTATTGAACTGACGTTAAAGGGGATCTATGGTCGAAATCTATAATCTTTCCTAGGCTTTGGGGAATGATTATAAGGCTATTTGTAATTGCAATGCATTATTATTTTTTTTACGGTTTTGATTCTACAATAGCCCTTACCTTGCCTGTCTGTTTATTCCCCCAGAATCAGCTCAGTTCACTTATAAAGAAAACCTCATGGCCAGTGGCCGTATCATCTGCCTAACCTGCCCAAACACCAATGAAATACCAATTTTTACAGATGAAATTTTCAGAAGCGCACACAGCTGAGGGGAGAGAGGGGGACCAGAGACTCGGGGGAGAGGGGGAAGTCTAGCACAATCAATGAAATTACCGTACAGTGACAATACAGCTAGTGATGGGCGAATTTATCCAGTTTTGCTTCTCCACAAATTTCTCGAATTTCCCATGAAATTCGCGAAACTGCAAAAAACTTGCAAAATGAGTTGACACCAACGCCCATTAAAGTCAATGGGCGTCTGTTAATCATCACCGGCTTTAAAACTTTTTCGACATCTGTGAATTTTCGCAAATTTATTCGCCAGCAGCGAAACGCACAAATTCGCAGCGAATTTGCGCCTGGTGAATAAATTCGCCCATCACTAATTACAGCACATTACTCATTTTTTGTCCCCACTACACTGCTACCGAATCAGCACAATTTACTTGCGCTCACTGCAATGCTTCCTGCTTTTTCTGATGGTGCCCTTCCTAGCATTTCAGCAAGGACCGCCTACTGTTTTTTTCATTGGTGGGTGGGCGAGTTAGACAGATGAGATGGCCACTGGCCGTGAGGTTTTCTTTATAAGTGAACTGAGCAAACTCTGGGGGAATACAGAGACAGGCAAGGTAATGGCTATTATAAAAAAACCTTAAAAAAAAATCATGCAGTGCAATTACAAATAGCCTTATAATCATTCCCCAAAGTAGGGAATCCAGGATTCAGTTCGGGATTCGGCCAGGATTCGGCCTTTTTCAGCAGGATTCGAACCGAATCCGAATCCTAATTTGCATATGCATATGACTTTTTGTCTCTTTTTTGAGACTTTTTGTCTCTTTCACAAAGGATTCGGGGGTTCGGCCGAATCCAAAATAGTGGATTCGGTGCATCCCTAACCTAGGAAAGATTATAGATTTCGTCCATAGATCCCATTTAAGGGCCCTTGTACCGTCATCAATTATAGAGACAGCAATAAAAATCACAGGTAAAGATTGATTAAAAAATAGCCTCTTGGTCTCTGTCTCATTGCAGTCTGGGAAGGGATGGGAATCTAAAATGTCCTGTAGATGCAGGGATTTCCACAAATACTTGTGGTAAATATAAAGCAACAAGAGTTTTTGAGGGTGGGTTGCTCTGGTTGGGAGTTAACAGTTCTGAATGGAAGTTGTGAGGTCTGCCAACCCTACATCCCCATGTATGGTGGCATTTCAGTGGTAACCTTGAGACTGACCTCAAGTCATATAACATTTACTTAGAACCACAGAAATAATATATTCTGAGATAAAACAGATGCATGGGATTCATCATTTTGTCTCCTCTTGGGTGGCCCAAATAAAACATTTTATAAGCCACTGCAGGTTTTGGAGAATATCAATTCAGTAAATATAATTGTAGATTATTTATGAATAAGACAATCACAAGTTAAACTGAACTGACAGTGAAGCATTTTGGCAAGGCGTGGGGTCTAGTATTACTTTTGGACATTCTGACTGAATAATAACCTGCCTCGTGTGCCAAACACACAGTTGGGTCAATACATGTGGCACAGAGAGGGCTAACTTCACCTTTATTATGATACCATGCCCACAAGCCTCATACAGTAGTTATTGGTTATGCAAAAAGAATTCATGCAAATGCAACATAAATATGTGGTGCATTTTAGCCTGTTTTACAAAAAAAATTTAAAAGTGAAATCACACAAAGCAGTAGGCTGAATTTGTAGACAGGTCTTAGCAAGGTTGGAATGTGCATACAGTAAGTAGAACTTTAAGCAGTGATGTGCCAGAAAAGCCAACAGGGATCCTGGTATTCTGGCATGGCTCATTCATGGAAACACAATAAGGGAAAAATGTTCGCCCTTGTCTAGTAAACTATATCAGCAAATTGTTCTGATCCAGTTGACCAGTAGATGCTACCTGTTGAGTGCTTTGCTATGGGGTACTAGACCAGTTACAAATGTTTACATTTCAAAACCTCAAATTCATTTCTAGATCCCTCTCAGCTGAGGCTATCTGTGAACAAAAGAATGCAACATTCTCTGAAGAAAACACAGTCCAATGTCCCCCTGCCTGCCTTGAAAATATTGTATAGTCTAATGGCAGGCTCCTATATGAGCCAACTCATACAAACCATTTATTATGGACTTGGCATATGGGATACAGGGATGAATCCCAACAGTACATTATTGTTAAGGTTTTTTAACACTTAATATTGTGTAATGTCAAATAATTTTTCTCTTGGTGTATTCTCATTTTTAATATTTGTATTATTAGGTAAGGATTGGAGATAGATTTTCTATTTTTCAAAAATGCTTCACTTCAGCATACTGAATTCATGATAGCAATGTATCACTTCCTTCACAGTCAGCGAATGTCACTGGGAATTAATAGGATTAATAGTATTTATACACAACTAGGCTATATCATATCTCAGTGATCCCCAACCAGTAGCTCGTGAGCAACTCCAACCCCTTGGATGTTGCTCCCAGTGGCCTCAGAGCAGGAGCTTATTTTTGAATTCCAGGCTTGGAGGCAAGTTTTGGTTGTATAAAAACCAGGTGTACTGCCAAACAGAGCCTCAATGTAGGTTGACAATCCACATAGGAGCTACTAAATGGCCAATCGCAGCACTTATTTGGCACCCCAAGAACATTTTTCATGCTTCTGTTGCTCCCCAACTCCTTTTACTTCTGAATGTTGCTCACAGATTCAAAAGGTTGGGGATCCCTGTCATATCTAGTGCAGAAAAGAACAGTGGCTGGCACAAAGTTCTGCAGATGGTGCATGTTACCCTGCCAAGAGATATCTACAGACCCAGCTTGCTCTAGGGACCTGTACTTTATTCAATTCATAGGCTGGCCTTAAATTCTGCACTTGTCTGTTTGGGTGAGACTGATTAAGTACCCTGTCTTGATTTTAGTAACCAAGGTGCTAGACAGGGCTGAAAACTGCTTGGCTGATGGTATATGATGCCCCCTGTTTCAGTTAGAAAAAAACAAATGCATTGCACTGTTCCTCCATATCTGTGCAGAAGTTCCAATATTTTATGTTTTCATGATTTGTTAGAATAATTCATAGAGCCACATGACTTACACTTACTCTTTTGGTCTCCTCTTTCTCGTGTGTCAATTACACAGTAGGATGTATTTTTATATGATTTCTGTTTGTTCAATAAATTGTATATACCCATCAATTGTACAGCACTACAGAATATGATGGTGCTTTATAAATTTGTGCTTTTCCTTATAATCATCATCATAACATGGAAAGAGAGAAATGAAGATGACTTGGTGATACAGAGAGTTAGCTATCAACAAAGACAAACAAGCCAATTCTAAAGAATGTACAAGACTAGTGATGGCTGAATCTGTGTCGTTTTTCCTAAAAATGTGAATTTACCATGAAATTTGCAAAACGGTGAAAAGTTTACATTGAAGTCAATGTGCATAAAAATAATTGTGACGTGCGTCAATTTTGACATGAGTGTCAATTTATATACGCGCGAAAATTTGGTCCAAGTGCATTCAAGTCAATGGGTGTCTGAATAATTTTGACGCGCTACAATTTATTTTCAGTCAATTTATTTTGACGAGGCGGATTTTTCACATGCGAATTGCCACTGCAGTTACACAAATTATTTCGCTTGCGCGAAACGCGGAAGTTTGCTGCAAATTCGTGTCTGGCGAATTTATTCACCCATCACTATGCAAGATGTGTTGCTAGTTGCTACCAAAACAATTTCCAAAGAATGTGGATGTAACATTTTTCACTTGCATTTGGCTTTGCAAAATAGTGCCAAAATCAACCCGAATGTGAGGGATCCAATACATCCAGTCTAATATACGGTGTCAGATTTCAGTATAGACGACCCTCTTGTGCCTTCTCCTGTGATATACTAGAGGTAGAAAAGGGAGGGTACTGTATATGTTATAATGGTTTATGGGGACAACGCAAAACAGTCACTGAGATAAAATCAGCTAGGGGTTTGGTTTGGTAACATAAAGAAGGCATACATAGCCATGTAGTGGTTTTGAAAACATTTGGCAGAAATAATGATAACAAAGTAAAACAAAGGCACTGCAGCATTATAATACATTTAATTTATCCTATAGATGGGGGCCTAAAAATTGTTTCGCATTTATGTCTGTGGTTTAGGATTGGATGTGTTTAGTTTTGCTGCTGCTACTGCAGTGCACTGATATATCATGTCATCAAAGCCATGTAGAACCCTGCCAGAGCTTTGTGCTGACTTTGTGTTCCATTTGAACAGTTATAGATAACATCAGTATTTTGTTTGCTTTTGTGATCTGGCTGCTCTTCCCTTTATTGGAATGATACTAGGCAAACAATTATTTGTCCATCTGTAATCCCTCGTAGTGTCCTACTCGCTTTCCTACTTTAAATACGCCCAGTAATTATATGATTTTCTGATGTTATCAAAAGCGGTACTTTGGATGAGAACATTACAATAATAAATCATTGATATAAATGATATATACTATTACATTAAAGATTTAGCTCTGAGTGTTAAAGAAAGGCCACTCTGGATACTATGACTCTTTTACTCGAGGTAGTTCAAAGTACTTTTTATTATTATGGAGTAAAAGGAAGTCATTTTCTAAAATGTTAATTAGATTATAATGGAGTGTATGGGAGATGGCCTTCTGGTAATTTGGAGCTTCCCGTATGATGGGTTTATAGATAAAGGATCCCATACCTGTACAACCTT
Source organism: Xenopus laevis (assembly GCF_017654675.1). Lineage (NCBI taxonomy): Eukaryota > Metazoa > Chordata > Amphibia > Anura > Pipidae > Xenopus > Xenopus laevis. The sequence goes on along the minus strand of NC_054384.1, from coordinate 82,216,887 downwards.
TTCTCGGGAAGCATTCACTTTGTGCATTCAATCAAGAACTGCATTGTACTGTATATATACACAGACATGAGTATTCTAAAATTGGCTATGTGCTGATGGTATTATATGTATGAAGTTGGGAGATTAGTGGGATTATTGCCAAAAACACAGTGGGGTAATTAATAGCCATTTCACCATCAAAGGGAAAAACAAGGCAAGTTAGATGGTGGACAAACATGGTAACCCCTTTTTAGGGATGGGTCAGATTGTTCTCTTACTTACTTTTTGGCAGAGAGACGAGAACTCTCAGCCGCTGCACTTAGATACATTTGTAACAATTTAAGATAAGCAAAGATACAGTTGTAACTATTTAAGATTAACAAGTCTCTGGGAAGAACTGTGATTTGCTTAAGTCAATATTGCCGTCATTAGCAAAATTGTTATAACACATGAAACATGGCCTTAAAACCTGGCAAATTTTGTAAAATGGACATGATAATTAGGGAGTTTGACGCGCAGATCTATTTGTCCCTCTTTCCATTTTTTAAATGTTGGACAGTATGGTATGGTATTTGACTTAGGCAAATCAACGGAGTGGTAATGTGTGAACCCCATGTGGTAGTATGGGGTCCTGTGATTTCTGATGGTGGCTCTGTAGCCAGTGTCTTGCTTTTGGAGTGGTGGATTTTTCTGTGAGGTCTGATAACCTCTACTTAACCCAACATGCAGTACATATAAATTAACATGCACACAGTATATATACAGTATTTACACTATTATCATCAGCTTCTCCTGGATCCGACAGCATTAAATGGACACATCCAGCAAAACTATTCTGGATAGGTTTCCCTGGAATATTCTGTATTATTTAACCCATACAAATAAGGTAGGATAGTTACATTTAAAGATATTTTATCTTTTCTACACAAGAACATTTTTGTTTCCTAATCCTGTATAATTAGTGATTTTGCCATAAACGACACTTTTATGTAGGCAGCGCCACCTAGCTTTCCACTCCGGAGAGACACTTCTTCTATTAGAGAGTATCCTGATGGCAAATAAGGTAAAGATTTTGGGTAATTCTTGTGAGGTAGGGACACAAATAAATCATCTGTTTGATCTAACACGTACTGAATATGCAAGGAAAATTTTTTTTTTTTAGTTACAAAAAGAAAATTGCATACCTGTTCCCTCATATGACCTACATTTTCTGCAAAAGAATTTACATCATTACATACATACCCAGTGAAGAGGGCCCTGCCCAAAAGAGCTTACAATCTAAAAGAGTATTGCCCATTATAAGTGCACTGTTTGAGTTTAGCCATGGAAATCTAATATATGGAAATACAGAGGAGTGTAATAATAATTGTATAAAGAATTTATTTCTAGGCCTTCTACTTACATCATATATCTATAGCAAACTGTTACTGTATGATATGTTTAACTAAAATGTTTTAATACCAGCATTTGCCAAGGCTTCTGGGGCAATGAATAAATACAAATATGGCTAAACAGTTTGAAAATACTCATCGGATTCCATTCTGTAATTATAAGCACATTTTGTCAACTCTGTATATTGTTTGGGAGAGATTCCTATAGTCCAACTTCATATGTGTTAATCATGCAGAATATTCTAACTTGGCATCTTGCGCTCATCCCATTAAAAGATTAGAAAAGAGGCAGTTGTAAAGAATACTCTGTATACAGATAATTAATACGGATGGCCCACAGACCAGAACATAGAAATCTCTGATGCAAAATGTCTTCGGACTTTGCTGTTTTCTGTAAGATTTCCTACTAAATGCAAATAATTTTCATGTTCCCAATAAAACAATCCAATAAATGCTTATTGAAACCATATAGCAGATTTATGCTGCAGCGGTATCTCCTGCGGGGTGCCTGGCGTAAGGCAGATTTAAGGGGCAGCAGGTCACTATTAATGTCAACAAATGTATCTCTTGCGCTGACAGGATTATTCATTATTTATTTTCTTGCTGATAAGTGCTCCAAGGAGCATCAGAGAAGTGACACGTTGTTTATCGAGGTATGCAATGAGCTCTAAACATGGAATTCTTCAAATGCAATTCTTCTACAGAAAAAGTGCTCCCACCATGCTAACGTCATTTTAAGCATTTTGTTTTGGAAAGAGGAATTAGATGTAGAGACGTCTCAACTGAGAGTTGGTGCACTCAACCGGGCAGGAACAGTGTCACTTGTACCCATAGTGAAAATGTGTCACAGTCATAATCCACTTTCATGCATTATGATAATAATAATAATTTAACTTAAGTTCTTTGGACCCCATAGCAGTGCCCCCATAACTCCAGTGTCAGCCCTGAGCAGCTATAGAAATGAGATTGCTGATATTTACATTATTTTCCTTTAAAGGGGTTCCAAAGTCAGATTGTTGGTTTCGTTACTATAGAACAAAATAAGCAGCTTTGTAAAATACATTGATTATTTTTTCCTGTACTATTTTTAAATATAAATTCTTATTCCTTCACCCGCTTATAAAAAAATATACTGTAAATTAAAATTAAAGTTAAAGTGCAAAAAAGGCCAGATTTGGCCAAATTATTTTTGCACGTTGCACCCTAGTGATGTGCGGGCCGGCCCAATACCCATGGGTCCCACAGGTTTACCCGCGGGTCTGTCAGGTTCGGGCCGACCTCACACACCCTTCAACTGCCAGCTTCCGTCTTTATAGCTGTGCGACTGCTTGCCCAGCTTGTGACGTCATCGGCGGGGCGGTGGCGTGGGTCTATAAAGGGAACCCAGAAGTCGGGATCGGGCAGGTGCGGGTGGAGGGAGGGAGGGCAGTTGCGGATCACGTGTGGGTCAGGAAAAACCCAACCCGCACATCACTATTGCACCCTGCCTTCTTCTCATTCTGCATTGCTGTGGGTCTCTATACTCGTCGAAGTGCAGAGACCTGTTACTACCCCTATGTATACAGCACTAGCTGAACTTATAAGAGCTATATTAGTGAGGGGCAGGAGGGGGGCGTCATGTAGAGTGCACCATTTCCTAGGGTGCAGGTGCTTGTTAAGGGGGTGTCGTCAAGTTCTGATCTAGATCTAGCACAGCAATAATGTCCCTTAGAAGTGGACTTAAACCTTCATCCAAAGGCTGTTGGGGCACCATGAGAAAAACCTGGTGGGCCCTAGTCCTCGTCTACCCTGCCAGACTAGATCCACTGTTTACCCTGCCAGAATATAGGGATGTGGCGAGTGCAGGAAGCAGCAACAGAAATAAACAACAGGGCACAACTCATTGGTACATGTTGGGGGAGTGTACATCGGAGACATTTGTGATAATGTAGAGGCCTTCGTGGCTGGGGCCCTCTAGGTGGCAGCCGTGATGGGCCCCTAACACGCCAGTCTGACAATGGTAAGAAATTTTTTTAAATGTCTGGAAAATATTGAAAACTCCTCAAAGAGCAATTATTTATTTAATTTATATAATATTTGATTTTTTTAAAGAGGGCTTATGTCCAGTTAACTAGCTTCCCCCTTGAGTGCTGTGATTTCACAAATATGGCAGCTATTGAAAATAATATTCCAGATTTAAAAGAGACAATAACCACCCTCCAAGTTTGCTAATAATCACATAATTTAGACTGTTAGATGGCATAAACTTGGGTCAACGTGAGTATTGCCCTATATGTATCTCACTTCCACAGCTAAATGCTAGCATTTCACTCCAACTTGGCACAAGAAAAACTTTGCTTTTGAATTCTTAATTTGCAATACTTAAGGATTTTGGCGAAATAATAGACTGCACGTATTTATCTGCATATGTCAGATGTCTGTATGTTATTAATTTGTGTTGCTGTCTTGGCTGGCAGCAGGATGTACTCATGCCCCACACAGGGATTTCCCAGCAGTCCCAGGAATCCGAGACAACGAAGGGTCCAGACATGAGAATCATTATTACACTCTTGGTTTACTCATACTAATTAGAATCTGATAAACATAACCCCAGAAGGTTAAGTGCTTAAGAGATAATACAGTGATTATGAAGAGAGGAATCTATTTTAGTCAGTTATAGGCCAGTTCATTGAATCTTTATTATAAACAAATTATGGGGCAGGCTGAGGCTAACTATTCCCATGTATTTGTGCCTTTATTATAAACACGCCAAACAATAGGTTATCACTTACTGACTATGCAACAACCTTAAGTTCTCAAGCAGTGTGTTTAAACATCCCTCAGATAGGACAATAGCCCGCTGATATGTAACTGGGAACTATGGTACACTATTATTCTGAGCAGTATTCAGTGATAAAACTTTTCAACATAAAGGGAGTTATTTATCAAAATGCTAATTTTTCTGATTATTTTATTAAAAAAAGTCTGACCAAACTAGAATCCATGATTTGACCTTATTTATTATTAAAAAAGCAGAATTTAATCGGATCTGGAAAAAGCTCGATAAAATCGAGAGAAAATCCAAATAGGACTATTTTTCTTATTTTTTTCTGAATTGCCCGTGTTTTTTTCTGGGGTTTCCCGAAAAGTCCGAATTTTTTGGATTTTTGCCAGAAAAGCCAGAAAAAAATCACATTTTTGGTTAATTCCAGCGGAGACCACAGAAACTTGCAACTAGGATAGGGACCTCTCACATTTACTTATATACAACCTTGGCAGGTCTGAGATGGCAGATTTTCAGATTCTGACTTTTTGCAGCCACGGGATGTAATAAAAATTTGAGGGTTTTTGGCATTGTGACTTCAATAAATAACCCCCAAAATTTATTATGTTCAACCATCTTCTGGAGCACAATAATCATCTATTTTGCAATGTTTGCTAGTAATATAATGTTGAGTGGGTATAACCCATCTGCAGGCTTAAAATATTTTGTATGTCAATAATACATGTCTTTGGTTTAACTTCCTTTATGATAAATCCAAGTTGGAGCAATGTTACATCTTTCGTGTGAGTTATGTGTGTCGTTAAACACTACTTTAGAGGAATTAAAATAAATGTATTGGCTGGTTTATTGCACTGCAGAACTCTCCCAACTTTATAGAAACATGTCTATATAAATGTACTATATTTAGGGTTTTATGTTCTGTATGATGTATTATACTGTACAGCTATTTTTTCTAAATTGGGTTTTACAAATCTGAATTTTTGGAAAAAAAATTAAATTTAAAGGGGATGTTCAAATTTAAGTTAACTTTTAGTATGTTATAGAAGGGCTAATTCCAAGCAATTTGCAATTGGTCTTACACAGTTACATAGTTAAATTGGGTTGAAAAAAGACCAAAGTCCATCAAGTTCAACCTCTCCAAATGAAACCCAGCATCCATACATACTCACACTGACACAGACTCCTCTATACACTCACATTAAATATACAGTACTAACTATAGATTTTAGTATCACAATAGCCTTGGATATTATGTTTGTCCAAGAAATCATCCAAGCCATTCTTAAAGGCATTAACTGAATCAGCATCACAACATCACCCGTTCCATGCATTCCACAACCTCACTGTCCTGACTGTGAAGAACCACCTATGCTGCTTCAAATGAAAGTTCTTTTCTTCTAGTCTAAAGGGGAGGCCTCTGGTACGGTGATCCTCTTTATGGGTAAAAAGGTCCCCTGCTATTTGTCTATAATGTCTTCTAATGTACTTGTAAGTGTAAGTGTAATCAAGTCCCCTCATAAGAGTCTTTTTCCCAGAGAAAACAACCCCAACCATGACAGTCTACCCTCATAATTTAAGTCTTCCATCCCTCTAACCAGTTTAGTTGCCCATCTCTGCACTCTCTCCAGCTCATTTATTTATATATATATATATATATATATATATATATATATATATATATATGGACTGGAGCCCAAAACGGCACTGCATACTCCAGATGAGGCCGTAGCAGGGACCTATAAAGAGGCAGAATTATGTTTTCATCCCTTGAGTTCATGCCCTTTTTAATGCAAGAGGGTATTTTATTTGCTTTAGTAGTCACAGAATGACACTGCCCCAAATTAGACAACTTGTTATCTACAAAAATACCCTAGATCCTTCTCAGTTAAGGAATCTCCCAACACACTGCCATTTAGTGTATAACTTACATTTGTATAATTTCTGCAAAAGTGCATAACCTGCATTTATCAACATGAACCTCATTTTCCAGTTTGCTGCCCAGTTTTCCAATTTAGTCAAATCACATTACAAAGCATCCTTCATGGAACCTATAGTTCTGCACAATTTAGTTTAGTTCTGCAAAAATAGAAACAGTACTTTCAATGCCCACCTCCAGGTCATTAATAAACAAGTTGAAAAGCAAAGAACCAAGTACAGACCCCTGCAGTACTCCACTAACAACACTGGTCCAATTAGAAAATGTTCCATTTACCATCATTCTTTGTAATGTATATTTTAGCCAGTGCTCTATACAAATACAAATACTATGTTCCAGGCCAACATTCCTTAATTTAACCAGTAACCTTTTGTGTGGCACTGTATCAAATGCTTTAGCAAAGTCTAAGTAGATTTCATCCACTGCCATCCCAGAATCAAGGTCCCTGCTTACCTTCTCATAAAAATAAATTAAATTAGCCTGGCAAGATCTATTATGCCTGACCTCAATAGTTACATTACTGCATTCCTCCAACCTCTTAGCCATTCTTTCCCCTAGCGCAGTGGACCCCCTTCCATTGAGGTAAAATCCGTCACAACTACATAGGTTGTACCCTAATGAAAAATCAGCCCATTGCTCTAAGAACCCAAACCCTTCCTTCCTACACCAAGATTTGAGCCACACATGTGCTGTCTTCCTAAACTTGCATGTGACATGGACAAAATTTCAGAAGAAATTACGTTGGAAGACCATCCCTTAATCTTAGAGCCTAGATCCCTAAACTCACTCTTTTCTTCCATCTATCATTAATTTTGTTGTTAGTATCAATATGTTCTAAGACAGCTGGGCCATGCCCAACCCCACCTAATAATTTGTCAAGAACCCTGGCACCAGGAAGACAGCAAACTGTTGTATCAATCTAGACAACAGATTACCCTATACACTTTCCTAATAATTGAGTCCCCTACAACCACAATCTGTTTAGGTCTGGCTCTGCTCTGCTCCCCACCACTACTGGTCTCCCAGCTGTTAGAGAGATCTGTCCTATCTAGAACTGCCAATCCAGATTTCACGCTACCATCTTCTTCACACAATCTGTTGAGTCTGCTGGGGTGCATAAACCCTGGAGCAGCCTTCCTTTTCCTTTGGCCCACACTAGATTTTCATACTGTCACCCAGCTCACTGCCTCATCATCTGTTGCTCCTCCCCTCAAACTATTTGACCCCGCTAGTTCCTGCTCAGTGAGCAAGAGACTCCTCTCAAGAGTGTCAATCGACCAAAGTGTTGCAATTTGTTGCTCTAGGGCTCTAACATGAGCCTCTAAAATGGCAATTTGCTCACAACTGCAACAGAGGTAAGCAAACTCTTGCTCTATATCAGCACACATATGGCAGACTGTGCACTGGGTCAGACCTTCAATCTTGCTAGCACTCATTTGCCAGAGTAGAGTAGAGTTTACAACAAACATTTGACCTAGTTTGAACCTCCTTTAGTTTGAAACTCATGTGTTTGTAACTCCACTTAAAGAGCACTCACTTAAAGAGCAAACACTTAAGAACAGCTAACCACTAGAGCAAACTCCACTGGAGTCCCAGCGGTTCTATTTATACAGTCTGTTTAGGTGCAACTAGTCAAACCCCACCCATCTCAGGGAGAAATTACTGCAACGAAAATCAATTTGTGGCAAACATGCTGTAAACACAAAATCACACCAAACTTTGCTATTTAGCACCCAAGAAAAAATGTAAAAAAATTAAACCACAGTACTTAAATATACAATACAATATTGCTACTTTGTATTATTCCAAATCATATTCCAGTCTCTCATTCAAATCAATGCATGGTTGCTAGGGTAATTTGGACCATTGCAAACATTGCAAACTGGAGAACTGCTGATTAAAAAGCGAAATAACTTAAAAAACACAAATAATAAAAAATGAAAACCAGTTCCAAATGATCTCAGAATATCACTCTCTATGTCATACTAAAAGTTAAAGGTGAACTACCCCTTTAAATAAGTCTACAGATCAAGTTTTTCTGATTCAGGTTTTTTGTGAATAAGTTAGCTATCAAGATAAAAATAGCACAGAGGTGCTGCATTTATAATTATTCTTAGGGACCGATTTATGAATGTTCTGGGAAAGTTTGTTTCTCTGATTCTAGGTTGTAAGTGCATTTTACTCTTTAATCCACATTTTTTATTTGTAATTAATCAAGTGCAAAATTCATAAATTCACAAAAACAAAAGTACACCAAGTAAAAGCTGTTGTGGTCAATTAGAAATCAATGGAAGGGTTCTTTTCTGGTCGTGGTTTTAGAGCTTTTCCGAGATCTGATCATTCGTTTCTCTACGAATGTTTGTTCATGAAAATGTCAAGATTTTCAGGGAGGGTTTTTCAGATTTTTCAACAGCTATTTTCATGCTTTTTATAATTGGATCTTTTAATAACTTTCATGTCATTCGTGGTTTTATAGAAAATGAGTTTAATTGTGTTTTCAAAAAGCTCTATGGGCCTCCCCATGTCTCTCAGAAATAAAGAATTAAATACAGATGAACCTCAAAATAATAACATTGGTAAGTGTGTGGATTGGGCAGGCAGCCTTTCCCCGTGATAAATGTTGGGTCAGACAATGTGGATCAACCACATATTTAGCAGGGAATAACCCTCTCTTCCCTACTCCAAGCACATCATTGCTACCATTTTCACCACATTATCACCTTTCCTGGTTAAGAGCAGTTGCCAACATAACATCAACATGTTCTTCTTAAATGCAAATATCAAAAAGTCATATAATTAATATTGTTTAATATAATAAAGAACTGCTTTTTTCTGCTTGTGATGCTGTAATTTATCCAATTCTGTTATTCTTAATGGGAGAGAGACTTAGTTCTCGGAAAGCTTTTAGAATTGCAGTCTGGTCTTGCTGGTCAGCTGTTAAGTAATCATTGGCATCTGTCATAATATTTGGTATCTGGTTTGTATGTTAAGTATAACAATATGTGCAATGGGAGGAGATCCCAGATATTGTATCAGGGATAAATTAATTTAGCTGAAATCCATTAGAAAAATATTCTAAGTTAAAGTTATTCCATGAAGACTAGTTTAGGTTTAGCCAAGAAAGAATAGACTAGACAGGACAATCTCTTGATTCATCTATAAAAATATGTAAAACCTGAATTTTCATGTCTCTTTAGACAATCCCTAAATCCAAGTCCTTTGTTCCACCTGCTCTGCATGCACTTTTGGTGCAACTCTGGAACAATATCTGGAAAGCATGTTCTGGATCATCCCGGCTATATTTTTCCATATACACATGATGTCTGGGAATTCATGAGCTCATGCCTTGCATCACCCATTGGGGCATTCTCCTGACTTTTGTATTTATGGTTCTTAACTTCCCTTTGTGATTCATGAATAGTCATGGGCGAATTTCTCGTGCTTCGCCGAAAAATTTCCTGCAAAATTCTCGAAACTTTGAAAAATTAGTGAAACACGAATTTTGATGCCGGCGACAACTCTGACCCATGGGGCAATTCAGACACACATTAAATCAATGGGCATCTATTAATTGTCAGCGGCAAATTGCGAATTGGCAAATTTTTTGAGCCAATTTTGCGAATTTATTCGCCCACGACAAAACGTGGAAAATCGCCGCAAATTCGTGTCTGTTGAATAAATTCACCCATCACTATTCATGAACACACATCAGTGAGGTGGTTGAGCTTGGGGCAAGCAAAATGTCCAGCATACACCCAGTCCAAGGAAGCAGTCCATACAGTATAAAGGGATCTTCTTGGGTGAAGGGGACATGCATTGATCCAATATACAGTTAAGGAGGCACAGGAGGAGCAGTTCTAGTGGCATTAAATGAAGGCACTGTGCAGGTACTACAGTAATAATTTCTATTTTAAAAATGTTCCTGCCCTTTTTCTAGACAACTTGGCCTAGCCACAATTTAATACATATTAATTATATTTTAGTTGGAATCAAGTACAAGGTACTGTTTTATTATTACAGGGTAAATGGAAATATTTATTTTTTTAATTATTTGATAGATTTGAAAATGGAGTCTATGGGAGATTCCCTTCCTGTAATTCAGAACTTTCTGGATAACAGGTTTCTGGTGAAGGGATACCTGTATATGTTACTGTACATACTATATACCAGAAATGTAAAACATGCTTCACATCATACACAAATAAACTGGAAAAGGACTGTCCAACTGAAAGGCCCATGGGCTGAATGCAGCAGTTCAAGGTATTTTTAAAGCCCACTAGTGATGGGCGAATTTAGTTGCCAGGCGCGAATTCCCACGATTCGCTGCCGGCAAATACATTTGCGAAACTGCCGCAAAAATTTGGCGCCGTCATTTCGTGCATTTTTTGCCGTTTTCCAAATTTTGCCGGAAATTTGCAAATTATTCACCGAAGCGAAATGCCACAGATTCGCCCATCACTATAGCCCACTAATTGCCTTTAAGCTTTATAGGCTTCTTTGTATAACATTATCATTTCTGTGTAGTCTAAGGAGCAAGTTAGATTGCGTTGAACTAGAAGTGTGCTCTTTGATTCATCCTCTAACAACATCTGTTATCATTTGTGATGAGGTTCTTTAAACCATGTACTTAAATGGGATTAATACTGAATGATACTGCAAGGCAGAATTTGTATTATCCCCCCTTGAAGAATTCCATTAAATAACAACCATCATCCACAGGGACAGATCTCACAGACAGACCTCACTCAGGAAGAATAATCTGAAATATTTTTGAGTTGGTTATACTTAGTAAATGCCAAACATTGATTGCAAACTTTAGATTCCCTATGAAATCGGTTTTCATGTAGGTTTTTTACAGGGAACAGGGAATATTTCCACAGCTTAGACCCAATAGAGCTAAGCTGTGATTGCAATTTTCATAGTTATTTTTTTGTCACTTGGGACACGAAACTAAAATATACATGAAAACAGAGAAAGTGAGATCGGAAGAAAAAGCAGCACAGACTGTAAGAAAATATTTTCTACCCAGGAGAATACATAGACAGAATTAATTTTGCATTTTCATTAAGACAAAGGAAAGCCCACTGGTTGTCAGAGTGAATTGTGGTTATTGCTCTTACCATGGAGAGAAGAATGTTCTCAGTGTGAGCATTTCATTGGCGAGAGGTTGTTGCATTGCTCTGAAGGGACAACAAGAAGAGCACCGGGAAACCAGCAAGATATTGGCCTTTAGACAATCTAGCTGGATGAATGTGAAATTATGTATAATAAAGGTTGCAGCTCCATTTTCCAATGTATTGTTTGGAACAATAAATTGGCACAGATTCCATGAAACCATCTGTGGATGAATCTCAGCTTCTGTCCTACAATACTTCTGTTATTGCTCTGGTTTTATGTTTTAATTGAGGCCACCCCTACTCAGGAAATGAATAGCGGCCTGTTCTATCCCAACTATCAGTGGGAAATGTGTTCTCAGGTGATCTGCTATAACATTGTAATATATGATGGGAAATTGCACTAGTGCTTTAGCAACCAGTCAAATCCTTAAATTATTGTCTGACTTGTATTAGACTGATCAATTATAATCGCTGATTTGTTTCTTGCTGGGTAGTGCAATTTAGATTCAGTGTTAATAAATTAAGTCCTTAAGTCATGTTATCCAAACAGCTTGAAATCCCAGAACATTTCCCAGGTCTGGAACTAGGTGTAGGCAGAAGACTGGTGGAGGGGGGGCACTAAGCACGTACCTCTTCTGTCTGCCTACCCCTAGTTCAGGGTCCTGAAGGATCATCAGATGCAGGCATTTTTCATGGTTTTCCCACCACCCCCAACTCATAAGCTCCCATGTAACCGGTTTGCGATTGAGGACAGGTTGGCTTGGGCACCCTTCTAACTTGGCCTGGCACTGGTGTCTCCACAGTTCAGCTTACACTGTAGCATTTTTCATGCATTTTAAAAATATGTTGTGCATTTCATGTATAATATAAAAAAAAAAAAATATATATATATATATATATATATATATATATATATATATATATATATATATATATATATATATATATATATATATATATATAAATTGATCCTACCAGCTACATTATGAGATCTGTTCTTAGTCTCTTACATAGTATTGGAATTTCTGTTTCATTCTATACCTCTTTATTTTCTTTCACTTTGTTTATCAGCTGTCCATGATGATTGATGTTCTTTTTTATCTATACAACGTATGTGGCTGTTATTCTTAAAGGGATTGGCGGTCCCATTGGGATAAAATAATATTTTACCTGCGGACCATCTGTAACTCTCAGTTAGTACAGTGCTTCTTAAAAATTTGCAAATAGTCGCTGTTTCTGCAATGATGTTAATGTGTGTTACCTGACAGCAGAAAAAAATGTACTTCTTTGCTGTCAAAAAAGTTGTTGTCTTGTAGTAATTTATGATTGGTACCTTTTATACATTAAACAATATAAGCAAGATGTTGAATGGTGAGCAATATATCGAGGAATGGTGTGTGCCACATTGACCAAAACCTACCTTTTGAAATCAGGATTGGAAATTGTTTGGTTAGCACCCTGTTTTGTCACACCATGCACACCCTAGGACGGGGGTCCCCAACCTTTTTAACCCGTGAGTCACATTCAACTGTAGAAACAGTCAGGGAGCAACACAAGCATGGAAAATGCTCCAGAGGATGCCAAATAAGAGCTTTTGCTTAGGTGTCTGGTACTCCCTATGGAGCTGTCAGCCCACAGGAGACTCTGTTTGGCAGAACACATGGTTTTTATGCAAGCAAAACTTGCCTCCAAGCCTAGAATTCAAAAATAAGCACCTGGTTTGAAGTCACTGGGAGCAACATCCAAGGGCTTGGTGAGCAACATGTTGCTCACGAGCCAATGGTTGGGGATATCTTTCATCGTAGGCCTTTCTATTTTGCTGCTCCTTCCCTCTGGAATTTCATTAATTTCATCTCTAAATTCCTCTGAAGGGACCATATACACTAATATACTGGTGAAGTAGGAGAACTGCGTGAAAATACCCAATGTAGTCTTACTGCTCTTGAGGTCTACTGACTGAACTAAGTCAAGCTCACTCATGAACAGAATAATGATAGTGCTAAACATTCACAAAAACACAATTTTAAACATCGCTTGTGATTTTTAATTACATTCCCCCTTAAAACTCAGAGGCAAAAGCAACTCAGGCAAAGCATTTTTGTTTAATATCACATAAAAAAAAAAACTTTTCCACTCAAACATTTTGCAGATCCTTCTTCCAAATGGCTCAGTCTGTAGATGTTCACTGACTAACAGAACTGATGCCAGTAAATCCATGAACTAGCTAAAGACCAGAGGGTCAGGCATTCTTTGCAGAAACCCTCCAAAATATGACCCCTCAAACTATTTCAAATGTATTTCTCCCAGACAAGCTACCCATCAAATACCAATCCTTCCTCCTTTGCCTTGAATAACTAACGGGGTATGGTACTTTATATATGGGCTTTATATTTACATATTTGTTTGGTAGCTACAAAAAGAAATATTTCTATATTATATGAGCACCATCTCACAAAAGGAAACATACTTTCTTACTGCCATGTAGATGCAAGCAACTATATTTTGGCGTCATAAAGCAATGTAATGTTTAGCTCACACAATGTAAGCATAAGAGATATGAGCATTTTCATTAAGCATCTTATAGAAAATTCTTTGGAATTAATTACTTTTCTGTAACTTCTCATGAGCTGCTGTGAGGCCATTAAAAAGGAGAAGCCACACGCAGATTAGGTCATAATGGGGTTAGGTTAGCACAACATAGAAGGAACTCAACACACAAAGAATCCCATGAATTATGATGGCAAAAAATACAATGGAATTCTTACAACTACCCTATAAAATAATAGGTGACTTTACATTATTTTAACATGGAGTTAGTATTATTTTTCCATTTTTATTTCTGTAAAATATGTTCTGATAAAACAAAATGCAAGCCTCCACCCAAAAGTAATCTTTCCATTAAAAACATTCAACAGAAGAAGAATCTGAATGATTGTTCCCTGTGCAGAGGCATTTGAGCATGAGCTCATAGGCCGCTTAACATCTACTTGATCAAATAAACTGAAATGTTTTCTAAGACTAGATTTAGCCACTCACTTTAATGTAATCAAATTGTGAGACCAAATGTTTTTCTCAAATGTTTCTCAAATGTGTTAAATGCTTTAGAAGGTGGATAAGTCATGACCAAAACAGGGTGGTTTGGGATGAGATGATAATTATTTTGTTAATCTTGTTTAAGAATTAGAAAAAAAATAAATAAAGTGGTGGGATCCTTTTCTTCTGCCTGCTTTAGAGGTACCTCGTAAATATTGGGCCAGATTCAGTTCAGTGAAAACTCATGGACAAGATTCAATTTGAGATGCAATTCAATTCAGAAAAACGTATCTCACTGTTTATCATTTGAAAACTCTATTGAAGTCTATGGGAAAAAAACTGGAACTAAATTTGGAGGAAAGTTTTTTTCTCCACGAATTGCATTTCCTCCATACATTTTCACATGATAAACCAATGCGATAACTTTTTCTCACTTAATTGAATCTGGCTCATTGTCTTAATTCCATCATGAATCAAACCATTTTGTCTATCATTTATCCAGGTCCTGATATACAGTATCTAGTCCAGTTGCCTTTGACTTAATTCTACTAGATACTGTATCAAACCATGTTAATTACATAATACCATATGACTATAATATCGTATGTAACTTACATTATGACACTGACCCCTGTCTTCTACTATTAAAAGTACTACATTAAACTCAAACCTTTATTCATAGTACATACATACAGAGTTTTAAGTTATATGGAGAGATAATTATAGCTGACTATGAATAGGTTTTCTACTTATCAGAGAATGGGCCAGATTCAATTCAGTGAGAAAAAGGGTTTTCACATGAAAAGTCATGGACGAAATTCAATTTGAAATGCCTAATGGAAGTCTAAGGGAAAAAACTGAAACTGAATTTGGAGAAACGTTTTTTTTCTCGCATAGAATCACGCCCATGACTTTTCACGTGATAAATCGCGAGAATTTTTTCTCCCTAAATTGAATCTGGCTTTATCAGTCTACTATATTCCCAACTTCTTGCCAGTTACAGGTAACGGCTACTAATTTATATATGAGCTCTACACTGAACACACACAATCACAAACGCTCACAAACTTGCTGTGTGCAATATTTTTGCACAATAATAGTGATTGTGGATCATTTTAGCTTAATAAAAATTGTACAGAATCAGTTACAATTTAGGCTAGAGCAGAGCTGTCCAACCGATGGTTCACAGCCTGGATGTAGCCCTTGATAGCATTTTTATAGCCACCAGTCTATAGAGCTCGAAAAAATCTTTGTATGAAATTATAATAAAACCAGACCCGTAGTCATGTAGCATAATAAATAATTGGGCTACTAGATGTTAAAGGTTACATTGACCTGGGCTAGATTATGGTGATCTTACAAACTTGCCAAGTGACTTACTGAGCCACCTTTGCTATTATGTTCTTATGTAAAAACATGACATTTTGGTACAATTGACAAACACTGAAGGGCCTATTTACTAGCATTTGAAGAATTCTTGTCACAAAAACATGTTTTTTATTTCTCTAAATCTGTAAAAATTTTAGATTTATAAAGTGAAAAACCACGAAAAGCTCTGCTTAGTAAAAAGCAGTAAAAGTAAAAGCAGTTGGGGTGCTATGGAAGTCAATGGGAGCTGCACCAATCCTGTTGCACCTATATTTAGTTAGACTTTTAGTGAGTTTAAGGATTTTTTTCACTAGTAAAGAAAAACTGAATTTTTAGAGGTTGTTCAGTGTTTTTTTTTCCCCATTGGCATTTGTTATTTCAGAAAATACAGTTTAATTGTAGTTTTAAAAACTCTAAAACCACAAATGAGACTGTTGGTAAGTGGTCCTCTATACATAAGTATATTATACTAAAGAAAAAGTTGCTCTAACCAGATATACCTTTACAAATGCTGTCTTATTATACACAATACACCCATTAAAACAGTGGGCCTCATTTACTAAAGGGCAGGACCGGATTTGTGGCGAGGCCACAGGGTTTAGCAGGAGTCACTGCTTAATATATGGTATTTACAAATATAGCTCTTTTTAGCTGAATTTCAGGTCCAGGCTTTTAACAAGTGCAGGCTTTTAAACAAGTCCTTGTATGTTTTCTTCAATTGGTGAGGTTTAGTAAGAAAAAAACTATTTACTGCAAAGGAAAATAAGCACTATTACTATAGATTAGCTAACGCATTTTATCATTCTGATTTTGAATGGTCCCACAATAGAAGACTGTAGGCATTGCCCTTTTCTACTGGAGGTTTTTGACCTCCCTCTAGTTACCTTTGTGCACCTGCATCACTTTTTTTGAAAGATGAGCCCCCGCCTCACCATCTAAGTGAAAAGTTAGCTAGAAGCTACATTTATCAGCTCTACATAGTTTGTTCTTATAGGAAAAATAAAATATTTGAGGTAATAAATTAACATTAGCCAATCCCAACCCACCTACTTCCATTAGAATATAGGGGAATCTGCGCTCAGCCCAACAATGGTTATGCAGTGAATGCCTCAATCCTCTTGTATGGATGTACCGTGCATCCAAAGGTATCAATCTTAGTAGAAAGTAAAAGGAGAGCACTCAAAATTGCAGATTTAACTGCTTTTGCTTATTTATTCTGTGAAACACAACATGTTTTGACACTTGAGAAAGGGCTTTCTTGGGCCCGAAACATGTTGTGTTTCACAGAATAAATAAGCAAAAGCAGTTAAATCTGCAATTTTGAGTGCTCTCCTTTTACCACCTACTTCCATGTCTCTGTGAAACATCACCTAGAATTAGGACAGAAACCAGAGAAGCAGTGGAACTGAGTGCAGAGATCATGGAAGTGGAAATAATAGGCACTAAAATCCATTTTACACTAATGCATATTTATAAAGTCAGCATTACCAAATGTGGGGCACAGCTACATGGTTTATTGCAGAATATGGCATCTATTTCAGTTCCTTTTGCCATCTCTATGTATTTATATTATTAGAAATGTTCTCCCCAGATTACAAAAGGCTGAATTAAAGTCTTACAAATCATGGGAATAAATATAAATTGAAGACAAGATATAACAGTCAGTATGATGTATAATGGACTTGTTTTATTATTTTCTAGTGTGTGCCCATCTGCACGGTTTTCCAACCACTTTAGGCTGAAGTCAGTAGTGCTAAACTTTCAGGCTGATTGCAGACAGTAGTAGGTAATATCTGAGTGTATCTGAGCTCTTGGACATATAGTGCATTATGCATGTATTTCACAGCTTTATCTGCCAAAGGTTTCAACTATTGTAAATTCTTATGTTGGTAACTGTGCCTAGGTTAATATCAAAAGGCTTTACTAATTGCAAATGGTTTGTGTTACTGCCAGTCAGATAGCTGTGATTTGACAAGAGGCAGATATACTGTAGGCATGCAGAGAGGAAGACTATGGTACTAGTCTAAAAGAAATTGGGTAAATGGAACACAAAAAAAATAAATAAATAAATAAAAAAAGAAAACAACTAGGATAGATGGTGGGACATGTCAGGATAGGATAGAGTAGAAGAGCAGAAGAGACAGAAGTGGAAAAAGTGTTTGGTGGAAATTAAAAGGAAGGAGAAACAATAGAAGAAATCCACCTGCTCTCCCATCCAAACTTGTTTATGTTGGTATAACAGCAGATGAAGCAGATAAAGAGGGCCATCTTAGGAGAAAATAAATGGTGGTGAAGGTGGCCATTCGTCAACTTAAGCTCTGGATGCTCTGCTACTTAGATTATTTTCATAATACTGTGTACTAAAAGGACAAAATTGTAATTAACTGGGGATGCTTCTTTTTGGGAAACATGTATCAGTCCAGGATCTTTCTGCCTTCTTCCTTCTTATTCCCACAGATCCCTTGCATAGGCTTGGACTTGCACTGTATTTTTTTCTGAAAAGGAGCACTGGAAAGGAGAGGGGTAAAGTATACTGCAGAATGCCTAACATTTTGCCCCTTCCCAGTGAACTGGCCTTTCCTAATACTTTAATAATCTCTAATTAACTTTATTTAAAAAAAAAAAAAGCATATGTAGCGACTGTATGATAGGATAGATGGTATATACTGTATATATATATTACATTTATTTAATTATTCAGCAAGCCATTTGTAGTCAGATTGCAAGTAAGTAAGGCGACATTGACATTGGAATTCCTTCCTTATTTGTGACTTTCTATTTCAATGTTGCCCAGCTTTTTAAAAGTCCTTTGGATACTTATTTTGCATGGATCTTGTGTGAAAGTATGTGAGCTGGAACAAAAATGCTACCCTCTTGAGACCCCAAATATAAGTGTCATGGTGCAAATCACAGCACTAGAACAATCATAAAACAAATCATCTTAAACTGCTATCAGATGGAAAACATTCAGTGCATGATAGCATCTCTATTTTAAAATGTATTCCTTTAGAGATTTGCAAGAGCCAGAAAATATTTGCTTATATTATATAATATTTAACTAGTAAATCGTGTTCTGTTATACACATAATAGCTGTCCCTTCCTAAGCTACAAAATGTTGGAAGGTGCACACTTGTGTACAGGGTATACAGTAAATACAGTGCCTGTGTAAGTCCAAGCCTATGCAAGGGATCTGTGGGAATAAGAAGCAAGAAGGCAGAGCTTGGACTGATGCATGTTTTCCCAAAAGAAGACATAAGAGAAAATAATTTAATGTCCTTTCTTTTATGTAATTTAAAAAAAATTAATTTATTTTCTCTTACGTCTTTTCTTTTATGTCTAGATCCTTTATGACAAAACTTCTCGGGTGGACTGGATCCACGGCTGTTGCTCTCACTATAAGTAATTCATGATTGCTGCGCAATGAAACACATGGTTTTTGGTGTACACCCAACTGTGTGAATTGCCTTACATTCACTATGAGTGGTAGTGCCTGTAATTCTATAAAATAGTATTATTTCAACTGAATGCTCAATTGTATGCTTCTATATGCTTTTGTTAGCCTAAATCTTAAATATGTTGAGCTGCATGCTTTGTTTAGATTACGGATATCTACTACCAATTCAAGATGCAAAGGACATAGGCAGGTTCCCAGTGACCCCGCTTTTACACAACAAACAGCAGCCGTTTGGAACAATATTGTGTTCCATAGTACCCCATAGAATTACGGAGATGCGCACTAGATAGGAAGCAATGTCACCATGGAACGCATTGCATTCCGGACCATGTCCCATACTGCACAGACTGACTTTTCTTCCTAACTTTAAGCTGTTGCAACATTTATGAAAATACACTTTCCGCAATTTTATCCATAATAATGTTCTGAGCAGAAACAACGAGGGAAGAAAAATAACCACTTTGTATCGTGCTTAAATGGCCACTAAACTTCAACTGTTCCACTGACAAAAATAAGTCAGTGGTCCAGGTGCTCCAGCCCTAGACCCTCAGCTCAGGGGAGTGGGTCAAACTGTAAACAAAACAAGAAATTGTAGGTGTTTAGCAGTCAATGGATCCCAAGTAGGTCAACAAAAATGTATTAAAAGGTAGCAAAATCTTTATTTAAATCATCATCTCTCAAGCCTTACTCGTTTTATATCCAAGAGACACTTGTAGGCTTAAATCTGTACAGCACATTATTTAAAGGAAAACACACCAATAGGAAGAAAGCAGAAAAAAACACGCAATACAAAAATTTATTTTTGTACTGTGTACTGATTTTTCTCCTTTTTAAGCAATTTTTGCAGTGGATACTTTGCGTGCTCTCTCTCTCTATGGGGTAAATTTATCAAAGAGTGCAGTTCCGCCACTAGAGTGAAATTCCACAGCTCTCAATTCATTTCTATGGGATTTTGAAAGGCGTATTTATCAATGGGTGAAAGTTCACCCTTTGATAAATACGCCTATAAAAATCCCATAGAAATGAATGGAGAGTGGCGGAATTTCACTCTAGTGGCGGAACTTCACTATTAACTTCACTCTTTGATAAATATACCCCTATATGTGCACCATTTAGAGTAGCTCCCCTAGTATGGAGCATTCTATTTACTCCAGGTTTTTACTCCTGGTTCTCTTGACCACGTACAAGACAAATACCTTTCCTTTCTATGACTGATATTTTACATAACCCTTTTAGATATCAATTGTTCTGGCTGAAAATCCAGGAAGAATAGCACTGGCCTATAAATGCAGTCTGGATCCACCCGAGGACCAACATTTTGAATGAATCTGCTTGATGATCAGCTTGTTTGATTACGTGGTAAAATTTTGTATGTTAATATGAATGATTATCCATTTATGAAAAAAAAGACTACATTGTTTGTTTCATCTTTTAACATGGATCTACTGTATTTACTACAAACTACTCCAGCCTTTTGGTTCATATTGCTTGAGCTCATCATACACATTCACTAAATTTTTATTCTTACTGTATGCTGTACCATATGTTTTAATCTTTGTCTTACAGTGACTTTGATTGTTGTGTTATTCCTAGAATAGTAAATCAGGAACACACAGTTCCATGATATTAAAGGTTTGCTGTGCATGGGAAAAATGAAGACTATTTTACAGGAAAGAGAAGATCAATTGAAATCCTCAGCACCATAACTCCTTCTGTTTGCCATACGACAGACTAAGATGATGTCTTAACTGCTAGTTGCCTAGGGACAATATTTACAATACACTGGTGCCGCTATCTCAGTGTAATTCCCTTGAGAAAAGCAACAGGAGATGAAGATATAAACCATGCTGGCTAAGATTATTGGCTGGAACCTTCTGGTCACTTTATTTGATACTGGGTTCACAACACTAATTAACTTACTCTTTAAATTGACAAATACTTCTGCTGTAAATCTCCCATTCAAGCAAAACTAGGTTAGAAATTCTCTGGTCTTTTTCCCTTGCACCATGGTTCAGTACGTTCAACAGAGAAAGGAATTGTGTTCGTTTTTAAAGCTCTGGATGTTTGCCTGCTTATTAAAGGGGACTTAAACATTTGCAAGGTTTCCACCAGCTTCTTTTTTTGCCAGGTTCCCACGCGTGAAAATCGCTTCAAGAAAAGCACGTAGCTAAAAAGAGGTATTTTCACAATTTCCAGCCTAGAACAAACTTTCACCTGTCCACTGGAACATATTGTAAGCATCTATTAATAAAACATGGAATCAAGCATGGAATTCAAGATTTTGGAATGGAAATTAAGTATTTTCAGCATTTGACCAAATTGGAAAATCAATATGAATAAAAGTAGATTTTGAAGGTAGAGGTATTAAATCTGTTATCCAGAAATCTTTTTTCCTTTTTCTTTGTAGTAATAAAGCAGTAGCTAATACATGGCCCTCACTAAGATATGATTATTCCCTATGGAGGCAAAACAATCCTATTTTTTAAATATTTGGTAGTAAACGTAAAGTATGGAGCCTTTATCTACCCTTCTATCAATGGATCTCAAGATGTCTCTGCAAATCACTGGTTTAACTGGTGTTTTAGGAGTTGTTCAACATCAGCTTGAATATGTTAGAATAATGGCAGCAACTGACTCTTCAATCACATTTTTTTAATTTAAATTCAAAGCCAGTAAAAACAAACTATTGTAATATATATATATGAAAGAATACACCAAACATGTTCATCTCAATATAAAGGAACTCTATGGCAAATGCATTTATAAATGTCAAGGAACTTCATCTGACTATTACCCTTATGTTTTAAAGTAGGGGAGATTTATACTATATAATTGCTGTATACACATGTTTTAATAACAACTTGAGTGAAAGCTTTAAGCACCAAATAAATTATTATATAATATTTGTATACCTGTTCATATTGCAGTGTATGTATGTTTCTTGATTAAGAATTTGTTTATTTTGCAAGCCTATAATTATAACTGTCAAATCGCAATCATAATAATATTTTAATGTGACAATAATAATGAATGCATGTTTCTTTTGTCACATTAAGGGGCAGATTTACTAAGGTTCAAATTCGAATTATTGAGTTGGGATTTTTGGTAAAAACTCCCAATTTTGAGTTATAAATTCCCCAGCTCGAAATCAAACTCGATTTTGAATGTGAGATTTATTACAATCAGACCTTTCAAAAATTGAATTCGACTATTCTACACCTAAAACCTGTTGAGGTCATGTAGAAGTCAATGGCAGAGGTTCCTTGAACTATTTGAAGATGTTAGTAGTAGTGAGGAGCCAAATTTGAGCCAAGTTTCACAGCGAAAATGAATTCCCATAAACTCCAATGGGAGAAAAAAAAAATGTTGCTCATGAAGTAAAATAAAATTTGATGCGCAAAAGTCAAGGTTTTTTTTTTTGGAGGAAAATATGATTCAAATTAGATTCGAGTTTTCGGGTCGGGACTATTAGATCGAATTTTAAACATTACATTTTTTTCATAAATAACATACCATTTGAATCGTGAATAAAATGTAATTTATAAGAGTTAAAAAAATTCACATTACTCTAAAATTCGACCTTTGATATATAACCACCTAAGTATTTCTATTTAAACGTATTGCGGATTCCTTGTATATTCCAAAAAAAAATTTAAACAAAAATTCTAAATGTTTTAATACAGTATGTTGTGAAGACCTACTCTTGACTCTCCCTTCTTACATTATGGGGCGTGACAAATAATTGCCATGAAACTTCACAAGTGTCACATGAATAGCAGATTGATCATTGTTTCCTCCAATTGTTGTATACAATCTGAGGAGACATAATTGTATATCAAGTGTCTGACCCTCCTTGCCTGGTAGTAGTTCTTATAACTTCTACTTCATTTATCAAGACTGCCAGCACCTCGTTAACTTCTGTAAATTGTAAATGTTAACATAGTAAGCGTAGGCCTTTCTTTTCCATTTCTTTTTTTCATGTCTTCCTGTCACATATGGCTGCTGCACACATCATTAAATGGGCCGATATACTGAAATTCTATGTAAATTAGAAAAAGTCTATGTGCAAGAGATTTTACGTTGTGCAGGTAGTGGGATTGATCATCAGGAAAGTCATTATGCCATTTCCCATAGTGTACTATTTAAAGAAAAACTATATCCCCCCCCCCGAACAATGTAGGTCTCTATAAAAAAAAATATATATTGCATAAAACAGTTCATATGTAAAACCATTTTCATAATAATATTATTTTTTAGTAGTGTAGCGCTATAGTAAATTGTGTGTTATTTACACCACTATTGAGCTCCACTCCCACTAAATGTGCACTGGATGAGACCTGTAATCTTAGGGAGTGAGCCCTCGCAACGGTGTGGAGGCAGGGTGTAGAGCAACTGTAACTGGATTCAGGGTATAATAATTGGGAGCCAATGGTTCTTATAACTTTAACATGAACTGGTTTATTGAACATACACAATCCTCAGTGGAGTATACAATAGAGCATGACAGGATTTAGCATCACATTGAATAGGCAATACTCACAGCACCATATGGTCAGTAATAGTCCCCACAGGCAAGAGGACGTGCTCAGCAGCAATAAAGGTACACCCAGCTTTCAGCCTTTCCCCAAGTGGAACCTGAGGGGAATCTATCTACCCTGTTCCTATACACTTAGTCCCTACTTCTGGGCTATTAGTACCCGGGATCTTAATCCCTCTGACTCTCCTCGTCGGAGCCTGGAGCTGCTCAGCTAAATAACCTGTCTGTCTGTCACTCCTAGAGTGACCTATAATGGTGAGTAGCCTAATCTTACTAGACCTGACCTGTCTAGGTTCCACAGAGCTCTGCCTGCCTGTTCAGGTCAGAGCTAACACAAAATGGACGACTGAAAGCATGGCTTCAGAGCCTTTTATATCCCAGCACAGTGCCATCTGCTGGTCACTGTGAGAAGCAGCTGGGGCCTAGCTTAGAGCAGAAAGAGCAAACAGTACCCCCCCCAACTGTATTTTAGGACCCAAATAGGTGTCCATAACATTGAGGGACTGCCTGCACAAAATACTAGGGGTGGCTATTTTACACATCCCTACAGTAGTATGCTCCATTGGGTAATCCTAAATAGAAAATTGCCATTTTAAAAGTTAAGAGCCGCCCCCTGGGATCCTAGGATTCACAGTGCACACAAACAAACCAACATGCTAGGCCACATGAGCCAATTAACAGACAGAGATCTGTCTTTTGCTTCCACACTTCTTCCTGTTACAGTTAGAGCTGCAGTATTTCTGTTCAAGTTCAAGTTCAAGTCTGTTCTAAGGCACATAGACATCACAAAATGGGGGCTTGAGGTAAGAGATGTAAAAAGGCAATATTTGCTTATACAGTATATAACAGTTCGGGAAGATTCTTTAATATGCCACTTAATTTGATCTGTTGCTTAAGTATTCATTTTAGGGGTGTACTTTTCCTTTAAGCAAAAATATTGCATCCTTTAATGATTTGCTTTCTCTCTAGTGATAAATAAATACATTGTACTGGATCATACCTAAGCAGCCATAAATCCATGTTGTCATTTTCACCATCAAAAAAGAGCTTTATTTCAAATTCACTATATTAGCAGTGCAAAAAGTGAGCAATTTTACATTAATTTGTTTCAAGGGTTTACATTTGCTTTGAGGTCTCTAGGCCCCATCTACTAAGGCTGTCCAAAAGGAGACCCATAGGATGGATGTTGTCCTCCACAAGATCATTGTGGATGTGACATCATTGTTTAAATAATAATCCAGTCCCCAAACCTGTAAAAAAGCAGCTACTGTACCTGCCATGGAAAATCATGGAGAGCACTGACTTAGAGGATCATTAATGTTACAGCGTTATGCTGGCCATAAAATTAATTAATGTAACAGGTTTATATTGACTGTTATATTCATAGGTACACATACATTTATTAGTTCTGTGACATAATGTGAGTTCTTTCCAGCAGCTGGCACTCACAACAGTATATATAATCATTTCAATTAAAATATGTACTAAACCAATGGTGATACATATCAGCAGGGTGGGGGCAGGCCGGCCAGGTGCCCCAGGCAACCAAGCGCGCATACGAGCACGTGCGATGGGCCGCGTCACCCCCCTTCAGCTATGCATGCACCCCATGCACACAAACAAGCACCATACTCTGCAGACAAGAGCAGACCAGACTGAGGTAGGCAGCAGTGAAAGGTGCCTGGCAGCCCACAAACTTTGCGCCCTAGGCATGTGCCTACTCTGCCTACCCCTAGTTCCGGCCCTGCATATTAGTCTAGTTAAAGGGATTCTGTCATGATTTTTATGATGTAGTTTTTATTTCTAAATTACACTGCAAATAATTCAATCTACTATATAAAATTTAATTCCTAAACCAACAAGTGTATATTTTTTAGTTTATTGTTGTGTAGGCAGCCATCTCAGGTAATTTTGCCTGTTCATGTGCTTTCAGAAAGAGCCAGCACTTTAGGATGGAACTGCTTTCTGCCAGGCTGTTGTTTCTCCTACTCAATATAACTGAAGGAGTCGCAGTGGGACATGGATTTTTCTATTAAGTGCTATTCTCATATCTACCAGGGAGCTGTTATCTTGTATCAGGGAGCTACTATCTGGTTACCTTCCTATTGTTCTGCTGATGGGCTGCTGGGGGGGGAAAGGGAGGGGTGATATCAATCCAACTTGCAGTTGTTATCAGGTAATGCAGTAACATGGAAGCAATCTAGTTCTGGGGGTGATTTAGGGGCAGATGCAGTGGTGGAACTACTGGGGAGCAGGGGGTGCTATTGGACCAGGGCCCAATAGCAGCTTGCTAACCGCTAAAGTCGGCCAGAAAATCACATACAGAGGGGGGTGGGGGGTGCGACTGCATGTCCCTCAACCAGGCCAACGACCCACTAGTTACATTACTGGGCAGATGCACAGAAGATAGTCATGAAATAATCAGTTCCATATGATCCACAAGAAAGTTGCGATTTCTTATACCAAAAATCACTACAACATGACTCTGATTTTGATCAAATATTTTGTATCACCAAAATTGATATAGATCAAATCCACCAGTAATAACACTTTTTAAAAAATGTGCATTGTCGATAGCCTACCGTGGATTTTGATACCTCAGAGTCAGACCACTTCTTCCTTTGAAGGTTGAGATAAATTTCTTTAGTCTCAGACACTTAGGGGGTTATTTACTAAGCTCCGAATACCCAAAATTCCCAAATACAAAAAATCCTAAATTTTTTGTGTTATAATAGGCTTTTAAAAAAAGTCCAAAAATAAAAACATGGCATCTCAAATCTGTTGAGATTGCATAAAAGTCAATGGGAACAGTCCCATTGATTTTTGGATGTGTCTGTGGTTTCGGCCAATTTCACAATGTTTTCTGAGCTTTCGGGTGAAAAATTCTGAGTTTTTGGGGCAGCCGATATTGAGATAAATTCGGACCTTGATAAATAACCCCCTTGAGAATAATTATTTTGCAAGAATGAATCACATTGACCAATATATTTTATACAACAAAATATTATAGAAATGTAACATAAAATAATTGAGAAAGTCTACATCATGGATAAAATCATAGTTAGTGTGTAGGGAATATGTGTTATTTATGAGTTGTCATTAGATAAACTGATAATTAATTGCATCTTTAAACACTAAACCAACTCCTACTTTGAAAATAATTCCTTTGGTGTTCAACGTCTGATGCTCAGTCAATACCCTCACTCCCTCTCATTCTAAAGAATACATTTTCTGAATTTTATTTTAATTATAGTACTAGAAAACTGTAAATCCTTAAATAATTACTACTCCTTTCAGCTTAGCCATTTGCTACATTGACTTCTCAAGGAAATTCATGAACTTTTGTCCATAGTAATGTTGTTTTCTCTGTAATTTAATTAGTAATGTAATCATTGTAAGGACAGTGTGCTCAACAAGGCTGGCTCTCCTTGCACATATCATTTTTATATTAAACTTTACTTAATCATGCCCGTCTTTATAAGCCTGAAGGTTAAAAAAAATAAATAAGGTCTAAGGCAATTTGAGAAAAAGCCAAAAGATAAGACGCTGCTTTACACTAATTTTTTATATTTCCTAAATGACCTCACCAGTGTTTTATTTTGTGCTTGTCAAATTGGGCTGTTTTCTTTTTTTTAATTGGACAGCTCAATATTCTGTGTTTCTGAAAGTGAAATTTCTTAGCAATGATTTCAATAACTTTTTAAAAATTGTTGTATAAACACCTAACCAAGGCCCTAAAATACTGCAAAGTTGAAGTGTAACATTGCATTGTTGTCAGAATGATTTATTTATAGCGATCCACATAGGAGAGCAACAATGCTATACAGAGCATACATATATATATATATATATATATATATATATATATATATATATATATATATATATATATATATATATATATATATATATATATATATATAATATCAAAACAGGGGGGTTGTGGGAGCACTCTAAAGGCTTTAAAGTATATATAAGTATAATAAATGCTATTGCATATGTACCCAAAACAGGGGTTATTTTGTTACAAAGTTATGATCATAAAATTGATAAGCCACCATACCACGTCAAGGTAAACCCCGAATGGCGGTCCCTAACTTGTTTTATATTTTATGTGCATTTTAGCATTACCTGTAATCAATGTCCGTTGAACGCTGTTTTTTCACTAAGGGCTAAATCCTCCCCAGCCAGCAATCAGGCTTTTAAAGGAGAGATATTCCCAAAACAAACGCCCAATTTTAAAAGCATAGGATCACCACTAGTTTAAAGGGGGGGGGTATGGCTGGGGAGGATTTAGCCCTTAGTGAAAAAACAGCGTTCAACGGACATTGATTACAGGTAATGCTAAAATGCACATAAAATATAAAACAAGTTAGGGACCGCCATTCGGGGTTTACCTTGACGTGGTATGGTGGCTTATCAATTTTATGATCATAACTTTGTAACAAAATAACCCCTGTTTTGGGTACATATGCAATAGCATTTATTATACTTATATATACTTTAAAGCCTTTAGAGTGCTCCCACAACCCCCTGTTTTGATATTGTATATTTAGCCAGGAGCTGTGGCATAGCTTCAGTGGTTGTAGCACCCCATAGCCCCCCTTTAAACTAGTGGTGATCCTATGCTTTTAAAATTGGGCGTTTGTTTTGGGAATATCTCTCCTTTAAAAGCCTGATTGCTGGCTGGGGAGGATTTAGCCCTTAGTGAAAAAACAGCGTTCAACGGACATTGATTACAGGTAATGCTAAAATGCACATAAAATATAAAACAAGTTAGGGACCGCCATTCGGGGTTTACCTTGACGTGGTATGGTGGCTTATCAATTTTATGATCATAACTTTGTAACAAAATAACCCCTGTTTTGGGTACATATGCAATAGCATTTATTATACTTATATATACTTTAAAGCCTTTAGAGTGCTCCCACAACCCCCCTGTTTTGATATTGTATATTTAGCCAGGAGCTGTGGCATAGCTTCAGTGGTTGTAGCACCCCATAGCCCCCCTTTAAACTAGTGGTGATCCTATGCTTTTAAAATTGGGCGTTTGTTTTGGGAATATCTCTCCTTTAAAAGCCTGATTGCTGGCTGGGGAGGATTTAGCCCTTAGTGAAAAAACAGCGTTCAACGGACATTGATTACAGGTAATGCTAAAATGCACATAAAATATAAAACAAGTTAGGGACCGCCATTCGGGGTTTACCTTGACGTGGTATGGTGGCTTATCAATTTTATGATCATAACTTTGTAACAAAATAACCCCTGTTTTGGGTACATATGCAATAGCATTTATTATACTTATATATACTTTAAAGCCTTTAGAGTGCTCCCACAACCCCCCTGTTTTGATATTATATATATATATATATATATATATATATATATATATATATATATATATATATATATATACAGGCCAATTGCATAAGCAACAATGCCCTTGGGATCTAGTCCCTTCTATCACTCCTTGATGGAGCCCAAAGCTGCTCACTATAGGTTACCCTAATCTGTCTTTCTCTCCTAGAGAGATTATTACAGGATCTAGCTACCCTTTACTAATCCTAACTATAGATGGCTCCATGGGAGGATCGAATCCATTTAGGAGAGGTTCAGGTAGCAACCCTGACCAAAGCCTCTGGCAGAATCCCCTGAAGCACACACTTGTAGTTCAGCCACATACCCTGGTGCTCCCATAAGTCCCAAAATATAGATAAATAGATGCTGGTGCACACAGGGATTTTTTCTTCAGAGTCTGTTTTTATTTAATCAACATTTCAATCCACCTCTGGGACCTTTATCAAGATCGATATCAAGATCTTGATAAAGGTCCAGAGGTGGATCGAAACGTCGATTAAATAAAAACAGACTCTGAAGAAAATATCCCTGTGTGCACCAGCATCTATCTATATATACACACACACACCAAAAACAGTGATTGATCAGGTTAGTGATGTCAGATATATATATATATATATATATATATATATATATATATATATATATATATATATATATATATATATATATATATTGTGGCAAACTGGCAGCTTGAACACGTAACTTTTAGGGGGATTAGTCAATGGTGAGCAGGCAGCATAGGAAAAAGGAGCAGAAAGACAGGGACACACAGGCTTCTTCCAGGAAAACAGGTTTATTTTCCCACTTTGCACAAACAGTCAATTAGGCACAAACACAGGGGTGACCATTATATCATACAAAGAAATCATAAAATAAAACCTAGCCCACTGGGCAGTACCTTCAAACTTTGGAGCAGTCCCTGACTAGACTGGGCCCCTTGTGGATAACCAGCACAACCAAATAGTTTGGCTCACCCCTGTACTCACAGGACTTTCTCCCAGGTAATATTCAGCCTCCTGGCTTCCTCACTCTCTTCACAATACTCTCTGTGAGAGTCACAGGCTCCCTCTGCTTCTTGCAGTAACAGGCAGCACCCCCAGCTCCTCTGGGAGTTCCTCACACAGCCAGGTCTCCTACCTGCTGTGCCCTGTTGAGAGACCCACTCCCCCATTCTAATTAACTTTAAATAGTCTTTCCACAGGACAGCTTTCCTGTGGAAGGTGAACTCCAATCTCTGGACTGGATCTGCGGAATGGAGTCCCTGGCTACTAAAGTCTTTAAATAGAGCACTGATTCTCTGTTTCATAACTCCCTTCCTGGAGCCTATCTCAGTACCTGGGGAGAAATTAAAGGCTAGAGTGACCTTTTTCCACCTTTTCCTAGTCACTCTACCACAATATATATATATATATATAATTTCTCTCACACCAAATAGACCACTCAAAGCTTACCCTCCCATTGGTTGTTCCATTTGCTCCTTGTTGGGTGCTCTGTCCGCAGCGTCCCCACCGCTTTTATCACACCAGAACCAAAAAAGGAGACGGCACTCCTTTCAAGGAGATGGCAGGTTTATTGCAAATCCCACAGGGATCTCACGCCCTACGCGTGTTGAACCCAGCAGGGGTCACTATGTACCTTTTGTATATAACGTGTCTTTGTGGACGTATGCCTGTGGATGTCTGCCTATGATTAAGGGATTGAATCCCAAAAACGTGTAGGCCATGAGATCCCTGTGGGATTTGCAATAAACCTGCCATCTCCTTGAACGGAGTGCTGTCTCCTTTTTTGGTTCTGGTTTATATATACCCCTTCTTGGACAGATGAACATCATTTAAGCTTACCTTTTCAACAGAGCATATGCCCAGAGCATACTGAGCATGTGCAGTGCCTTTAACACTCAAAAGATGGCTGACCAAGATGGCAAACTCTTGTATGTGGTTAACTTGGAGGGCCTGGACTATTACCGTTATAGGGATGCTGAACCTCTCTGCAGGTAAAAATTCTAACCATATTCATTTTCAGGCTGTAGTTCACCTACAGGGGTGACACTTGTTTGTGCATATGTGCTGAAGAGAAGCACGGTCCGGTCTAGGGGTAGGCGGAAGGGGTAGCCCCCCAATCATTGCACCCTAGGCAGCTGCCCCTTCTGCCTTCCCCTAGTTCGACCCTGTTAGTATCTATACCTAACTATCTTTGTCGTACCTTCAAGGTCACTAGCCTATACCCAGTACTACTGGATCTAATTATAGAGAGCATCATACCAAATGTAGCTATTTTTTGTTTTAAAAGGGGTTAACTCTTTCACACTTTTTTGAATGTTGCATTACAGGAAATCTTACAACACAAGGGTCAGATTCAAATATGGTCCCATTGGCAACATGTCTCTTTTACACCATTTAAGATTAAGAGAGTGCTGGAAACGACAAGTATTCCCCTTAAGAATGTAAGCCAAATATAGCAGTTTGTCTTTTTTACACTTTATGTTATTTTTTTTCCTATAAACAAATAAAGTAACCAGTGGCTACAAAAATAATAAATTGCACTTTAATTCTGCGCATAAACATTGAAGCAATGAGTGCTTACCATGAAACCACAATAATTAAACTCTTGCTATTATTAGTCCGTTTTTAGAAGGTGTTTCTCTTACTGTACAGTGTAAGACGTCTCATCGGGTCAAAACCGTTGGACAAGTCTTGTTTCAAGGCAGATCTCTTTGGGCTGGTATTCATTTTGCTGAAGGTTACATTTACATGGCCATTTATTAGACATTTCAGTTTTTCTAGCAAAGCGGCAGATGGATGATATCCTGTAAATAATGAAATTATTAAATTATGCAAATGTCAATCGTTTTTCAGATTCTCTTTCACTTCTACTGTCGCGGTTAGTTAGGGAAGTCAGTTCCAGCAGTGGCATGGGAAAGTATGGGTACTCCTGGCTCTTTCTACTTACTTTTTGGTCCACAATAAAAACAGTTATATCTTGTGTTATGACAGGGCCTTATTATTCACTTATTATCAAAGCACACCCAGTCAGATCAATTGGCCTTATCTAAACAGCATGTTTACATTTACAACACTGCTGCATGGAAACGTCTGTGTCTGATTTAGTGCTGAGAGTAAAAAAGATAAGAAAGCTTA
The DNA here is from genome assembly GCF_017654675.1 of Xenopus laevis. Taxonomy (NCBI): domain Eukaryota; kingdom Metazoa; phylum Chordata; class Amphibia; order Anura; family Pipidae; genus Xenopus; species Xenopus laevis. Next base: position 82,184,809 of record NC_054384.1, on the reverse strand, counting down.
GCTGTGGCAGAGCAAACAAAAGCATTGAGATGTAAACACACATAAAATATGTGAAATCTGTAGGGATGCACCGAATCCACTAATTTCGATTCAGCCGAACCCCCGAATTCTTTGTGAAAGATTCGGCCGAATACCGAACTGAATCCAAACCCTAATTTGCATATGCAAATTAGGGGTGGGAAGGGGAAAACATTTTTACTTCCTTGTTTTGTGACAAAAATTCACGCGATTTCCCTCCCCACCCCTAATTTGCATATGCAAATTAGGATTCGGATTCCGCCAGGCAGAAGGATTCAGCCGAATCAGAATCCTGCTGAAAAAGGCCGAATCCTGGCCGAATCCCGAATCGAACCTGGATTCGGTGCATCCCTAGAAATCTGAATTTGAAATAATAGTCAAGTTACAAGAGGTTTTCATTTTAATCATGATATTTAGGATCCTATGGATAGTCCAATTATCTGAGGCAGAAAGACTCTTCATTACACTGCATTTGGGGGTTGTGTGCATTTACAGGGTGAAATCTTTCGCTTCCGCACTTACAGGTTGATGCCTGATCCATGTCATTGACTACATATATGGGGTGGAACTAGGTGTTACAACATGAAATGCCCCCGGGCCTGCAGCTTACTGCCACCTCATACTTAAACATCTCAAATGTCATGCACTTGCTCCTTCTGAATGCCTCCTCTATCCCATCCACGCCATAGCATGCACATAGTGCTCTCTCTTGTCTACAGACACTAGGACTGGGTGCAGGAGATTAAAATAATTTTCAAAACCTTGTGCGTACTCACCACTTGGTTAGTCTGTAGGCACAAAGAAATATGACTGGAAGAGATGTGACTGGACGGCACCACACCCCAAAAAAATTGCTTCCCTAGCCAAGGGCCTTTGGGGACTTCCAACAAATCTGACCATACAGTTAACAACTACTGTAGGAATAACGGGGAGGCAGTCTGATTCAGCTTAAGTATCCAAATCATGTTTTTGTGCCACCCACTCAAAACATAAATCCCGTAAAAACAGCTCCCATTGACTTCTGTATAAACTCATTAAGTTTTAGTGGCCACATTTTTTTATTTGAAGTTTTTCGTTTGTTTGTTAAATCTCGAAAAATTTAGTTCAGAATTCTTCAGCTCGAAAAATGTAATTGTTTTGATTTTCTTAAAAAAAACATCAAATTTAAACCTATAACAATAGGGGGGGAATGTAATTAAAGAGAAAAACAATTTGCCCCAATAAGAATAAAAATCCATATCTCGCAATGTAATATTGTTCCTTAAACTGTTATTGCATTGTGAATTTTAATTGCGCACTCTTAAGAAGTGCTTGAAGGTGTCATAATCTTTTGGAGCAAACATAATGACTTTTTCAGTAAGAAGTTTTATTACATTTACTGCGCATTGGTGCAAACTATAAAATTCGCAAAGCAAAAGCTATTTTAAATTCGTGCAAAGTTAATTTGTTCGCACAAAGGCATAACAAAAAGTTTTTCCGTTACCGACTTTTATTAAATTCGCCTGTAGGTCCACTAGTCTCTAGTCAACAGTTGTATAGGTTATTCTGCTACTCATCCTTCCCCTTTCTCTGGTTTAGAAGACTATACTTGTTTAAAACCCATGTGGCAATACTAAAGCCAGGCCTGGCACTGCTGACAGGTAGAATTTACAGAGCCTGCATAAATTAGCCCCCAAGTGTTTGTGTTCTTTGTCCAGACAGTTTTGCATAACTGAAGGAATGTGTAGGCCTAGTTTAGAATGTCTAACATGTCCTAGTAGTGTTAGACTAGCCCACCAATATACCAGAAATGGCCATTCCAATTTCTATATGAGAACAAAAAAAAGTAAGTGAAGGAAAGATAGATGAGAGTATTGAGAAGAAACTTCTGGGAGTATAGATATGGTGAATGAAGAGAGAAGTAAATTTAGTCTGAGGAGCAGACCTAAGGCTTTCTTTTGGACCCCTGGCACACCAGTCCAACACTGAATCCTAGTTTCTCCAAATATCAAAACAGATTAACTAAATTCCACCAGGTAAGTTTCACAGCAGCAAGAAGTAACTAATGAGAGTTAACAGCAAAGATACAACCATATATGCTCATGTAACAAAAGTTTGTCCCTTAGACAAAGTTCTTCTACAGTTTGCCTGTATTTGTATGAAAAAGATTAAAGGGTGATACGTCCTTATGGCAGTTTGCTTAAAATAGGAAATCTATTCCAATGTTACATCCAAATCATGTAATATATCACTGTCTACTCTTCTTACATTTATCTGCACTTTTAAGGATTTTAAAGATTAGCATATGTTTCCAGCGACAGCTGCTGCTTTGCACTGCATATCCACACGTGTCCATGTGTATAAGGAAAACCTCTTCTGTGACTTCCAGGTCAAGCAGGCTCACTTGACTAGTCAAAACAAACTATTTTGTCATTTGCAGCCCCCACAGTGTCAGGGGGAATTGTAGAAATTATCTTGACGTGCAGCATGGCTAATGTATGTATAATGCAGGCAAAGGACACGACTCTGCAAACAAACACACAATATATGCATAGGCCCAATTACAGGTCTGAGTTTAATCCGTGCCAAGAGATTGCACTACGCAAAACTGTGGGTGAGTTCACCTTGACGAGCACATGAAAAGAAGTTAGGAGTGCTCTAGAAAATCAGAAAATCAAAAGTTTTTTTTTTTTGCTGTAACAGAGCTCTACAGAGGTCAGAATATAACAAAAGAGGGAAACATTAAATTAATATAGTTGAGGTACTAATGATCCTTGTAATTCAATGAACCTAATGCAATCTCTGCTTTTTTAGAGATTTTAAACTTACAGGAGCTGAAATATTGATGATTGTGAATACGCTTGATCATTTGGGCCAGCCCTGCTTATATTTATATCTGCTGTGTGTGTATACTTTCGTATCTGAAATTATTGGAATTTGTGCACTCTTATCCTGAACATTAAAGAGGCAGTATACCCCCCTTGATATTCATGAGTTTAACAAACAGGGCTTTTAAGGAACATACTTTTTTGCCTATTGCTTTAATAATGAAAACATCATTTGGTCCTTGTGAGATAGATAATTAGTTTACCTGTAAAAAAAGATAATTCACTCACAATAATGGACTCACAACAAAGGCAGAATTAAGGGATTATATATTGGCAATCTAAATAACTGCTGTACACGAAACACAGGAAGAAATCGCCAGCCCTTGGTCTAACCCACACCTGTGGCGTTGGCCAGCTGCTAGAAACACCCTTGCGCCAGCACTAGGTCCAACCCATAATCTGGAGTTGACCAGCTGCTATAAACGGTAAAAAGCCAAAATTTGTATACAAAGAGAAAGAGAAAAATTGCCAGTGCACGGTTTGCCTTTAAAAACTAATTATTACAAAAAATTATTAGGCCAAAATTTGTAAGCTCAAGTGCCACCTCATTGTACATGAGTCCTACACTTGGGGTTCGATTCACTAACTTCGAGTGAAGGATTCGAAGTAAATAAACTTTGAATTTCGAAGTTTTTTTTGGGCTACTTTGACCATCGAAGTAAAAATCGTTCGACCATTCGATAGTCGAAGTACTGTCTCTTTAAAAAAAACTTCAACCCCCTAGTTCGCCATCTAAAAGCTACCGAAGTCAATGTTAGCCTATGGGGAAGGTCCCCATAGAGATAATCTCAATGATTAAAATCTCAATGATTAAAATGCTGGCAGTCCACATGAACAGTCAATCAAAAATGTATTTGAACCCCCGGAACTTATTTAGACTTATGTGGCTCTACAGAACATTTTATTTTTGAATGTGGCTCATTGGTAAAAAATTGTGGAGACCTCTGGGCCTAGGATAACCAAATATTAGAAAAGCTGTATGAAGTACAATACCAAGTCTGATATACCTAAAATCTGACTTGCTGACCTAAAAAACGCTCAATTATAATTATGGATGCCTCGAATTGCAGGTTTGGTTTGGGATTCTGCCAAATCTGAGCTATTTTTGGAAATATTTTCGGCCATTCCAACCCCTATCTAATTGAAGAAAATCAGCATGTGCATCTGCATTTTGAGGTCTGCGGAAGGGTTCAGATTCAGTCTGATATTTGCCCCAATCTATAACCCTGGATTCTGGGATTCGACGAACCTGCCAGTGCAGGGTTTTGTGCATCCCTAAATATAATATGGTTACATGGCAGACTACAAGCAGGCAAAGTATAGGCAAAATTCACTCTGGAGAGCCAAATTAAATTCAGTGTATTTTATTCAGACACACAACATGTTTCGGACAGACATGTCCTTCATCAGGTGATAATGGCACCTAATAGCACCTGATGAAGGACATGTCTGTCCGAAACATGTTGTGTGTCTGAATAAAATACACTGAATTTAATTTGGCTCTCCAGAGTGAATTTTGCCTATACCTTGGATGTTGTGTGGCTGGGACGGTGCCACTGACTCTGTTTGATAGAGCCCTGATGTTTCTGGAGTGAGGGACCACCTGACTAACAATTGTAGTATTTACAAGCAGGCAAAGCCAATATTCCAAGAAACATGAATAAAGAAAGAAATTACTTTCTCTTTTGCAATAAAATATTCCACAAGTAAGGTCCATATAAACAATGCAGCTGCTTAATCGTGATTTTTATATTCCAACCATCGCTCTTCCTCTTATTTCCGTTATTCCATCTCATGTTGTTAAGGGGTTATAAAAATACTGTAATACTATTGCAATACGTCCCATTAGTAGCATTTCATCGATTGTACTCTGCTTGTTAACAAGATCACATTAGACCAGTTTAATTTGATAACTAGAATCAGAAAGAAGCACTTCGTGGCCCAGCTGTGTAAACTTGAAAAGAAAAACAGAAGGAAAAAAAGCGAGTATTTTCTGTTTTGAGAGCTGCACTCAGAGTTTCAATATTTGAATCATATTATTGTACAAATACAGCCTGTGTTATTTCAGCTTCTTGCAAGTGGATTTTCGAATGTTAGGGCTGCAGTAACAACTTGCTTTTAATTTGATTATGTTCCTAAGTACAGCAAATACTTACTCTTAGTAAAATGTGTCTGAGCATACAGTCCAGATAATTTCATGGCAAAATGAGAACATCATCTCTTCCAGTGAAATGGAATATTTACCTTATGTACATTAAAAAAAACTATATTTGGGATTTTTCTAAAGCAGGAAATTGGAGTTTAATTTAATGACTTTCTTTGGAATACACACAGTGATGTTTAAGACTACCTGGGGGTTATTTATTAACACCATGCCAAACTCATTTCTGAAAAAAATTAAATTTTTGCACTAATTGCCATGTTTTTTTTCCAGCGCAAGTATACTGGGGTGGCTCTTGGCAGGTGCTATGTGGCCAACATTGGCTAGTCATCCACACAAGCTTTTATTGGGTGGATTGGAGCTTAGCCGAAAATCACAGCATGTGCAACTTCCACAGCCATATCATGTATAGGATCATAACATTTACTGGCTGGTCTATGGCAAGTTTAAAGAACAAGACCACACTGACTTAATTGTGGCTATAAATGCCAAGTCACTAACATAGAGGGTTCCAGACTGGGTTTATGTCAGCGGAGTTGTGCCCTGTCTAAAGAAGAGATTTTAGATTTTAGTATTTTAGGGTGAACAAAATTCATATACAATTTTAATATTTCTACAATACTGTTGTAAGATTGGTTCAAAGCAAAAGGGGTGAGGGGTTTGTGAAACCAAGAAACCTGGACACCTTTTCACTAAGGTTTTAACCATCAGCAAAAGAACAATGTCTGACACCACAGCAACCAGAGCAGCAACATTGCTAGACTACTTTCTTAGAAAATCAGCCATTTTGGTTTTTTTTTTACTAGAAATCCCTGCAATGAACACACTGATAGAAACTGCTTTGTTCTGAGTTTTAGTCTAAAACATTATGCAGTATGTTTAGGTTTGTTACTTTACTGTTATTGTTTTACAAAATGTAAATATTATGCCGCAGTATTGATCTTTGGAATAATTTGACCTCTATGTCACAGGGATATTTCTCGATGCTACTCAATAATATTCAGTGGATCTGCACTTTGTATAATAATTGCATAGATCTGTACTATGACTATAGTTCTAATAAAACCAAGCCAGAAAGAAACCCTTTACAAACCAGTTTATGGTTTAGGAATGAGTGGGGGAAATTTATTTTATGTAATTACTTTGATTTTTGGTTCAGACCAGGTGTCAATGTTGGGTAGGGGAATTCCCTGAGAAAGGCTGTATATGGAGAAGTATAGTGAACTACTTCTTCTTTGACTGGGGGGATAGTACATAAAGCCAGGTTGGTCACCGCATAGAGGATATCAATAGGAATAATTAGGTAAGATAGTATTTGGTTAGATATGTTGGTGCTCACTACACGTGGTGACAGCTAGTGGTAGGGTAGAGATGAGCAGCTGAAGCTCCAAAGAGGAGCCCAGCAGTACCTCGTCCAGTTAGGGGACCAGAGGAAGAGGGACTAGGGTACGAAGGGCCTAGTGTGCCTCAAACGCAAGGGTGATCCTTCTGACTAAAGTCTGTGACAAGGCGCAGCATTCCTAACAAGAAAGGAAGAGTGGGGAAGTAGACTGGGGCTCAGTGGCCTGGGAAACCCTAAGTATGTGTTATTGGGATGCATTGTGTGACAGCTTTTAATGCTGAACCGTACTGGTGGCTCACAATAGACTTGTTCTTGAGTTCAACTGCAGTGTGCCGTGGACCTCTCACAAACCACAACCAGAGTGTGGGCTCTATTAGCCCGCACTTTTGGTTGGGGATAATATTTTTGCCCAACAGATGCCCTTTAAACATACAGTTAACAGGTAAATATTAAAATGAAAATCAGTTAAATCTGACAACAACTGAGGTGCACAAGTGTACAATTACCAATGATATCTAAGTTCATTGTTATTGCATAGAAATGCTACCTTGTTCACGCTTGAGAGTCTCCTTAAAGAACCTAACACATTGAGCATATTCCTGAAAGGAGATCCCTGTAGCAAATGAGTTTTGTACCATATCAGACAGTCATAAATTGTCTAAGAAGCAGAAAGAGCCATATAACTTTCTGATGTATCCTTTACTGAATCTTCCAGTTGTTTTGTGCAAAGAAAGCTTGTTTTTGCTGATCCATGTCTACGGACAGACTTTCTGGTTTCTATGGAGATAGGGGGGCTGTGCATTTATCGTTTGCAGACAGAAATAATCTGGCACAAAACTCTATATTCCCAGCTTTTCTCACTGGAGGCCATCTTTTCTAGCTGACAATACAAACCTTTCCAAACACTCCTATAACATAGTAACATAGTGCATAGTAAATTAGGTTGAAAAAAGACATCAACATTTGAACTCTATTTTAACCTGCCTAACTGCCAGTTGATCCAGAGGAAGGCAAAAAACTCCATCTGAAGCCTCTCCAATTTGCCTCAGAGGGGGAAAAAATTCCTTCCCGACTCCGAAATCGGACTAGTCCCTGGATCAACTTGTACTATGAGCTATCTCCCATAACCCTGTATTCCCTCACTTGCTAAAAAGCCATCCAACCCCTTCTTAAAGCTATCTAATGTATCAGCCTGTACGACTGAATCAGGGAGAGAATTCCCCATCTTCACAGCTCTCACTGTAAAAAACCCCTCCCGAATATTTAGGCGGAACCTCTTTTCTTCTAATCGAATGGGTGACCTCACATCAGCTGAAAAGACCTACTGGTAAATAAAGCATTAGTGAGATTATTATATGATCCCCTTATAAATTTATAAATAGTTATCATATCACCCCTTAAGCGTCTCTTCTCCAGCCTGAACAACCCCAATTTGGCCAGTCTTTCCTCATAGCTAAGATTTTTCATACCTTTTACCAGTTGCCCTTCTCTGTGCCCTCTTTGCTATTAACGTCTTTACGTTTATGTTAGTGCTTTTACATTTACTCCTTAAGGGAAAAAATTGAGAAGATGAACGATTTATTATTTTTTTAAATGACAACCATTTCTGTTCTGTGTTTTTACCTGAAATCTATGCTCTAACCTGTCTTCCACGGAATCCTTTACTGAGCCCTACCCCCCCCCTCCTGCAACCCTCTTGCCATCTTCTCCCTCAAAACAGTTGCACCATCATCATTACTGTTACTGTTCCTTTAAGTAGCATTCTACTAATAAAATATACAGTTTTGCCCTTAATGGGAGGGCACCATTACTGCTTTACAGTCCAAATAAACCCTTCTATGGTTTTCAATTGCTGAAAGTTTAAATTGGCCTCTATTAAGCCACTAGATTCTGTTATCTGTTCTGCTTGGAATCAGCCATCAGCTGGATCATTTTATACTGGTAGGAAAACATCTTTGCACAAGATCATGTTGCTAAATAAAATATTATAAATCAATGGTTCATTGAAACCTCACAGCATATTTTTAATATAATAAAACGAATCCGCCCAAAGTGAACACACCATTGTTTTGACCACGTCAGAAAACATCTTTCCTTTAGTTGTTATTTCAGAATGATTATTATCATTAAGACTGAGTTTCATGTTTCTGTAGTAGAAAAATAATCAACTTCCTTGAAATTTATTGCATATTACCGCAATGTTGTTAGCACTAACATGCCACAGCGATGAATTTATCCTACACGTGCAGATTAAACATCAATGATAGAGGCCTCGGAACTCCCAACTGTAACTGTCAATTCTGTAAATCACTTCCTATGAGCAGTGCTGTTAAATTCCATATGCTTACATTATATACAGTATGTGTAAACCACCGTAGTAGCTTGAGCTTGGCAGAGGCAGAGTTTGTGGAAAGTGCTTTCCATCCCACTCGAGATATTTTATCTCCCAGTATTCAACAGCCTCATTAACTGTCAAATGATCTGCTTATTTTGGCTAAAAGCTAATAAAAAGATTATAACCAAGCCTATAACATCAGATGAAGCATAAGTAGGAGTGGTTGTACAAATATCAAACAACAAATTTCTTTTTATATGTTCACCCATCCAAATATGTTCATTATTTTTATATATTTGTTTTTTGTTTTTTTTTCAAAAGGAAGTACAATCTGTAGGGGCCTGAAATGACATAATTCAGATGCTTTTAGCATAAATTAAATACTATATGTTTTTTAAGTAGTACTATGGGAATATATATATATATATATATATATATATATATATATATATATATATATATATATATCCAAAATAAATTCATGAATTCAGCATTAGAACTCACTAATGCAAAATTTCTTAAGTAGCAACCCAATGTTTCTGTCATGGAAGTAATATGGCAGGTCCTATTCCATACTCCAAGGGCAGTAATATACATGCTGAATATTGATGGGCAAAATTTTTTACCATGTTTTGCCACATAAAAACAGCCATTGGCTCTAATGTATAATAGTTTAAAAAAAAGTTGTAAAATATTAGTAGAGAATATATTAGTATAAAAATAATATAATTTGCACAGTATACTGTGCATCGGTCTCTCAAAGAACTATCAAAATGCTCAGCTCCAAATTAACCACAAATATACATGAGGCTGATTGGTGTTGAGAAATGATTAAGGATGTCACCCATTCAAAACCAGTGGCGTATATGTTCCAGTATAATAGTTTTTAAAAATGTCATGTTCTCCCCTGACCTTACCCCTCCTCTCCTCCCCTTTTTTTCTTTCAGTATGTATAAAATAATGCATACAAAGGGGCTTATTTATCAAAATTCATGTGTAGGGACCCATAGGATCAATGGTCCCTATGGCTTCAATTCCCTACCAGTGCCTCATTTCCTTATTGCTGGGTTAAAACCCATGTAACCATATTTTGCATACCCAGTTCATTGGCCCTTAGGTTGATGATCATTTCCTGCATCACTGTAACATAGAGCTTGACAGGAGGATGTCCTACCTCTTTGGCCTGCAGCAGTTGAACTGGGTGGATGTCCATTGAGCCTGGAGTCAACAAGGCCCCTGAAGTTTTAGGACCTAAAGGGACAACCCCTTTACCGAAGGCAGGGAACAGGGACCCCATGAACGAGGTTAGCTAGTGTGCAGGATAGCCACTGTTATAGAACTCTCTAGGAAGAGTGAGTCAGTGAGCATTAGTTAGCAAGAGCAGCTTTGAGCTCCAACAAGGAGGATAGAAGGGAGTAGCTCTCCACCATGCTCTGCTTGTCTGTAGTGCAGGGAAACAGGTTATTGTTCTATCCCTGTTCTGGAACATGTAAGGTACTGACTTTAACTTCCCCTGCTATTCCTTCAGTGATGCCATTCTGTGACTGTGTCTGCTACACCTGTGATTGTGCCTGGCATTTATCTGACTACCTCATGTGCTGTGAGTATTTTCAATCTTGTGGCACTTTATATTGAAAAGCATGTTGTTATTTTGTTTCCAAATAACCCCTGGCATCTTTTTTCTATTATTTTACACCTTTTGACAGTATAGGGGTGTAATTCAACTGCACCCACATGTGTTCTTTCCACATAGCGAAAGCCCATCCTGCTGAAAGAAGGTCCAGTGTAGCCCATGCTCTACCTCACTTGGTATTTGCCTTTATAAGTCAAAATAGGGTTACACATACTTGTGTAATTTTAGAAGCTTTTTCCACTTTGCATAAACTCACATTTTAAGAATGTATGTTTCCTTATTTAATAAAAAAAATCCATATATAAAAAAACAATTGAATACATTTGGGCTAAACTCTGAATATCATGAAATCGTAGTTTTCATGAGTTTCCAAGTTAAACACTCGAATTAGATAAATATTTTTATCCATATTTAACTGTGAGAAGTTGCGAATTATTGCTTCAACTATTCAGCACTAGGAGTAGGCAAGCAGACTTGCTCTTTATAGATGTATGGTCTAGTATACGTAGGTACATCCTGATATAGAAATATACATTTGTAAGCATTAAGTAAGCATTCCTAAGGGAACATAAGGGCAGCCAGAAAAATCCATTTATTATTTGCTAACAAGAAGGAAACTAGCAATTCCTCTTTGCAGTCCAAAAAACATATAAAAAATGAAGAGATACTTGGAAAGACATTCAAAATTCATTTGTCTTTAAGTACTGAAAGTTAATTGCATAGATGTGAAAGGAAATACATTTTTGAATATTTTGTTTTGCTTTCTTCATGTATAGTAGACTAATGCTACTTAGATGGCTAACCTACAGTTAAACCGCAAACAGGAGTTCATTGTCACCTTGTGCATTCATAGGGGCACATTTAAAGGGCAAATATTGGATGTTTAGCAACAATTCGCCAAAAAGACAATTCGCCACAAAATCGCTTGTTTACTAAATGACAAAGAGGACAATTCGCTAGGGAAAAACCTCAGCACTAGAGATCTTCGCATTGTTTCGCCAGATTAATTTTAGCTCTGGCAAAAGTTTATTAATCCACAAATTTATCAGTGTAAAGGGTTAACTTTCAATAAGTCACCCTTTTCACCAAAGTCAACTTCCCCTGGTTCTACCCGGGCGAATTGTTAAGATGAAGCTACATCCTCATCATTACTATGTCAGCGACATCATATCTTGTATTATTTTTAGGACAATAGAGGATCTCTTTTGTCTTTATTTTGCTTCGTTGGACATTTTTAATAATAAGTAGACACTTCCCGCAATTTCACCAACATCTCTAAAAAATACATACATATGACCTTTATGTAGCCGACATATTTAATTGACGTAAGCATAAGTAAGATAACAAAGTTTTTCTAGGAAGAAAGTAACGCTAGAGAAAATTCGCTAAGAAACTTTTGCGCTGCCAAATTTTGGCTAGACCAGCGTTCATTTGCTGAGAAAAATTTTGCATTTTGATGACTCCATGTAGTTGTGAATTAACACTTGGGGACAGATTTATCAAGGGTCAAATTTCGAAGTACAAAAAACTTCGAAATTCGACCATCGAATTAAAAAAACTTTTTTCAACAAATTTGGCAATCCTGAGGTCGGATAAAAATTGTTCAATCAAACAATTAAATCATTCGAATTGAACGATTTTTAGCGATCGATCAAAGGATTTCTATTCGACCAAAAAGAACTTAGAAAAGTGCTCTGGAAGGTCCCCATAGGCTAACATTGCCCTTCGGTAGCTTTAATTTGGCGAAGTATGAAGTCAAAGTTTTTTTTAAAGAAAAGAGACAGTACTTCGATTATTGAATGGTCGAATAGTCAAACGATTTTTACTTCGAAACGTTCGAATCGAAGTCGAATGGTCGAATATAGCCTATTCGATGGTCAAAAGTACCCAAACATTTACTTCGAAAATTCAAAGTTTTTGAAATTCGAACATTCACTCGAGCTTAGTAAATCTTGAGTAGTTGTGCGAAGTATGGCAATGCTTTCCGATCCAAAAATTCAGACCTAAGTAAATGTGCCCCATAGTGTGGCACAAAGTCTCTAAATCTCAGCCATAAAGTTTATATCTTTGAGAAACTCAGCTCAACTGTACGGATATTTTGACGCTTATTAAGAGAGCATGATTTGGCATTTACATTACTAAGAATTGTTTTCAACATTATAATGTGTAGATCTCATCTCCTTAAATTATATGGCCTTGCAGTTTGCAATCGTGTAACCCTTGTTGGTTAATTTATTGTAAGTTATTATTATTATTAACATGTATTAATATAGCGCCAGCATATTTCACAGTTTACCTGTGTTATTGTAAAGAGCTAATGTTACTTGCTGGCACAGTACAAATTTAGCTGGGAACTAATTTCTATAGCTCCTATATACACAACAGTTGTAAACTTTCCTGTGTATATACTGTGTGTATATATATATATATAAATATATATATATAAATATATATATATATATATATATATATATATATATATATATATATATATATATATATATATATATATATATTATAATCTGTTATCCGGAAACCTGTTATCCGGGAAGCACCAAATTATATATATATTTTATATTTTATATATTTATTTATACCATATGAATTTTGTGAATGGTTCAACCTAGTAAATGCACTTTAATTGATTCTTGATATTTTAGGAGTACTTAATAATTAGTTGTGGATCCCTCTCTTTCCATTCATGTCTAATTATCAACTTGATTGGATATTGAATTAAATTATAGTGATTAATTGGTTACCGATGATATATATGCACTCATTAGCAATTTATAATTAATTAATTTGTTGGCAATTGATGGGCCAAGGTTAAAAATATTTATTGTATGAACTAATTAGTCTGCACTGCACTTTATTTAAGGTTACAAGATTAGGAATTCAATGGTGTTTATGTGATTTATTTTTTATTTATTTAATTAATTAATTTTTTTGGATGGTTGTGCAATAAACCCACAAATTTGACTTGATTGGTAGGTAACCATTGGTTATTAGATAGTTAATTAGTGGCTGCTGGTGGGGTACTTACCTCTCTTTTTCTAATTTTGCCGATTTTTTCAGACCCCTTCAGCTGTTACTTAGAATTCAAAGAAGAGATCCGTTCTTTTTTTCTTTTCGGGGGGGGGGGTGAGGAATTGAGGAATCAGTGGTTGGGTGGGTGATGTTAGGAGCAGTGCATGGTGATCAGCAATTAACTTCAATGTCCTTTCAGGATTTCCTAAGTTAGAAATCTGGACAGGCAGTTTTGCCAAGGACAGCAAAAACCAGGCAGTCCAGGTGAAAACCAGACAGGTGGCAACCCTAACCTTGTACTTGCTCCCAGCAAAAATATAATAAATCCTAACAGGATTCAAAACAATCCTATTGGGTTTATTTAATTTTTAAATAATTTTTTAGTGGTCTTAAGGTATGAAAATCCAAATTACAGAAAGATCCCTTATTCGGAACACTCCAGGACACAAGCATTCTGGATAACAGGTCCCATACCTGTATATTCAAAGTCAAAGAGCACAAATACTAACATAGGTGCATAGTTTCCCCTGTGCAGTCACCCCAAGTAAATAATGCCCCTAGAGAAAGCAAATATCAACTCAATAGCTACAGGTCACTGCACCTAAATATATGTTGCTCCATATTATGATATGCACCGTTGGCTGGTTATTATAACTATAACTTACCCATTACGCCTAATTAAAATTGTTACTGCTTATTTGATCTCCTGTTTTGTAAGTTTTGTAACTTAAGTTTTACTAAGGCAGATATTTCCAATTATTGTGGAATCAAGCCCCAACTTTACTGCCTGAAACTTGTTCCATGGCACCCTATTTCAGGGATGTTTTGGTGAAAATTAATCTTTTTAGCAAGATGATAATCCGAAACACAACAAAATGTTTCTTTGTCATGTACTTTGTGAATTGCAGTTTGTGTTGCAATTAAAAACATTCTATAAGAATGTATTTCTAAAAATATTGTTGTCGCCCTTTGCAGAGCTTTTTCTCTGAACAGCACAAGTATGGCACCCCATTCACTGACCCTTGCATGGGAGCTTGCAAGATATCGTGTACTACAATATATTTCCACTGAGTTTTATTTGTCAAAATATATGTCATCTGTATTCCTGATCAAAGAGGAAAAGTCGTAGTATGCAAATAACTGTTCATAAAGAAGCAGTAAAGCTGGTGGTATAGCTGTAGGTAGGGAGTCAGTAGGGAAATGTCGCCACCTAATGGGTCAATCTACAACGAGTTATTTAACAGCAGGCAAGTACTGCCTTCCATTGCTGCCTTTCTTTAACCTCTTCTCAATATATTGTAGTGTTTTTTAGCCACCTATTCATGCCCTGCCTGTATCCTCCTTCAATGCTCTAAAAGTCCATCTCCTTATTTCCCATGTTCCTATTTGCCCCTCTTTTCCTGGTCTTTCCTTGCCCCTCTTTTCCTGGTCCCCATTTATAGCAGACTTTTACCCCCCACCAATTAAACATGATACTGTGTGTACAGTCATGAAAGCATATTTTAGAGAATAGAACTATTTATCGCATGAAAGAGGCTTCATATGTCTCTAGTCCTTGGATTGACCCTTATATGCTAATCTGATCCAATGATATGCAAGGCTTAAACTGTTGGTACCTGTTCATTCATCAAGAATGGTACTCTTTGACAGATGGTGAAACAAATGAATTAAAGAAGAAAGGCAAAGATATTTTAAATGATTACAGAGGATACAGCTTTACTTCAAGGACAAAGGAGGAGGAAACATCCCTTGGAAAAGTTTTCTGTGTTTATGCAGCTACTATGTTTTCCAAACATTAATCTTTATTAAATCAGAGCTTGGCTAATTTAAAATAACTCTTTATAAACAATCTTCAAAGATTCTTTGTAGGAGTCTTTATGAGTTCAAGCGTTTAACACATTTAAAGGACTAAAACATCTAACGATGAAACCTTTTGTGATACTAAAATTTAGAAATGGTATAGATATTGGTATATATATATATATATATATATATATATATATATATATATATATATATATATATATATATGAGGGTATAGACAGATCGCTATAAGAATGTGTATTTTTGTTCATTAGGATGGGTTGTATCTATGTAACTGTCGGTACAAATGAACCGTAAGGTTCTATTATTTGTGTTATTGTTGTTTTTGTTTGGTTATTTTGAAGACATTCACATTTTTAGTTATGAGGATGTATCTTTTTTAGAAACCGGTATTTCCAGTGAATTAGCTACAGGGTCCCACATTTTAGGGCTTCCTAATACCTCCCTATCAGCGCCTTTCTGATGTGTCTCCATACAGTGGTGTGCAAAGTGTGGCTGCTGTCTGCTGCAACTTTTGTTATTCCCCCTACATAGGACTTATCCCATTGGGGCAAGAAAGGTTAAAAACACCCATTGATATCCCTGTGATCTATTTGTTGCACACTTTAATGCAAAATGATACTTGTATATGATTCACATGAAACATGCTAATCAACATGTTGCTGTTTTGGCCAGAGTAACTGGGTTGGATTAACTGTGCTGCAAGCTCATATGATTTGTACCTTTAGCAGGATTTTGAGCTGCCACTTCTTATTTGGCGTTTGCAAGATCCATTAGTAATAGGAAAAGTGAGTGATGAAAAGCCTGAGTTACAAACCCACCTGATCAAATATCCTTTATGGAGAAATCACTGTTAATCCTGTTCTGACACATGCAATCTTAATACTCTGCAACATCGAGAACATGAGAATTTGAAAACTGGACCTGGAGGCAGATATTTTTCAAGGAGACATGTGATACATTTGGGCCAACACCTATCAAAGCTCTAGAAATGTTATCCTGTCTGAGGTTAATCATAATGCCTCTATATGAATTTTTTGTCAGCTAATGAGAAAACGAAAAAAACAAGTTTAATTACTGGGGGTCCAGTAGAAAAATATGTAACACATGGGACCCAGGTACTCATGCCCCAGAACTTTCAGCACAGGGAATGGATTTTAATGAGGAACAATGCGGCTCTTAACCAGCTAAGTGTCTGCCTGCTTTGTTCTTGGTTAATAAAAAGTATAGATATTTTATCCACATCCACAGGGTCGGACTGGGACAGAATGACACTGGAAAAAAATCCTTTAGGCCCCGTCGACCCATTCCCTGCCATAATCTCTGGGTGCTTCCTCTGAATTTACAGCAGGGTGGAGGGTTGCGGCAGCAAATACGGCCTCTGGAGGAGCTCATGACTGGGGCCCCTGAAAGTGAAGCCCTGATGGACCCCAGACAACCCAGTCCAAACCTGTACATCCATATATCCTTCGTAGTGACACGGGAACCCTGGTAAGAATATTGGATCAATACAGTACTCTGCCAAGTAACAGCTGAATTGTGAGCATTTTGCACCAAGGCCTAGCTGTGTAAGGGTATAAAAGTCATGCTGGAAGTACGTTCATCTGCCTTGTTTTAACTTTTCCTGTGTATTTGTGCAGCATCTCTTTTATATCATTTCTTTTTTCAGTAAGTATAGCATCAGTGATTCAATTATACGTCTTTCTTATAGCTTAATATACACTTGAAAAGCAATCCCAGCTGCCTGCTATAGTTTGATCATTCTGGAAAATACAATAAACATTTATCGTAAGAAATAATCAAAGCAGACACTCCATAGCAGGATATGTGCTGCAATAACATTCCATTTTAGGGATTAATCCTGGAAATGTAATGGAATTATGTCTCCTGTCACTTTTTATCTGCCAGAAGCTTGGCACTGACCGCTATGACCGTTCTATGTGTATGTTTGAGCTGTTATGAAGATTTAAGTCTTCGAATACATTTTAATTATGCTGAATTGTCTGGTTTGATGTATGTTATACAATGGGCAAGAAATAATCACATAACTGTAGCATATTGGTATAATTGTTCCACTCTAGATTGTGTGGCATAAAAGCAGAAAGTGGGACGAAAAAATTGCATAATAATTCAACTTTTGGCCAATAAACTGCTTCGCTGACTGATTGCTCAACCAGCAGCTCATTTCTAAAACTTGTTTTTACTAAGCACCAATACCACATTTTGACAGATTTGCTGATTGTGTAACTGGTGGTCAATTTGCTATCAGTTCAATGTAGTAAATATTTATAGTGGAATCTGTCAGGTTGCCATATTCATTGGCGCATTTTATTCGGCTACTAAGTTATGAATCTTTTCAGCAGCGCTGATTGATAGAACCCACAGCTACACAGCTGTAAAAATAAAGCCAATAACTACCTGACATTGCGTTCAATGTTAACGACAAAGAAACATCCTCGTAACGCTCTTGATTAAAGCTGACAAGTCATACACCATTATGTAGAAGGTGTTTAGAAAAGATGTGTTTCCCACCAGTTACTTCACAGTAAATGCAAGTTGTGAGTAGCTGCACCACAATGGATTCGTTCATTGTACAAAAGTAAAAGTGGTCCAATGGATAAAAAAAAACACATGAAAACTTCACTGCACCTTCTTCCAAGACTGAAAGTCTTACCATGGACACATATTGCCGCTAGTTAGTCTCTTCATGTCTTCTGCTACACCTTTTCCTGTAGCTAAACATACGAGACAAGACAGAGTTAGGAAATTTAATGACTATATGTTGGAAACAACTTTTCTCTGCAGTAGTCCCAATACAACATATAGGGGCAGATTTACATAGGGTCGGATATCGAGGGTTAATTAACCCTCGATATTCGACTGCCGAATGTAAATCCTTCGACTTCGAATATCGAAGTCGAAGGATTTACCGCAAATAGTTCAATCGAACGATCGAGCGAAAAATCAATCGATCGAACGATTAAATGCTTCGAATCGTTCGATTCGAAGGATTTTAATCCATCGATTCCACGATTTTTCTTTGAACAAAAAATTGATAGAAAGCCTATGGGGACCTTCCCCATAGGCTAACATTGCACCTCGGTAGGTGGCGAAGTAGGGGGTCGAAGTTTATTTTAAAGAGACAGTACTTCGTCTATCGAATGGTCGAATAGTCAAACCATTTTTAGTTCGAATCGTTCGATTCGGAGTCGTAGTCGAAGGTCGAAGTAGCCAATTCGATGGTCGAAGTAGCCAAAAAAATCATTCGAAATTCGAAGTTTTTTTTATTCTATTCCTTCACTTGAGCTAAGTAAATGTGCCCCCTAGGGTTGATTTTATTCTGTAGTATAATAAGATATTCATGTTGCAGTCTCTGGTTAACTAGCTGGTAGGCTTTCCACATACAATGTGGTCATAGGCATTCTAACTTCCTAGATGGAAACAGGCTTAATCCCCTACAAGCAGTTCCTAGTTGTCCATACCCAAGTCATATTCCATAGGCTCTAGCATAGGATATGAAAACTTGATATACACTTGATATAAAACTTGATATTACAGTAACTGTAACCATAGAATGCTGCTTTGTATCTTGGGAGTTCTGCGTAAGGAGTTAAACTCGACAGGACATTTTGATCAGATTTTGTGGGTCAGATTTTATTTGATTTTGCCATGCATCACCACACAAAACCATGAGATGTGTAGGATCCTAAAAAATCTGATCCCCCTATAGCTACAATGTAAAGTTGGATCAGATAAAGGGCCAGATTCAATATAGTGAGAAAAAAACTCATGGATGACATTCAATTTGAGATGCAATTCAATTCAGAAAAACTTATCGCACAGTTTATCACATGAAAACTCTATTGAAGTCTATGGGAAAAAAACTTGGCATTGAATTTGGATGAGTTTTTTCTCCTTAAATTGAGTTTTCATGTGATAAACTATGAGATAACTTTTTCTCACTGAACTGAATCTGGCCCTAAGTCGCATGGTATCGTTTGTTCATGCATCTACATCCAGCATTCAATGTATTTCAATGGAAAAAAGACGCCATCAGATTTTATCTCATTGGATGGAGACACAGCATTAAGGGGCACATTTACCTAGGGTTGAATATCAAGGGTTAATTAACCCTCGATATTCGAATGTCGAAGTAAAATCCTTCGACTTCGAATATCGAAGTATTTACCGCTATTCCTACGATCGAACGATCGAAGGAATAATCGTTCAATGGAACGATTAAATCCTTCGAATCGTACGATTCGAAGGATTTTAATCCATCGATCGAAGGATATTCCTTCGATCAGAAAATTGTTAGGAAGCCTATGGGGACCTTCCCCATAGGCTAACATTGGCCTCGGTAGGTTTTAGGTGGCGAACAAGGGGGTCGAAGAATTTTTTAAAGAGACAGTACTTCAACTATCGAATAGTCGAATAGTCAAACGATTTTTAGTTCGAATCGTTCAATTTGAAGTCGAAGGTCGAAGTAGCCCATTCGATGGCCGAAGTAGCCAAAAAAAACATTCAAAATTCGAACTATTATTCCTCTATTCCTTCACTCGAACTAAGTAAATGGGCCCCTAAGTGTTCACATCCAACAGTTGTGTCATGTCACATTTTCCATGTAGTTTACACATCAGATTTTTGCATTTGTCACATTGTATTTTGACCCATGAGGATACATTCGACTTGATCCAACGCCATCCTACATAATCTCCTGTGGAGTTTAGCCCTTAGTCCTACTACCACATATGGGGAATAATGAAGGTGTAGGAAGGCTTAGTCTCTCCCGAAAACACCATATTGCCACATATAGGTACTGTATATAGTATAAGCTGCACCACAGGATGTCATCTATCTGTAGCCTCCCCTCTCCTCCCCTGCTTACCCCTTAGAATACTAATAAATCCTGTTCATATATTTTAATAGTCTTCTTTTCTGTGTACATGGATTTCTGCTACTTTGCAAACATAATCTAGAATTATTTGAAAAAATATCTACGCATGTCCTCAAGTTCAACTCTGACTTGTAAATCTTTCTTCAGTCTTAATATTTATATCTCCATTTCTCCCCAGCCAAGGCGCTATTTCTTCTCACACTCGCTGTTATTTTTTTGTGATTTATAAGTCAAGAGTTAACAGAAAATGCTGTAGCCTAAAAGGAAGGGGAAGAGTTAAAGACCTATATCTTTTCCAGCAAGTCTGAAATGCAACTTATTCCAATTAGTCTGTAGAAAAACCTTGAGATAAAGTTAAGTTAAAGGATGAAAACACTAGAGATCCCTGTAGAATTTTTACAATGAGATGTATATGACAGTTGGTCGGTTCCCTAAAGATAATAATCACACCAAGATTTCAAGACACCAGTGTTAAAGCAAATAATATAAAAGAAAACTGCAAAGATAAATATTGTAGGTCGGAAGATAGATGATAAATGGACCGTAAAGGACAAGCGAAGGATAATAGAGGGTTCCAATGTGTTAGGCACCTCCCCTTTGTATTTAATTGTTTGTTAATTGTAAATTAATAGTGTTTCCCTGTTTGGAAAATATTGCACAAGCCCTGGGATGTTTCTTACCGAGTGCCACCATCTTTTTAGTATTTCCAAAAGCTCCATGCAGTAACATGGAGAAAATCTTAGCATTGTGCATATGTATAAGTCTGAAGAAGCCACAAGCTTTGGAAAATATATAATGTTGAGCAATGTAAACCTTTGGAAGATTGATTCAGCAAGTCCTGTGAGTGCCGTTCTTCTGCATTGCTTGTATATTTATAGGAGATCACTGTAGCCATAGAATATGCTTGTTTAAGAAATCATCTAAGCCACTCAAGCCAAACATTAATGGAATTTGCCATCACACCATCAACCAGTAGGTATTCCTCAATCTCACTGCCCTCACAGATACATTTTTTGCTTTCATTTTTATATCTACCCTGAATTCATTTTTTTTTTAATCTAGAAATATGAATTTTAAATTAATATAAAAAATTAAAAAAAAAAAAAATACGAATGTCATGCAGGTCCTGCAACATTATACTATGGCAGTGTAAATATACATCACATATAAATTAAAAATAACAGAAAACTACTATTTGGATAGTCCCCTTCAAATACTGAAAGTCACACTGAACTGAAGGGTCTGCAATGACTACAGAGCAGCAAATATGTGCCGAAAGGTTTTTTCAAATTTTTTCACAGGCTGACATGTAAATCGAGGGGGGGAAATAATTTTTCCGCACTAAATCACTCTTGTGTGTAAATGTTTTATTGTTTGCCTGTTGAGGTGTGAATGAAGTAATGGGCCCTCTCGTTCACTTCATTTGTCTCCAGGGCTGACAGCTTTGCTTAGACACGTTGTGCTGCTCTGTATAAAACCTGTCACTGCCATCTGAAAACAGGCAGTTTCCTCTGAGAAACAGGAATCAAACCCTCTTGGGAGTGGCACAAGTGGTTTTGTCCATAACTAATAAATGAAATCAGTTTTGCCTCCCGGTGCCTGGCTGACACCTTTGCAATAACAGAAAGGTTAGGCAAAGAATACTTACCCCTCGTCTCAGATTCTGGCAGCGGACTTCATGGCATCCATCTTCCGGGTCCGCGGTAAACTGACTGGGAGATCGGTGTGTCGGCACATGCACAGTTGCAGCAATTTGCCGACTTTCAGCAACTGTGCATGCGCCGAAATTGACAGCGATTGCCGATATCCGAGGACCCGGAAGATGGATTCCGTGAAGTCCGCTGCCTGTATCTATGAAAAGGGTTAAGTATAAAGTATGGGGCAAATCTGCACTGACTTTATCCCCCTATTTATCAATACATTTTCAGAAATTTTTCTTGAAAGGAAAAAGTCACAATAAAATCGTGAAACAAATCTGAATTAGAGGGAGCTTAGAGGGAACATTGACTACACTGAGTTGGTTATTTACTAAAGGCCTATTTTTTCTGGTTGGAGTTTTAAAGGGGAAAATACAATTTTTTTGAGGAAAAAAACGAGATTTTTCAGGATTTATTAAAGTACAATGGTGTTAAAATTTTGTAGAAAAAAGTACTCAAACTCAGACTTGACGAGTTCATGTAGAAGTGAATGGCAGATGTCCCTTTGATATCCTGATCTGTTCTCAGTTTCGTTCAATAATCGGTAGATTTTGTGGTTTTCGGGCATCAAATCCAAAAAAGGTTTTGACGACAAATCTGATTTTTTTCAAGAAATTTTCTGAAAAATGTATCGATAAATGGGCATCCCTCCAAACATTTTGGAATTAAAAAGAAGGACAAAAGTTTTTTCGCACGTAGCACAGTGAATTTTTTGATCACGCCCCTTTCTGTGGCCACACCCCCTAATTACCATGTTCATTTTACAAAATTTGTCAGGTTATGAAAGTTTGAAAATAATTCTCCTTATCTAAACTGTTTTTTGTGTCTCAAAATTGTTATAAAGTATCTTATTTGCACCTGTTAGGTGTTTTGTTAAAAACTTTGTTTCTTTTTCTGGCTGTTCAGTGCAGAGAAAATAGGGACTTTCCAGTACAAGTGAGGGACTGCAGGTTGAGCTGTCAAAAGAGGGACTGTCCCTCCGAAAAAGGGACAGTTGGGAGGCATGAATAGGGGGGGGGGGAGTCAGTGCAGATTTGTTAGGAGTTGCTTTCAGAAAATTGTTAGAACTTTTCGGATTTTGATAAATAACCCCCTTTATGTGCAATTCTCTCCCCTACACTCTCCCTAAACCCCATTTGCCTTTCTCTCCCCTATACTTCATGTGTCATTATATCCCCTAAGCCCATGTGCCATACAGTCCACTGTTTCCATGTGCCATTCTCTCCCCTACATTCCATGCAATGTTCCCTCTAATTCTTTCCCGGCTTTTTGGGCAAAAAAAAATTTTTTAGGTGCGCACATTTTAACAGTGTGAGCACATTATAAAACTGTGTGCAGATCAGAATAAATGCAATTTTTTTTGGTAGAAAATAGAATTTTTCGTGATTTATTAAACCCCAATGCTGCTTAAAGTCTGAATAAAAAAATACTCCATCTCAAACCTGCCAAGATGTAG
Organism: Xenopus laevis; assembly: GCF_017654675.1. NCBI lineage: Eukaryota > Metazoa > Chordata > Amphibia > Anura > Pipidae > Xenopus > Xenopus laevis. Next base: position 82,161,552 of record NC_054384.1, on the reverse strand, counting down.
GTTCATGTAGAAGTCAATGGTAGATGTCCCGTTTACAATAAGAAGATATCATGATCTGCATTGGGTTTTGTACAATAATGATTAATTTGTGGTTTTTGGCCATCAAATCTTACGATTTGGATTTCTTCAAGATTTTATAGTTTATCCAGAACCTCATGTACATAAGACAGCCATGTACCTTTACTGCATGAAGGGATGTAACTCTCACCGACTTATCACATGCCACCCAATCAGACCTGAATTTGAAAGAAAAAGCAGATGTGCGTCTGTCCCAAGACTTTGAAGCCCATTTAATTGACAGCTGAGATTTTTAAACTAGTTTCCAACAACTCTGAATGGTTTAATTAACATAAGAATTTGTATTTCATGTTTAATTCAAAAAGGACTTTTATTATCCAGCTTTTTATGTCTGGGTGGCAGGTCTGCTTAATGCACCCTTTGCTTCAACCAGTAACATCAGATCCCTCCCTCTGTCTGTCTAAGAGGCTGTTTTTGGAAGAAATTAGCAACATAGGAATCATTTTTTCTATAAAGCTGGAATTAGTAGAGTAGTGGAAATGCTTCTCATTGTATATGCTATTGCAGAGCTGATAATGCTAACTGTAAAGCCATTTGATCTTCTCATTTTAATTTTGGTAAACCAAAGTAGTCTGGCTTTGCTCATCACTATTTACTGTATAAAACATTATTTTAACAGACACGTAATAAGCTAATGCTAATAAGCTAATGAGCATTAACCCCACCTTTCACTCTATTCTATTTGGCTCCCTATCTACTGCATGCCGTAACATTTGTAGGAACATAGGTAAAATTTGTCCCAGTTTTATTTTTGGTGAACTGAAATGGGTTGTTTTGCTCATCACTATTTATAAAGGGCCTTATTTATCAAAGACCGAATTTATCTGACTATTTTAATGAAAAAAGTCTGACCAAACTACAATACACGATTTGACCTTATTTACTATCAAAAAATCACAATTTTATCTGATCGGTAACTAACATGAAATAATCTAGCAAAAATGTGATTCACACTTTTTTTCGGACTTTTTCCCGCAAAGTCAGATTTTTGTCCGAAAAGCCCAAAATAGTCGGATTTTTGGGCTAATTCCAGCACAGACCACAGAAACTTCCAAATAGGATAGAGCCCTCTCCCATTAACTTATCTACATCCTTGGCCTGTCTAAGATGCCCGATTTTCAGATTCTGACTTTTTCCATCCTCGTGATTTAATAAATCTTGAAAAATTTGAGTTTTTTCCATGAAAAATTTTTTGCATTTTTGGCATACTACTTTAATAAATAACCACCAAAATGTTATTTAACAGACACCCTGCTAATGAGCATTAACCCCACATTTTACTTTAATAAGTCTTAAACTCTTATTTTGAACATACCGGTAAGTACATTTTTCCCAAAGCTTAGTAATCAGTAGCAGTCAGATCTTTGGTTTAATTATTCGCATTTTACTAGAACCCCTCTTATTGGCTGCCATGGGTTGTTTAAACAGAGCAGACTTGGTTATATTGCTTAAAGGGAACGTTACCACAAAAAAAAACCTAATAAAAGAAAACATAACACTGCTGCAAAGTTGTTTAAAAAATAACAGCCAGGAACTAAGCAAATGCTGTTCCAGTAGCAATTGTTGCATAGATTTATGTTTTCTTTTATTACCGTATATACTCGTGTATAAGCCGACCCGTGTATAAGCCGAGGTACCTAATTTTACCTAAGAAAACTGGGAAAACTTATTGACTCGCGTATAAGCCTAGACACAACTAAGACCCTTTATGCTACAATCACTACAGCGCAAACTAAATCACTGAAAATTTGGTCCCCCCCAGTGGATTTATATTACAGATATTTTTCAGCTGAGACAAAATATACTTTCCACTAGCAATTATACACACATAGACACACATATACTTTACACACACACTCTTCCCACAAAATAATCACACACACATACTATACACACAAACTCCCCACACATATACTATATACACACACAAACTCTCTACCCACACCATCATACACTATATACACACACTCCCCACACAATAAGTGAATGGGTGGCACGAGTGAATAGGTATGTGGGTGGGTGGGTGGCACGAGTGAATGGGTGGGTAGAATGAGTGAATGAATGTTTAGTATGAGAGAATGGGTGGGTGGCATGAGTGAATGGGTGGGTGGGTGGCATGAGTGGGTGGGTAGCATGAGAGAATGGGTGGGTAGCCAGGCACAATGCATCCTTGCACCACAGCAGACAGTCTAACTAGTCAATATGGCCAAAGTAAACATTCATTTTTGCAGCAAAAAAATATTCAACAACAAGTTTTAGTGAAAGAGAGAGAGAGAGAGAGCGCGCGCGGCAGGCCACTTGACTTTACCTCAAAATGCGCATGAACCCGGAAGGTACGGCAGGCCACTTCACTTTACCTCCGAAGTGTGCAGGGGCCCAGAACCCAGGAGATGCTGGGGGCAGGTGATGTTACTCTCCATCCTGTGCCGGCCGCCCGGCTTCAGCTAGGCGGGCCCTGATAGGTGGGCCCTGATTGGTCTGGAAGTGGAGGATAGCGCGTCTTTTTGAATTCCCCCTCGGTGATGTCGGTGGGCAGGTTCCCCACAAAGAGACGGCAGCGCTGCGTGTAGCTCTTCACGCTGGGCTTCAGAAAGCTCCCCCCCCTCCTCTTTCCTCCTCAACATCCTCCATCTTGGGAGGCATCAGAGACGGGTCCCCCTCGGACACCTCAAAAGTGCGCTTGTTGCCTTTGCCGGGCGGAAACATCTGCTGCTGAGGCGGCGACACCATTTGGCCTCCGCCATTGTTCTTCTGCCTTCTACCGTATTTCATCTAAAAGAGGTTACCCGCGTATAAACCGAGGTCAATTTTTTCAGCACATTTTGGGTGCTGAAAAACTCGGCTTATACACGAGTATATACGGTAGGTAGTTTTTTATTTTTGGGGTTGACTTGCCCTTTAATAAACCAACTTGAGAGAGCATGCAACCCAGCAATCATAAGTGGCAGCCATATTTATCAACAGATATTGCCACTTCGCACAGATTCAGATGGAGTATCTGGAGCACATGTTCACATGGTGTGATATTTATAGCTTTGCTTGGTTCTAAAATGATGTGTGTGACACAATTACAAAACAGTATTCTACATAAAAACATTTATTCAAGAGCTGCTCTAAGGGGCAGATTTATTAAGGTTCAAATGGTAAATTCAAATTCAAGTTTTCGAAAAAAAAAAAATGATGTCAAAACCATTTGAATATGTTAATTGCCTTCCTGCCGGAAAACTTGATTCGAATTCGAGTTTTTTCATAAATAACCTTCCATTCGAGATGTGAGTACATTGAATTTGTTAGAGTGAAAAAAAATTCAGATAAATTTTAAATTCCACTTTTGATTAATAACCCCCCTAAGTGTCTTTGAATATTCTAAATGCCCCATTTGATCAGATCTGTATCTTTAGAGGCTGTTGGGTCTGGGCCTTGGTGAGAGTCTTTTCCAATGATGTAGCCAACACCCTTTTCAAAGTTTCAATCAGAGAAAGAAGTTTATTGAGATACAGAATACAGAAGCATTCAGCAACTCAGGAGAACGTTCTGCCCATCCCGATCCTTACACACATATTTATTAGGTTTCGTATAGTATCAAAAGCTTTGTGTTATTCATGATTGGTTAAAATACCATTGCAAATGTATGTAACAAGGCTAAGCAAAAATATTCTTATATGGACATAAACTTTGTCCTTGGTACAGTTATTTATTCACCTGACCACAAGCAATTTCATAATAACCAGCTAGCTAGGTGTTTGCCATTAGGTCCGCTGTTACATTGCACGTAGCTGCATCCTATAAATTATTACTGTTACAAGAAAATAGATACTTCATAAGAGATATTAAATTGTATAGAAATTAACCAGAGTTCAAAGGTTAGATAGGCATCAAATTCGCCAGCGTGATGTCATTTTGTTACTTCACCGATTTACTAACGGTCGCTGCCGAAAATTCGCTAGCGAAGTGGACCTACTCTAGTGCTACTTCGCACCCTTATGCCAGGTGAAGTTGCGCTATGGTGAAGCGCATTTTACTGAACGTTAGCTCTTGCACCAGACTTGCCTTCGCCACCTCAGACCAGGCGAAGTGCAATAGAGTAGATAGGGATTGCTTCAAAAAAAGTTTAAATTTTTAAAACACTGGCGTCTTTTTAAGGGTGATAGGCAGAAAAAGATCGTACATTTTTTTAGGGGTACCCTCCTTCCCCCCTACATTTCCTAACATATGGCACCTAAACTATACAGTGGGCACATGTATAGGGCAAAATAACAACTCTATTTTATTTTATGAAGCTTTCCCAGGCTTGTGTAGTGTAATGTATTTGCTGCTACATATACATCCATTGTACTTTAACTTGGCGCCGTATGCAAATTAGGTATCACTAGTGTAACTTCGCTTTGCTTGATGAATTAACACTAGCGCAACTTCGCTACCTTTCGCCTCCCTGAGCGCAACTTCGGATTTTAGTGAATTAGAGGCGCCCTGGCAAAACTTCGCCTGGCGAAGTGCGGTGAAGGCTGCGCTAGCGAAACTCCGCAGGATAGTGAATTTGCCCCTAAGAGAGGGCCTTAGGCTAATTTGGATTCAACACTACACTGTATTTGGGTTTGCAAATGAGGCCTTTTGGCTTCTTCTTCTTTTGATCAAATATTTGCTCCAAATCTATGGTCAGTAGTTAGTATAGGAATCACCAGAGGGAAAAAAGGTATAGGCAACCACATGCCTAGGGCCCAGTTTTGGGGTGGTGCAATTGTGCAGAGCGACTGTCCTGGTGCATGCAAGTGGACATGTGGCAGGCTGGTGAGTTGCCAGACTAAGAAGTATTGCCTTGGATGCCAATATTATTTGGCTCAGCTCTCAGAATCAATGTAATTATTTACTAATAACCCCTGATTATATTATTATTTTTAGAATATCACGTAATCATAGTTCTGTTTAAAGACTCAGCAAGGCACAGAACTGTGAACATTATTGTAAAACTGTAGGTGGGAATAAGAGAATCAAATGACATTCTATCCTTGGTACTGCGTGGGTATGCTACAGGATCAGAATTCATACATATAAATCATTGTTTTACGCTGGAAATGATAAATATTTTTCAGCCAGCTCCACGGGACATTTTTCATAGATTTCATGCCTGAAAATCACCAAGGGCGTATTTGTAAATGTATGTTAGGCTGTTAAAAATGAGATTTCTAGAATAAAAAGGGCTAATGGTTAACAGGGAAAGTATGATGAGCGCAGGGGAAAGCAAATAAATCTTAGACCGCAAAAATATCGATAGAGTAATATAACTTTAGTACAATTCTTAACCCTCTCACATCAGCGGCTACCCTTATGCATTCTCTTTTCCATTTCTTAATAGAACCGTGTGGGTTAAAAAAATAGATTTGCAGCTATCTCTATCCTATTAAATGCAGATACAAGAGATTCATTGAAAAATATGTGTCCTTTTCTGGGAATCATCTGGAAAAATATCCTTGTAGGACAGAAAGCGTAATGCAAAGTATTTGGACCACATGAATGCAATGACCATCTTGTATGAACCAAAAGACATTTGCCTGAATGTTCTGGGAAGCTTTCACGTACATTTCCCAATGCGCAAGTCGTGTCTGGCTTCATCTGAACGAGGATGTGAAAAGCACAGAGTTTAGTGAAACTGTCTCTCTCCGATGCCTAGTTTCCATTCTGCTATAAAATGAGTTGGCAAACGACCTGATGAAGAATAAAATGAGAAGGCAACAGACTTATCTCTTCTCGCTTAAAGGGGCTGTTCACCTTCCAAACACTTTTTTCAGTAGAGTTGTTTTCAGATTGTTCTCCACAAATAAAGACTTTCCATTTTTGATTTTTTACTGTTTTTCCAAAATCTAAGTTTAAAGTTCAAGGTTCCTGTCTCTGGTACTTGACTCTGGCATCTCAGTAATTACTACAATTAAACAACATATTGGGGTTATTTACTAAACTCTGGTCTGGCTTTTTGGGGGGAAAAACTCTAATTATCCAGATTTTTTTTTTTAATGCAAATTTTAAATTCATATCAGATTTATTAAGCCTGATGCAGCAAAAAGCCTGAATCTGAAAATCCACCATCTCAGACCTGCCGAGGTTGTGTATAAGTTCCTATCGTATTTTAAAGTTTCTGTGGTCTGAGCTAGAATTAGTCTGAAAATCTGGGCTTTTCGGGAGAAAGCCCGAAAAAAACAAGTGATTTGGGAAGAAACTGTGAAGAAATCGGACGATTCGGGTTTTCGCTTGATTTTATCGAGTTTTTACCCGAACCAATTAAATTGAGCTTAATGAGGTAAAATTCGATACGGGAGTTTGGTCGTGGTTTTTTTATTTAAATAATGAGATAAATTTGGATTTTAGTAAATAACCCTCTGAGTTGATACCATTTTCAGCAGCATCTGTGGAATATTAGCAACTATTGTATCAATTCTAACTTAATGAAACTCAGGAATTCTACTCTGGAGAGACAACGATAAACGTTTCAACGAAATGTATCGATTTAAAACTGTTTAGAGAGTCTGTGACCCCTTCCCCCCTCCCAGAGCTGCTTTAGAAAGGTGAAATAGTAGACTTTGCACTTCAATATTAGGAAAATGGTCACACATAGAAAATAGAAAGCATTCGGAAAAGGTCGTTATTTAGTTGGATAAACAAACTGAAATGAAAAAAGTGTTGGAAGGTGAACAACCCCTATTTTTAGGGGTTAGTAAATATTTAATTTACTTCTGGGGTTTTTCTCAGCAAAAAAAACAAACATGTGCCACGAATTGATAAAAAGTCGGCTTTTTCATTCTACTGCGCATGAGCCTGCCCCGGGAAATTTGAAGAAAGAAGAAGCTGGAAGAGAAGCATTTTGCGGTGCTCAGGGTTTCAGTAAAGTCAATACATTCACTTGGGGTGCCTAACATTTGGCATCCCCCAAGTGGAAGAAGACTTTCCTTCTCCTTTAATACTAACATAATAGCATTAAACGCTTCCTATATGTTGTGCTTTAATGTCCTTAGTTTCCATGTATTTTAGATCTTTAGCTATGTATTTCTTATTCTAGCATGTGAATGCATTGATGAAGTATTGAACTGAGTTGTTGTAAGTGTACTGTTCCCTTACAACCACAGGTTGTTTTCTTTACACACTCAACTGGCCTGCATCCAGTCAATCATAGTATCTATGCCCTGTAAGCAAAAAAAGCAGTGTCTGCATTGATGAATCACACACAAGTTGTGGTACACACAGTTTAATGTTCATCAGCAATAAAGCTGGAATTCCTGGGGAAAACACTGTATTATGGGCAAAAAACATGTAGAAATGTATTCAGCACTTTGCAATTTTGCTTTGTTAAAGCCGCTAAAAAAATCCAGAAAACCTCCATTTGGCTTATTTATGCACTTTTTTACCAATATACTGTAGGTATGGGATCCACTATCCAGAAAGCTCCAAATTATAGGAAAAACATCTCCATATGGGAAGGCCATATGTTATATGTTGTTATAATAAAGTAGTACATTGTACTTAATCCCAACTAAGATTTAATTGATCCTTATTGGTGGCAATCCAGTCCAACTGGGTTTATTTAAATGTTGAAATTATTCTTAACTAGATTTAAGGAATGGAGATCCATATTATGTCAAGTCCCGAGCATTCAGGTCCCACACCTGTACTGTATTTATGAACCACATTTAATTCAACCCAAAATTCTCTCTTCCTCTCCTGTTGCCATGTTTTTGCTGAGATCAGAAAACTCTGGCACTGAGAAAAAAAGGGCAGTAAGTGCAACACAGAGGGTCACAATATTAGTAGCACTAAGTGCCAGCCACAGACCTAGGCATGCTAACACTCCTTTTTATTACACTTTACAATTTTATCACTGATATGGTAGTTTTAATACAGTGGGCACTTTGGACATTTCTAAAGTTTTAGATAAAAAAAAAAGTCTGACTAAACTAGAATCCACAATTTGCCCTTATTTATCAATAATAAAACCCAAAAAACTCGGATCGGGAAAAGCCATGACTTTTGTCGCATGAAAAATGCAACATTTTTGGATTGTCGCACAAAAAATCTTTTTGGATTTGGCGCTCGAAAAGTCTGAAATGTTCGGATTATCATACGAAACACAGCACAGACAATAGTATCTTCAAATTGGACCTCTGCCATTGACTTCTACGGGACCTCCACATGTTGAAGATGGAGTCTTTTCGGATTCAGACTTTTTGCATCCTTGGGGTACAATAAATCTAGAAACATTTAAGGGGTTTTTTTTCCACTTAAAATTCAGATTTTATAGTAAAAACAAATTTTTGGAGTTTTTAGCATTCTGACTTTAACAAAGTGTTATATAGAATAGTAAATTCTAGTGAAATTGTTTTTTATTTTCATTTTATCCCTCCTTTGCTCTGGTTTGAGCTTTTTCCAGTGACAGATATATTTGGAATTTCGATGCTAACACCCTAACAATAGTCAATAAGGTTTTATTATTTGGTATCACACATTTTAGTTATTTTAAAAAAAAGTTAAAATGAACATTGATACACAAGACACAATACAGAGTATTCCTGGACATATGGGACCCAGTACAATAAACAGATTAATATGACTATATAGCATGCTGTAAATGGGGATAAACTGGGATCAAATGAGCTTTGGTGCCATTTGACATGTTTAAAACAATATTTGAGATTAAGATCATTATTTTGCCCTGTGATATTTTTAGTTGTGCGTGTTAATGTTTTTAGTAAAACTTGTTCCATAAAGTATGAAAGACTGAAAATAATGACTTTATTGAATATCCATAAATGGAACAAACACATCTGAAATAAGAATATTGTGACAATAATAGTATATAAAATATTTCACTTACTTCAATAGCTCATCTGTTTCTTATATAAATTTTTAGCAAAATCGAGCCAAGGTTTTTAGAGGTTTCAAATTTTTGTACAAAAATTCTATTTAGAGAGAACATGAGGGGGAGGCCTATTTCTCAACAGTCTCATTTTAGTAAGGTTTTTGAAACCACAAATAAACTCACTTTCTCTAAAACCATGAATGTAATTTTTTGGACAATTCCTAGCCAACAAAAAAACCCAGAAAGTCTATAAAAGCCTGAATTGATTAAAAAAAAGTCCAATAGGATTAGCGCAACTCCCATTGACTTCTATCGGACCGTAACAACTTTAGAGGTTTTTGAAACCACAACTAAACTTACTTTCTCTAAAACCATGAATGTCATGAAATGTATTAAAAATTTTGAATTTAAAAAGCACAAATGAAAATAAGTGCTGAACAATCCAAAAAAAGATATGAATACCTCTAAAACCTCTAAGAATTTGAGTTTTTCTGGCAATTACTAGCAAAAAAAAATCCAAAAACCTTTAAGAGTCTGAATTGATTAAAAACTGTTCAATAAGATCAGCGCAGCTCCCATAAACTTTAATAGGACTATTAAAGATTTTTGTGTTTTTTAAACATTTACTAACAATAGAACTGTGATTTTTCCATGAATCTTGAAAAAATTGTGGTTTTTCTTATTTTTCTAAAAAGCTCTAAAAATGTAAAATATTTTAAGTGTAAAAACCACAGAAAACTTTAACGCCAAGAAAAAGTTGTCAAGGTGCTATAAAGCAATTAGAGCTGCGCTGATCTTATTGGACTGCTTTAACTCAAATTGGACTTTTTCCATCCTCGGGGTATAATAAATTCCAAAAAATGTGTGTTTTTTTTAAATTAAGGTTTTATTCTAAAAAAAATTCGAATTTTCGGCATTCAGAGTTTAGTAAATAATCCCCTACATGTTACATATGCACCTTAAGCAAAGAAACTGGCCCATTTGGGAAGCCTCTCAAACAGGAGGCTGGATATACACTTCTTGTGTTAATTTAATATTTGTGAAAAATTTTGTAACAACCTACTTGTATGTACGTTTTCAAAATATCTTTTTAATTAAAAAAGGCCAGGAATGACGCGTCCTCGTAGCTTTCACATGTATAATTTTTATAATAATCTAAAATAATCTAACCTGTCTTGACAGTTTCAGTAATTGCTTTTTAAAAAGTAAAACCCGGGTGATACATAAGAAAGAAGCAATGGGGTTAAAGCTGGCTTTTCTCTTGGTGTCGGGTTGAATGTCTTTCATTTAAAATCAATGGATTATAATATATCATTGCAGTAATTTCACAAATTATGAATGGCCAGAATAGAACCAATGACAGAAGCTTTACAGAAATTGCATTTAGGATGAACAAAAATGTGATAGAGAACTGCTCATCTGTTATTGATTGGGAGACTAAGAGCTTTCTCTAAACCACCCAATAAAACTGGCTATCATGAGAATTTCCTGAATCCCAGATTAAGTGAATAAAGATGTTACCGGAGTTAAGTTTGTATTGCTATATGCTGTTGATTTCACCCTGTTTTGCTTAATGAATAACAGAAGATCCCCCATGTTATTACTGAAAAATAAAGTTTAAAGGACCAACTTGCCTTTTCTAATCATGTTTCATATCTAATGTGTAAGTTATTTTTCATGATGAACTGGTATTTGCTAAAATTATTTTTTGTGGTAGATTAAACACTATTTTATCCTTTAAAAACAGGCTGCCTAATATTAAATTACTTATGTTTGATTCTTTAGACCCACAAAGACATCACAATAGGCAGATTTCTCAGTCCTATGATCATCAAATGTGTTTTGGAAACTTCATGTGGACAGTAGAGTAAAACAGATTCCAAGAATAGTTTTAAGTCTGCATGGCATAGTTGTATGCCAACTGGCCAGATTTTATTCTCCTATGCCATTGCTCTCATGAATACAATTCCAAACAATTTGTGAGCAGATTTGACCTCAGAGATAAATATCCAAAAGCCTGTAGAAAGGCCAAAAATGGTTCTCCAGGAGTAAAAATAATGCATATATGTTTTTGTTGGATTCTTATTCATGTATAAAGAATATATTGCATATATAATATTATAATAGATGATCCACCCATGTTCTGTTTATATCGCCCCATCTTTACTATAATTTTTTTTTATTTGTATGTAATTATTTCAGTTAGTGTTTGTACACTAAATTTATTCAGGCATGGAGAGTACGAGTCATGTATAGCTTTAATTTTTAAATGTTATTTTGGTTGTTAGGATATAAGTAAAAAAGGGATTTTCCCATAGTTATTTGAATTCATAGTTGCCTAGGCAGTCCAATCTTTATTCACTTCAATTCTGTTAATCGTATATTTGCACATACTGTATATGCTCCATTTCATGCAGTTCATTTAGAGGGCTATTTATTAATATCTGAAAGGAAATGATGCGAAAAATTTGAGTTTTTTAACAATAAAATCCAAAGTTTTAGTGGAAAAAACTTGAATATTTTGAGATTTATTATACCCTGAGGATGGGAAAAGTCTAAATCCGAAAATCATCCATCTCAGATCCGCCAAGGTTATATATAAGTCATTGAGAGAGGTCCCTATCCTATTCAGAAGTTTCTGTGGTCTGCACTGGATTTAGCCCACAAATTTGACTATTTTGGGCAAAAATCCGAAAAATTCTGACTTTTTGGGAAAAAGCCAGAGAAAAACAAGAGATTCTGAGAATCTGATTAAATCCGATTAAATTGTTCTTATTTTAATAATAAATAAGGTCCAGTTTGGTCTGACTTTTTTATTTAAATTAGAAATGTGTTTAGTTGTACACTGCTGTTTTCCTGTGTCTGTTTAACCACATGGAATATGACCAAGCAACTTATCAATCACCCATGCAGAGTATTCTATATATTTGTATATCTGGGTCTGCTGTTTCAAAGAAAATATCTGATTGGTTGCAAAGGAATACTAGACATTGAGTAAACTTTACCTGTATGTACTTGCCCCAGAGTTACAGAAAATTCTTAGGTATCAAAGTAAAGACTCACCAGTTTGGAGAAGGGGTCCAATCTTCCAGACAGACTTGTCAGTTAATAAGTACTTTATTTCAGTGCACTAGGATACAGTCTTGCACGTTTTGTACCATTAGAATACTTAATTTGGACCCCATCTCCAAACTTGTGAGTCTTTACTTTGAGACTTAAGAATTTTACTGCAAATCATCATCTACCAGTGTTCATGACTCAATTTTACATACCACGACTTTGAGGTTTCCCTCATTTTACATTATTTCTATAAAGGTCCCCCCCCCCTAATATATAATGCATAAGAGGTGGAGAATTTTTAGATTTTGACTTTTTCCATCATTGGGGTATAATAAATTCCAAAAATTGAATTTTTCAAGTTTTTTGCATTTGGACTTTAATAAAAACCCCTTAAATTGTGGCTCTACTGTATATTGATTTAAGCTTCAGATGGACTTTTATATCTTTGTACCAAAAATTGAGGAGTGGTTAAGGCTATTCTGCCACATGAAATGTTCATCACAACCCATTCTTATCCATGTAAGGGTCTGAATTAAACTGGGCTGGTCAGGGGCTTTTTCGGTACTAATTTTAGGTGTTTTCAGTTTTTTGTATAAGGCGAGGTACCCATGAAGCCGTATGAAAGAAACTTACTGTGGGGACCAAAGGAAACTCTCTTTGTCCTTCATTAAAACCAGAACAACTGCACAAAACTGACTAATAGTCATAAAGACCATTTTACTCACCAGTACTAATTTACCTAGTCATAATGAAAAGGCACCATGTATATCACAATAGGGCTTATAAGGAGTCATAACGGATCTCTGGTGTAGGTCAAAGCACAATCTAATAGTTTTCAGCTCTCTGTTGTATCTCACCATCCCTGTCCTCCATCATTTAAAGTACAGGATAGAATGTGGCTATAAAGATAAAGTAGTTTGTAATGAAGTAACTGTAATTAACGTGGGATTTGACAACTGGATTTTGTAGATGGGAAGGGAATCTGATTGAGTGAGCAATGTAACTGGTTCACCTTTTAGCTCTGACTTAATAAAAAGCACCACACTCATTATGCAGGAATCTCATTATATGTACAGTCGGCATGAAATCTTTAATGCTCTTGCAAATTTTTGTGTTCTCTCAGGCTTTTTTCACAATGGCATTTTGATCACTTTTGACAGGCAATTTTCATTTTATTCTTTATCAGTTGCAGTACATTACAACATGTCAGGTTCCCAGCTAGAAAGATTAGTCGTAGTCAAATTGTTATATACATTCCAGATTTAACTGTATAGATCACATACCATAAATACAAAAAGGGTATTGACCTCTGGCAAAGTCTTTTGTTATCCGGATTTTGAATGCCGTTGTATAACTTATACTGAGTTTTGCTAAGACGCAGTTGTTCATCATTATGGCTTGGTATGCAAAGGCAAAATTGATCTTGCATTCTTAGGGGACAAGATAACATATCAGCATGTCTTGTTTAGAACATCTTTTGTTCATTATGGCAGGCGGCTTCCAAATATTTTTTCCCACATATAGTACAAAATAGCGTGAAATGAATGGATAATCTGCTAGGTTATCTCTCTGAGCTTTATTGGCCATGTAATTCTGGAAATGCTAATGCAAACTTCATTCATTAATGTTTTTGTATTGAAGCTGCCCGGTTCAATTACACTCAGAAGTAAATTGGGATATATCTGGATATAGTTATCAAGGCTAAAATAGGGCAATCCTACAGAGATATAATTCTTCTATATTTAGTAACAGAGTTGTTCTACTGATCTCTATGATTCGGTTTCTTGTAAAAAAAAAACAATGGGTACTTTAAAACTGTTCCACTTGGGTTTCGATATTCTGTGAAATACATAACAAATCAATACAGGCATGTATCTCATTAGACTAGCCAACTATCATATGGCATTGCATAAAAATAACAAAACTGGAATCCATGACGCAGCTTTGAATCAGAACATTCCAGTAAACCTGATTTCCATCTTTGGAGATTCCAGTAATACCTGCTCACAAACTTATCGCACAGAATATGAGATTCCTGTTAGAAATGGAACAGATGTTTTGGCAGTGGTTTAAGAATATATAGGATAATGATAATGCACACAACATGACTCACATGTGAGGTAGGAAAAATGCATTAAGGGGAGCAGCCACGCCAGAAAACTATGTGTGTGGTGGGCGGCTGTGAGCTTGATATATTAACCTAGGTTCTAAATTGCACAAGTTCTGATAACTAGAGCAACCAATAAGATCTTTGCTCTCAGTTTCAGTTTTTGCAAAATATTGGGGCAAAATGACTAACGCTGGCGAAAATTCACCAGTGTGACGTCATTTTGTTACTTCGCCGATTTACTAACTTCGCTAGCGAAGGAGATAGACTCTAGCGGTACTTCGCTCCCTAACATCAGGCGAATTTGCGCTCTGGTGAATGGACGTAACTACGCAAATTCACTAAGATGCGGATTTTACTGAACGTTACCTCTTGTGCCAGCCTTGCCTTCGCCACCTCAGACCAGGCGAAGTGCAATAGAGCAGATAGGAGTTCCTAAAACAATAGTGTCTTTTTCTTTTTTCAGGGTGATAGGCTGCAAAAGAGAGTAACATTTTTTGGGGTAACCGGCTTCCCCCTTACATTTCCTAACATATAAAATATACACTGGGCTCATGTGTAGGGCAATAATACAACTCTATTTTATTTTATTAAGGTTTCCTGGGCTTGTGTAGTGTAATGTATTGGCTGCAACATATACGTCCATTGAATTTTAACTTCCCGCCGTATGCAAATTAGGCAACGCTAGCGGAACTTCGCTTAGCTTGAAGCAGTAACACTAGCCAACTTCGCCAGCTTTCGGCACCCTGGACACAACTCCGGATTTTGGTGAATTAGCGTTGTCCTGGCAAATCTACGCCTGGCAAAGTGTTGCGCTGTGAGCAAAGCCGTCACTGGCAAATTTTCGGAGGTTAGTGAATTTGCCCCATTGATTAAAACAAATTGCTAATTGGTTGCTTCTGTTAATAGAGAAGGCCCTGGATGTTCTTCCTGGTTTTAGTGCGTTTCCTCTGTTCTCTTGCTTCATTTCACAATCCTAAAGCATACTGATAATTTTATATTCTCTGATGAAACTTTGTGAGTACATGAGTGTGCCCATTGAAGAGAGACTGTAAGCTCCACTGCGGCAATAATTCATCCGAATGAATAAAAATTACTTTTAAAGCAATGGGGCATTATTATGGATGTGACTTTTCACATCCATAAACTTCCACTCAGTTGGTCAAGTGCATTTTTGCAATAATCTCATATTTACAGGAAACTGTTAGTACGCAAAAGAAATGGTAGTTTTCCAGCCTGAACTTACTTGAAAAAATTTCTTTTGGTGAAAACTAATTTTTGTGCACTTGGTAAATTGGTCAATATTAACAGGAGGAATTTCACCTGGAAAAAAGAGATGTCAATTGTTTCCAAAGAAAACTTTCACCAATACAAAGATAATTTGTCAAAACTTGTAATACTCTGCTTATAGTAAATTGTTGATGTTCTGGGGAAGTTTCGTTTTCGGTGGAAAAATAAAATCAACTTTTAATTTCTACTGTTTAATAAATATGTTCCAATGTGCAAGATGTCTGCTTTCCTACATACATGTCAAATACCAATCTTGAAGGTCAGTAAGGGTGAGATTTGAGATGAATATGTTTTTGTTTTCTAAAAAATTCTTGGGGCTGTGGCTTAATAACTGATACACCCATATTTTCCTATATCTGTACCCAGATAAAGAAGTGCTGGTGGTTGAATCTGCAAGTCGGACCCAGCTAAAAAGTTGATCTTCAAAGGGATCTTAAACTGAAAACGTTGATTTATATTTTTTTTTGCTTTATATAGACCTTTAAGTTGGAAATTATGCCTAACTTATGCCTAACTGCTATAAATGATGTATATAAAAAAAGGATAAGCAGTCAAGTAACTAAAGAATAATGTCCCTCTTTAAAATTATTTACATGAAACAGTGCCCTGCAATTATATAAATTGAATATGGAATCGTACATTACAGTCAACCCTCTTTCCTCTTTAGAGAAGAAAGGATTTCAAGGGTGATGATAACCATTTACAAATTTATTCAGCATCAATACAAAATCTTGGAATTTGTTTCACAATCTGGGGTACATCTAGAAAACAAGGGGCCAACCTGGAAGATGTGAAGAAAGGAGATTTCAACAAATTTGCTAAAGTTATTCACACAGAGAGTTCAAATTTTGGAATTAATTGGCAGATAGGTTGTGTTGGCATATACTTTAAATTCCTTTAAAGTAGGTCTGGAAACCTTTTTGGAAAAACAGGCTATTTAGGGTTACATGAATTTATCAAAATACATTTTATCTTAGAAAAATCAAAAAAGGAAAGTGAATGGGTTTTTTTTGTTCATTAAGGGGCACATTTACTTAGTTCGAGTGAAGGAATAGAATAAAAAAACTTTGAATTTCAAATGATTTTTTTGGCTAATTCGACCATCGAATTGGCTACTTCGAACTTCGACTAGGACTTCGAATCGAGCGATTCAAACTAAAAATCGTTCGACTATTTGACCATTCGACCATTCGATAGTCGAAGTACTGTCTCTTTAGAAAAAACTTCGACCCCCTACTTCGGCAAGTAAAACCTACCGAGGTGCAATGTTAGCCTATGGGGAAGGTCCCCATAGGCTTTCTAACAATTTTCTGGTCGAAGAAAAATCGGTCGATCGAACGAATTGCGGTAAATCCTTCGACTTCGATATTCGAAGTCGAAGCATTTAACTTCGACAGTCGAATATCGAGGGTTAATTAACCCTCGATATTCGACCCTAAGTAAATGTGCCCCTAAAGGTTAAACGACAAAGTTACTACAACACAAACAAATAGATGAATAATTAATAAGTGACTTCCCAAATCAGAAGTTGGACTTGAATGACTTTCCGTTTCCTCAATGTAAATACTTATGTAACTATAACAGCAATATTAAGAGGGGTATTTATTAAAACTCAATTTTTTCTCATTATTTTAAAAATAAAAATTTAACCAAACTCCCAACCACGATTTGGCTTAATTTCCAAGAAAATCCAAACAAAAATTGTATGTGCGGGAAAAGTCTCTGCAGAATTGTACAACAATATGAATCATGCAACCTTCTTGAATTGTCGCCCGAAAAACCTTGTATCAAACATCCCAAATCATTCGAAGATCATAAAGGCAAAACATCTTCCAATTGTAAAGAGGCATCTGCTACTAATTTTTTCATGACTTCGGTAACATAGGTAACCTCTGCAGGAAAATGAGATGTCTCTGACAACCTGAAAAAGGTGAACTTTCTATCTCCTTTGGTTTGAATTCCAGGTGCTGCTGCTTCATAGAACATCTAAATCATTATCTAGAATTAGTTTGGTCAAAAGCAGTTGAATAAGAAGTCACTGCAGAATGGGGTCTCATGACTTCAAAAACCAAAAACTTAACTATAGAGTCACTTCACTACCAATCATGGAAGGTTCTTCTCCCACTGCCTGAGTGTTTCTCGATATCTCATATGGCCATCAACATTGAACATCAAGATGGATAAGGAAAATGGTTGAATTACAGTGTCCATTTCCCCATTAGGACAAAGAGCTGCTTTTAACTATACTGCATACTGCCTTGCCTAATCCACAAGCATACGGTACCAAATTTCCAGTTCTGTTTCCAGTCCAGTAAACTTTTGCCGTTGCAATTCTCTTTCCTTACGCTTTGTTCTATTTTCCTAATCAAGTTCCTTCTCTCGCTGCTTTGGCAGCAACCATTTATGTGATCAAGGACAAAAACGTGAAATCCTGAAAATCTCATTTTCGTTAATATGCAGGAATGTATTAAATTTGAAATTTGCCAAAAAAATATTAAAAATAATGAAAAAGTGTTCTTACTAAGCATATACGACTGGCAGTGCTAAGATTTTCATTCTTGAAGGCACTGGCACCTCGGTATTAATGGTCACAATCTTCATTATAGGCTTTTTGTTTGAATATGCGATATTCTTGTTTCTTTGATTTATTAACCAATCAAGAATAGTATGAAAGCTTGATAGAAGCACATATGATGGAATATTTTACATGTGGAAACAATCTGCAAATCCGGCTTCACCTTGGTCATCATTCACTCTAAATTTATTTTACACGCTATCCTGAAAGGTCATACGTCATCCCATATTTCAAACCTTACAATGCTTTCCCACCACAGTAATTTTACCGTGACTCAAGTTGATAAAATCCTTTCATTCAGCCATCAAAACTACTTTTATTATTTCTCATTTGTATTTATCGTATCTAAAAATCCCCAAATTAGGTATAAATTAAAGAGCACAAAATTTACCCTTGCATATTATAACTTCTTCATGTATCTCTCATTAACTTAATCCTCTTCCCTCTGTACTATGGGCTTGTGATGGCAGTGCACACTACAAAGTTTGGTGTCCAAAAAAACCTTTGGGATGTGCAATCATAACATACAATAATTCACATCTTTTCCTTTTAATAAAAATTTATATAATTATAATATAATAAGTGCAGTTAGTGCCTCCAAGCAAGTGTTTTGGCTAAGGGAGTGATACCTCTAAAAAATCTGCCATAAAACTTGGGGAGGTCAATATTTCAAATACTTGTGTGTATATGTTCATATAGGTAAAATATTGTAATCTCTGAATACTCCAATTCCCTTAAACATTTTAGCAAAATAGAGGCAGGTTGATCAACCCCTGACAACTCTGACCACAATATGGGGCAGATTTAGCAAATGTTGAAGTGAAATCGAGGGAATTTTCAAAGTCAAAAAATTCGAAATTCGAAGTAATTTTTGGAAACTTCGACCATCGAATAGGCTACTACCACTTCGACCTTCGATTAGAAGTAAAATCGTTAGACTAATCGACCATTCGATAATCGAAGTACTGTTTCTTTAAAAAAAACTTCGACTTCAATACTTTGCCAACTTAAACCTGCCGACGTGCTATGTTAGCCTATGGGGACCTTCCAGAGCATATTTCTAAGTTTTTTTCTATTCGAAGGAAAATCGTACGATTCGAAGTACGATCGTACGATCGTACTACTGTCGGAATGCGATTGTACAATGCAAAAAATCCTATGAATTCGAATTTCGTAGTATTCAATTCGATGGTCGAATTTTGAAGTGGAAAGAATTTCGAAATATTTTCCACTTCGAAATTCGACTCTTGATAAATCTGCCCCTATGTGTGTGAATGCAATACGGACATTATATTGAACTTCCACTGTGAGAGTAAACAACTGGAAAATGTTGTAACAGGCAGACACCAATGAGAAGCAAAATGTGGAAGTCAGGAGCCAAAAAGTATGATCAGCCTATTATTAAAGGACATGTTAACCCAAAAAATATTTTTTTTGCAAAATAAAAAAAAACATTTGTAAATGCAATTGCTATTGAAAGCAGCAATTGCTTAACTCCTAGTTGTTACTTTTTAAACAAAATCCAGTCTCCTCCAGCAAGACGGGTCTGTCTGTCCCTTGGCTTGTGTTACATTCTTTCAAAAACCAGAGCCACCGGGGCAGAGATACAGATAAACACTACATTCAATAGCAATACATATACAAATAAATAATAGAAAATTTGTAATGAATGTATATTGCAAAGTTGCTAACATTATTTTTGGGTTGACATGTCCTTTAAGTGTGCCTGTTGATATGAAATGCGTAAGGCTGTTGTTTTTTTTTAATCATAATGTAAAGTAAAATTTTATTTTGAAATTACAATTTTTTTCTCCTGGATTCCACATTTTGGTTCAGATTGGTGCCTGTTTGTTACCACATTTTCTATTTGTTTACTCCCTATGCTGAAGGTCTGGGACATGAACATCAGGACCCTCCATTTAATGCAGTAAGCACTTCATCAAGTATTTGCGTTCAATGCTTCAAATAATAATGGATAATGGATAATTGCAAATAAACATAAATTGCAATTGTGCTGAAAATTGTGTTGTGTTATGTGCATGTGATTATTTAGGGAAGTATGCTGAGTCTATTAACTCGAGGTGACAGTAGATTTGGTGTTCCCAAGTGCCAATAGGAGAATTTGCACGTTATTTGCAACAGTAGGCTGAACATGCACATCGGCGAAAGTGCAACTACTAAATGTGTTCAAGGAGCAGCTTAGAATGCAAATGTCTTTATTATGTCTTGTCAGCAAGCCATCATATAGGTGTAAACATGCAGCATTGGCAGATAGATCTCTTCACCATCAAGCACATCAGCAAAATGTTGCTATCCAAGAACTATGACCAATTGGAAGCAGTTATAGCTCTCTAACAACAACAACTCTCAAAACACTAAAATACAAAACTAAAACTAAAGATTTTGTAAATGATAAGTTATGTCCCCCCATAAATACTAGAAGCTTACCTACATATGAAGACAATGTTGGCCAAAGTTTATGGACCACAGTTAAGCCTTGCAGAGTTCCATTTTGAGCCTGTAGAGAGACATGGCAAATATAGATATATAGGACATGACCCACACATTTGAAGAGGCAGATTTATTAAGGGTCAAATTGATAATTTGAATTCAAATTTTTGAGGTTTATCATACTCTGGCCCTTTAAAAACTCGAATTCGACTATTCGGCACCTAAAAGCTGCCGAGTTTGTGTAAAAGTCAATGGGGTGCTATTAGTAGTCATCTTGACATTCAAGTTTTTTTCGGAGAACAAACTCGAATCGAGTTTAGTCGAATTCGAATCAAATTCGATTAGAGTTTTCAGGTAGGAAATATTCATCCAAGTTTTAGAAATTCAATTTTTTTAATAAATAATCCTCCATTTGAATTTCGAGTAAAATCAAATTCAATAGAGTTTAAAAAAAACAATTTTTAATAAATGTGCCTCCCCATGATATATAAGCTTGGCATGTTCTAGTATAGATAGGGATAATGGCTGAGAAAAAGAAAAGAATGGCTGTGATTTCAGTACAGGTATGGGATCTATTGTCCAGAATGCTTGGGGCTTGGAGTTTTCTGGTCAAGTGGATAATGTAGATCGCTATACCTCAAATCTACTGTACTGTAAACTCAATGGGAATTTTTTGCTTCAATATGAATTCATGCAGCTTAGTTATCTTAAGTATAAGATATAGAAACAAGGAAATAATAACAAAAACGATTTGCTTAAAATAAATGTTATTTATATGACCTTCCTGTAATTCTGAGCATTGTGGATATTGTGTCCCCAGATAAGCGATCCCACTTCACTTTGCTTGCCCCACCTGCACTCGAATAATGTATGTTTAAAGGGATACTGTCATGGGAAAAAAAATTTTTTTAAAAATGAATCAGTTAATAGTGCTGCTCCAGCAGAATTCTGCACTGAAATCTATTTCTCAAAGGGGCAAACAGATTTTTTTATATTCAATTTTGAAATCTGAAATGGGGCTAGACATATTGTCAATTTCCCAGCTGCCCCAAGTCATGTGACTTGTGCTCTGATAAACTTCAATCACTCTTTACTGCTGTACTGCAAGTTGTAGTGATATCAACCCCCTCTCTTTCCCCCCCAGCAGCCAAACAAAAGAACAATGGGAAGGTAACCAGATAGCAGCTCCCTAACACAAGATAACAGCTGCCTGGTAGATATAAGAACAACACTCAATAGTAAAAACCCATGTCCCACTGAGACACATTCAGTTACATTGAGAAGGAAAAACAGCAGCCTGCCAGAAAGCAGGCACAAGTCACGTGACTGGGGCAGCTGAGAAATTGACAAAATGTCTTCGCCCATGTCAGATTTCAAAATTGAATATAAAAAAATCTGTTTGCTCTTTTGAGAAATGGATTTCAGTGCAGAATTCTACTGGAGTAGCACTATTAACTGATGCGTTTTGAAAAAAAACATGTCTTCCGATGACAGGATCCCTTTAATATGCTCTTCATGTAATATAGAAGTGGAAGCATTTTTCCACCTCAATATTTATTGTGATTTGTTGGGTTCATACAATGCAAGTTTTTTTTTTTTAAATTATCTTCAGTTTGTTCTATCATTTTAAAGTGAAGTCCATTACTTTGATATGTACTGGATATCAGCAGGGTAATTTGTTTCTTTATTCCTCGGCCTGGCCTTCGAAAATTCCATCCTGCAAAACTATGGTGCATTCTGTCCTTGTGTTTATCTATGTCTCTATATCAAAAATAATTTATGTAATTAAACTTGTGTAACCTTTTCTTGGCAGGAGACAGATCAGGTGGCAAAAGATTTCCCTACACCACAAGGTCAAATGCCAGTGGCTAGAACCTAAGTTGGCAGGAAAGTGCCACAAGTATGTTGGTGTCTAAAGCCAAGTTCAATCTCTCCAGGCTAAGATCACTGCAGGAATGTACGTTCCATACCGACCGTCCAACAAACTCTGTAGTGGAGAACTTGTTTGGACAAAGGCGCTCAAAGTTTGTTTTTAAAAGGCTGGGCATGCATGCATAAACACAGCGAAATGACATTTAAAACAGATCTGTACTTAAATGATGAAAGCTTGATTTATGTGATATTGGAATAAATGTTCTGCTCATATTACCTCAGGCATTTCCCTCTTCTATACATGGCATATTAAAAGTTTGCTGAATCAATGCATTTCCATGTAGTCTTCTTTCCAGAATTCTATCATTTTTTTTAAGTACGTGCGGCATTCCTGTTACCTCATGTAATGCAGTCACATCGACATCATGTCAAGATGTATTATGTGTTAATGATGATCGAGCAGCAGACGTCCATAGGTCACATTTTATGTAGATTAATAAATGGCAAGAAAATCCATTATTGTATAGGTTAAAGTTTAAAATAATCCTTATGAGCGCCATACACAATACAAATATGTGCAACGGCTAGGCACCATCTTTGAATGAGATACTACATTTTCATGCACTGTATAAAACTGACGTCGTAAATGTTGGAGTGTAAATTTTAGATAAACTTTGTGCCATCATTATGTCAGTGGTAGAGAAAAGTGGTCTGAAATTTGGCAGAAGGGAAAGTATTAATTAACTCTACACTACAGTTATGCAATGGTATGATGGAAAATGGAGCATTATTGTGATCCAGTTCACATTTCAAATAAAGGCTTTTATTGACTGCAGATTTTGGTAGGGATGCACCGAATCCAGGATTCGATTCAGGTTTCGGCCTTTATCAGCAGGATTCATATCGGCCAAATCCTTCTGCTCGGCCGATTCGAATCTGAATTTGCATAAGCAAATTAGGTGTGGGGAGGGAAATCATGTGACTTCTTGTCACAAAACAAGGAAGTAGAAAATGTTTTTCCTTTCCCACCCCTAATTTGTATATGCAAATATGGATTCGGATTTGGTTCGGTATTCGGCTGAATCTTTCGCGAAGGATTCGGGGGTTGGCCAAATCCGAAATAGTGGATTTGGTGCATCCCTAGTTTTTGGGAAATCCTAATTCAAGGCCGAGATGATTATTGTCTTATGCATTTAAATAGATGAAACTGTAGAAATGAGCAATTGCAGTTTATGGCTTATAAACTGCCAATTTATGCTGGACGATAAGACTGCCTGCCTAGTTCTTTGGATTAATATTTACAAAAAGATTCGTTAGGTGCTCCTCTATTTCTCATGGCATTTTGTATCAGTGCCCATATATGAATCACAAAGTGGCCCCTTGATGATGATGTATTTCCTTCTATCTTTGATGCTGACCTAAACTTTGCAACTATCAGCTTGACCAGAAGTTCACTTCCTCTAGTCATTGTTGGCAAAATATCAGTCAACTACCTCGCCACAGCATTTTAATTAAAAACCATGAGTATTATCACATGTAACACATTCAAGAGGAAATAAATGCAGAAAAATGCTCAACTGAGGTCTTCTGATATGTATTTTAATTTTCTTAACTAAACAGGTTATGATAAATATTTTAATGATTGCTACAAACAGGACAGTACAAAGGTTAATTCCTAATAAATGGGGTGTTTCCAGTGAGAATGCATCTGTCCCAGCACTGTCAGTTCACTGTGTTGGTCTTTGGAGGAACTGAGCAGCAACCCTGAGCACAGTTCATTGTTAAGACAGCTGTTGCAGGCCATCACTACATTAGTACCATGTCCTTGATTCAATATTTATCTGGCGCAGGACTATTCCCTACATAGGAGGTTTCTGACTATAGAAGTCTCCTCCATAGGAAATTACTGTATCATCGGCCTGTCTAAAATGGGTGCAGTGCTATTGCAAGTACCGTGTCCCTACATAGGAGGCTTCTGACCGAAGAGGTCATGTTTTATTATGCATGATGTAAATGGGAAATTAAATCAAGGAAGGTGCTTTCTACTAAATATGTTGACATCCCTCATAAATTCAGATTTATTTAATTAATTATGGGCAAATGACCCACACTAATCAAGTTTCAAGTTCATCATCCCACTATCAAAGGCTGCACTATCCTTTGTTATCTGGTAGCAAGAGGTCTTGTTTCCAATTGGCAGTTGCAGGGACATATTGTTAAGCCACTATATCACACCATCTTGTTTTTAATGAATAGTGTTGTGTTATTTATTTCATATTTGAGGTTTAGCATTTATATTTTCATAAAATTTTAAAATTTAGCACATCTAATCTTTGTATCAGCGAATAGTTCCTATCTCCTTCCTGTTAAATCAGCAACAATATCTTTGGGCGATAAAGTAGTAAATGTCAAAGAGTCATTGACACCAAGAGAGAGAGAGTTTCTAAAATGCCTGCTATACAACAAAACAGGGATTCTTTTGTTTGCCAGACAATGTATAGGAATAGTGACACAAATACCGGGAAACTGATTTCTCCATGAAAACATAACAAGTGACAATAACTTTTTATAAAGTAATTTTTTAAGCACAAGAGCATAAATCAGACCGAAAATAGAATCATTTTCAATCATTTTCATTAAACCGGGGCAATATTTTGCTGTGAAAACCATGGCAGTAACACACCCATAGACCCACAATGTATTCTGCACAAAAAAAACAAGAGCCATTGTGAAAAAGCACCCATAGGGGCAAATTTACTAAAGGGCAAAGTGGCCGTCACTAGCGAAAATTCATCAAAAATACAATCTGCAGGGCTATCACTAATTCACATCTGGTGTAGAGGACAATTTGCTAGTGAAAGAGTTCATTGCTAACTAAGTTTCATGCCCTTTCACCAGGCAAATTTTGGATCAGGCAAACAATCGTTACTCCGCAAACTTTACAATACGGTACCCTTTTCACCAGATCCTGTCTCTCCATGTTATACCTAGTAAATTTCCCCCATAGAGTACAATATATTCTGCTCATTTTAATGTGTTTCGCTAATTTTTTTTTCTCAAGTGTTTCACAAATTTTTTTGGCCAAGCCAAACTGGAAAAATTTGCTCATCACTATTGATAATGCCAACAATTATTTCTGCAGTAACTTCTGAATCAACCATGTTAGAGGCTTTTAATGAACTCAAAAGATTTGGTCAGATAAGTCAGCTATGGCAGCCTTACGCAATGCCCTTCTTGTGAACAGCTGCACCATAAGAACCAATAACTTTGCTCTCTCTCCACAGTTTACACATATGCTACAGTATAAGGTTCATATGATCTTGACAAAATGGCACTGAGCCCTCAGCAAGGCAATAGGGCAACGGAACTCTCTAAAACATAGATCAGGTCTCTATAATACTCTCTGGACAGGGACAAAGCATTCAGATAATACTGTACAATATTGTTACAATTTGGAAATTCTTTGTTTTAAGCAATTCCTTTAAGTTAATGATTACCATATCCAAAATAGATGGAGATGGATAATATTTGGATACAATTGTTGAATGTTTGGACATCAAAATCCTATTATTTATGAATTCTGCAGTACTGATCTTTAGTTTTCAGTTTGATAGATTTTTTTCAGTAACCCTATGACCTTCTTGTGCAAGATGGACAAAGGAATACTCATGATTTATGCACTTAGCCTTACTCATAGAATAAATCAGTTCAGGATTTTTATATCTTACTTATTAAGCTAAAGAAAGAACAAGGAACAGTCTGGCTAATAAAATTAACAGGCAACATTCTCTCCAGCTGTGGTTTGAGATACCAGAATTGTTTTGCTGATGTCAATTAATCTCTCCACGCAATGCCTCTCCTACATATACATGTAAAATGTCAATACAGATACTACCAGAATTTTTATGATCTAAGAAATATGTTGATTTGGTATTTCTATCTACTGAGTTGATTACAATGTGTGTGGTCTTGTGTCAAATAATGATCATAATGACTTATTGAATTACTATAAGTGCATTTCTTGCCTGTGTCCGTGTGGTGGCTATGGTTTAAGTTACAGTGGCGTTGAAATGAATGAGGTAATACCACAAAATGTATTTGAACCCCATGAATACAAGAGTTCATGTACAAAAAAAACAGGGATAACAATGTGCCTCCTCATACACTTAGTGCCCATCATGCAGATCATATAAACAAAAGTATCTAAATGTCATGATCTAATGCCTATGGCTTTTCATGTATAATGCATTTGCAAGCTGAGATTCAGAAAACAGTTAAGTGGCTATCAAAGTGTTCAAACCTGACTCAGTTTTCAATGTCTGAAAAAAAAGAGATCTGGGCAAGTGACCCTAAACCTTAAGGGGTGGGACACAATACATAGAAAGGGAGATAATCCTGTAGGATGAGTTTTGGGATTGAACGCTTGTTTAGTGCATCTATAACTTGTCATTATTGAGACCATGTTTTAATACATTTGTTATAACAAATCGGCTTGACCAAACAAATGTTGGACCACAAAGGGGCCCCAAAGTATAAAATCATCCACACTAAGCTAGCATGCCACAAAGATACAACAAGTGAATGATTTGTATATAGTTTAGCAGTGTTTAATAAGAAATTAGGATGGCAGAATTGAACACAGATGTTAAATAGTGGTTACCTATAGCAAATGATCAGGTTTTTGATTTCACCTTCAAACCTGCAGTGGACAGATCAAAATGAGTTGATGATCAATGTCATGGGCAACTGCACTGAACTATTAACTAGAGATGTGATTTATTACCACCATCATTTAAAGTAGGTGAATTCATAATATGAGATTTACATTAATGTGAATCAAGATATGTAATGAATTACCACAAGATCACTAATCTCTGATTTGAACACTCTGGCTGAAGCAATGAAATGTTCTAGCTTGAACCAAATTTGTTTTCTGTAACACAGAAATTATTAATGTAATAAAAGAGCCCAAAGTAGCTCTAGGTGCATTACCCTACAGCAACTAATCTGCAGAAAGATTCTAGCTCTGCAACAAAGGTAGAATATTAGCCATAAAGCATAACTGAACTGCAGCAATGATAGGAAGGAGACTTCTGTGTGCATGCACAAAACCAGAAAAAAAATGGTGTAAAATGTAGTAACATGTAAAATCATGGAAATGTATTATGCAGAATATATACAGTAGGTGGGACCCCAAAACAATAATGTAAAATGAGGAAAAACTTAAAATCAGGTTCCACTGTTTATCTTTTTACATTTTTTTAAAATATTCTTGTCTACTAAACATTAATATATCGTTTTCAGATACATTTTATTTTTGATGATCATCTCCCTCCCTCAAATGTAATTTGTAGATTTGTAGTAATTCCACAATTCTGGTTGATTAACTGAAGATAAAATAGCTTGTGGAAAATAAATAGCTTAATCCCATTTCTACATATAAATCCCTCCACTATGATGACACCCCTGTATCATTCACTAAGCCATTTAGATGGTAAGATCTTTAGGTCAGAAACCACCTGCCTCATCTGTCCCATAATATGTGTCACCTTATATTTGTATATATATTTACTGGGTTTATTTATTCATATGTATTTAAATGTTTCTCTGCTTATACTATGACTGTACTGTAAAAAATGCACAGCTTTGTGCAGACAGTAACACTATAAGGACATTTACACATTCATAGCACATATACATTCATAGATACATACTGTGATGATGTCTCTTATGTCTTTAGGCTCATGGCCTGCTACAACTTATACTGTCAATCCAAGGAGTTCCACCAGCTCCCACTTTAAGCAATGAAAGAAGAATGAATCCTTAAAATGGTTGAAAAGAGACCAATTGACTTAGGGCTTGTCAGCCTTTTGGCTAAGATCAAGTGTAGTCTCTGTTCTTCTCATTGGAGGGGGTACCCTTTAGCTAAGGGGGTATGTCTTTGGCTTTTCATTGGTGAGACAGAGAGGCACTTGTTTTTGTGGCCAGGGGTTAGCTGCTAAATTAAACCTGAGGATTTGCACCTGGGGTAGCCGGAGTAGGAAGCACAGATGGCACTTGATGGACACTTTTTACTGCACTTTATTGCGTCTTTATTATTAACTTTTTAAATTAATTTAAATCTTTATTTAGTTATTATGGAGTCACTATAGCACTTTTGGATCTGGTACAGTATCCTGGGAAATGCACAGATCTGTGGGGGGAGGGTGTCCATTAGGCTCCTTCACCTCCCTGAAACCTGGTGCATTAAGTTATTCAGACTTTCTTGGGAGGTCCATTGGTTATTACAACCCCTTGTAGGCTTTTTCGGCTGGAGGGGAAGGGAGAAAGATAGCCTCCTAGCCTTGCAGTGTAGGAGGTCTGAAGACCCTTGCCTGGGGCCTTTTGACCTTAGCTTTGGAGAAAGGAGGTCCAAGACTCTGGTTCACTTTGCACCTTTTGGCCAGGCAACCCAGAAATTCGGACTTAGCCTTTATTAAGGCTAAGTTAAGTACCCATTAGTGCCCATGTTTGCACTTTTGTGTTTGCATATTTTTTGCATTTAGTTGAAACTTTTTTTTACATGCAGCATTTCTAAAGGATCTAGATGGCAAAGGATTTTCCAGCAATGTGTATCCTTCAGAACCAGCAATCTCCTGTGGGCAACAAATGATGATGCATTTAATTATTCTTAGTAATTAAAATCTCTCAAAGATTAGCTTCCCCAAACAAAAATGTGTCCCTCCTACTGTTTTTTTAATTGAATAAATTGTGTGCTAATATGCCTAAAAAATTGAGGTAAAAAAACTGACTAAAGCATCATTTGTATGTTAAACATGTCAGTATTCAGACCAGTGCTTTAGCAAAGGGCTTGCACAAAGTCCATGCTCACAGCATTCTGAGGTTGATTGCATCAATAGTTAATAATTTGCCCATTACAGCTAAGGAACATGTAGTACTTAGTTGGTGGAACTAAGTACAAGCGATCAAAACTTAAAATATTGCCATGGATTGTCTCCTATAAACAACAATAGAACAATATCAGTAGCTCCTGACACATGAGTATGTATCTAACAAAAAAGCTGCAGGTATACGACAATGCAAAAAATGATTGTAACTATACACATGAAAAAAAGAAGATCGTCAGTCTTTCATCCAAGACTTGGCATTGTGTATGTGCATAAAAGTTATGAAACCAGCAAAAATGTGTATGCTTACAATACTGACTTGGAAGTAGCCACCAAACTGTGCGCACAGTTTATAAAAAGTGTGTCCAAAAGATACATTTTGTGCACATGGCATACAAGAGGGAGCACTGATAGGAAATATTTCAATAATAAACTAAGCAAAAGCAGCCAAAATCATATTTTACTTTCCATTTATATTTTCACAGTACAGATTTTTTTTCAAGTTGTTATTGTTTTCTGGAACCACACCTTATAATGTTCTTTAGGGGTTTCAACCTTTAACCATAGCTGTAGCAGATAAGGAACACATTCAACTCTTTTAGAGAAGATGATGGCTGTTATCTATCTGGTTTGAATTAAATGGCAAGGCATTTTGGAAACATTTTTCTCATTAGCAATTTCATCGTCTGCACTGGCGCCTGCAAAGGGTAACATTTTATTGTTCTCTTATTTTTTTTTATTTTAAATCTGCAGCAGACGCCACAAAAATGTAAGTGTTGAGCACTCTGTTACATGCACGCATCGATACTGGCACAGAAAGCACACACAGTTCCCCGCACTTGAAAACATAAATGAGAGACAAAGCTTGGGAACCAAGTATTTACAGTTCATAATTCCAACCATTTAGCATTTCTAGCTTCCTCGCAATTCTTTTAAGAATTATAAGCAAAACACACATTGGTTTTATTATAAAGAAGCATATGGATGTCAATCACATTCTTAATTAGGAATTAGGGATACTGGAATCTCATATTTTCATTTTCTCATGCCAAGTAATTTTTATAGTCTTCACAAATTCTGCTGATTAGAAGCATGGGATCATCAAATAATACCCACTTTTAAGATTTCTATTCCCTTTTTATGTACTCCTAATTAGTACTTTGCTATTTAATGTCTCTAAATATGCCCATGTTTTTATAAAATGTCATTTTAAACTGTTAGTAGTAACTACTGGAGTAGTTAACTAAATAATTGTATCCATCTGCTACTTAAACCAGTTATACAGGAGGACTGCAGTGAGACAGGAATAAGGACTCCAGGGCTCATGTGCACAGAAGAGGACTATATCCACTACCTGATGTGATTCTAGCCTGATGGAATTTTCCAGTCAGCTAGATCAATACCTGGTCGCGTCACAAATAGATATTGTTGGACAAGGGTGATCATTTGTGCTATGGCTATTCTGCCTTACTACACATTTTTAACAACAAATTTTGACACATAAGCCAGTTTTTCTTGAACTATTAGGCTAGCCTCAATTGGGAGGTGCTTGCTGATTTTTGAAAGGTTTAATGGACAACTTGTTCGCCTTGTATGGCAGTAGATATAACTACTTAAAGTGTCTACTTCTTGTCTTATTGAAACAATGCACTTGTTTGTTTCAAAGATATAATATTTCAATTCAATTGTTATACAGGTATGGGACCTGTTATCCAGAATGCTCGGGACCTGGATATTTCCGTAATTTGGATCTCCATGCCTTATGTCTACTAGAAAATCATGTACATATTAAAAAAACCCCATAGGCTGGTTTTGCTTCCAATAAGGATTAATTATATCAAAGTTTGGTGGTACAATGTACTGTTTTATTATTATAGAGAAAAAGGAAATCTTTTTTAAAAATTTGGATAAAGTGGAGTCTATGGTAGACGGCCTTTCTGTAATTTGAAGCTTTCTGGATAATGGGTTTCCAGATAACGGATCTCATACCTGTACTAACATTTTTTTATGGAGCTAAAAAAATAAGTACATTTAAATGTTATATATTATGTATTGCATATATATATATATATATATATATATATAGATATATATATATATATAGATATATATATGCAATAGCATATACATTGCTCCAATTGGTGTTCCGCCAACCCATTCCCAACTTGTTGCAAATCATTATAAATTAATAATTATAAATACCAAATAATGCGTTTGTCTGTTTCAAAACAAATCTCTGAAAGACCTTTAATTTGATAAATAGTGATCAATACTGATCATTTTCAATTTCAAAAGAAAAAAGTTTTCTAGAAAAAAAGTCATTTACAGACCCTTCTACTGCCTTCAGCAGCACAAGTCAGCTGTCACTTTGGTTGTTTGAGATAAAGAATTCTGAAGATTCCGACAATTATATATATATCATAACTTATATCAGTCATTTGGATTGATTCCACCAAAATTTGACACTTGCAGGATTCCCAGACTGAAATGTGAAAAATCAACTCTTTTATTTTTTTCCTATTTGATAACATTGTATGCAGACATAATCCAAGATGGAAAGTTAATAACCAGGCAGCATTTCTGTACTTTTGGTCTTTATATTGAAGTTTAATCAGTAACTCTCATGCCTTTTCATTTTTTTGGTTGTACAGCAAAATAATCTTCATAATTTATGTTTCAATAAAAGCTCATACTTCCATGCAATAACTATAACAGCCAATATATTTTCTTCTAAATGTAATCCATTATAAATAATCCCTTGATTTATCAAATTTTATTTCCCGTTAATAAAATGATGGGATTACAACTATAAACATGAAATTCAGCTGCTGTTCACTTAAACTAAACACATCATTACTCACAGAAGATATGGGGTTTTTTTTGTCTTACACATGTATAGATATAACAAGCTGCATGGAGGCATTTCATACTACATTTTCCTGGAAGCTGACAGTGCACGACTACCTGCTGCTACAAAATATTTGCTTTGGGAAAGCCAGTAAGTGATACTGTACCTTGTAGTTGTCACTGTGCTCCCTTTTAAGGGGTTTAGGACAAGTGCTTAATGCTTCTTTAGTTTGTTAAGCATCCCATTCAGTATTCTGTATATTGTGGTGTGATGTGATTAATATGCAGGTAATTCAACAATATTAGTTGTGCACCATTATCCAATTCATAGACCCCAACCCACCCTAAATTCTGCCCACTTTTCAGTTAGTATTTCCAATGTTGCGGTCCAGTCCCATTAGGAGGTATAAGATTATTTTTCAGTCACAACCTAAGAAGAAGTTTGATGATGCGGCCTGGATATTAAAATGTGAAACAAGTATTCTGAATCTTTGTACACCAAAAACTCTGTTGTATTGCCTCCAGTCCACCTGTCAAAGAGGTGGTAAGAAATAGGGACCCACTTACAACAAAAGTTACTCGAAGACAATAAGGGGTAATGTGCATCTGTTTTAAAGCTCATTACAATTAAGGGGGTTATTTATCAAAATCCGAACTTTTCTGATTCTTTTAAATAAAAAAACTCTGACCAAACTAGAATCCACGATTTGACCTTATTTATTATTTAAAAAGCTTGATTTAATCGGTTCAGGTAAAAACGAGCGCAAACCCAAATCGTATGATTTTTTTCAGAGCTTTTTTCCTGAATTGCACAATTTTTTCACGATTTTTCCCCCGAAAAGCCCAAATTTTTCAGATTTTTGCCTGAAAAGTTTGGATTTTTGGGTTAATTCCAGTGCAGCCCACAGAAACTACAAAGATAGATAGGTGCCTCTGCCATTGACTTATACACAATATAGGCAGGTCTGAGATAGCGGATTTTCGGATTTGGGCTTTTTGCTACATCGGACTTTAATAAATCTTGAAAAATTTGAGTTCTTAAAAAAAACAAAAAAATTTAATTTTGGCACAAAAAGCCTGACTAAATATCCCCCTTAGTGTGGCATAAGATGTGTCATAACCCCTCTCCTAAAATGTGTATATAATGAGGGCACTCAGCTAAACATATAAATCTGTTGCTTCATTTTGGAATATAATGATCTGCATGAAATATTTTGTACATTTATAAAATTTGATATGTCTGTATTATTTTAAACATAAGTGATATACATAACTGTGTTTCCTGAAAAATCACATTACCTCACTAAGCCTCTCCCCAGATATTCATAAAGTGATATATTCTGAAGAAGAATTTATGAGTTAAATAATGCTTGAGAATGAATAGCGTTTCAAGACACAAAATACTTGAAATAACTTAACAGCTTTTAAACATGCTTTCCATGTTTCCCCTGTTGTGTGATTGGAAAATGTCTTTTTAGACGTTGGCTCCAAACAATAAAGAAGAATTCTGCCTAAACATACTGAAAGTCATTTGAAGATAAAGCTGTACATTTCTTGCAGGCGAGATAGTCTGATAATTATTTTCTAACTATTCGAAAACTAATGATGCACTTATTTTATAAAGCAGCACAAAGTATCTCTTTTACAGCTGTCAATGTGCCAACCACATATTGTATGAATTTAGTCCATCAATTTATAATAAAGTAATATTCCACAAAGACAAGATTAGCCATTATAAATGCAACTGTGGGACTTAAAATAACTTTCCCTACGCATCTTCCTGAAGGTAATCAAGCTTTTATTAATAACTATAGCCACCATCATCAATGGTTTTGGGGTTACTACTTATTAAGGGGCAGATTTATTAAGGTTTGAATTGTAAATTTGAATTTGAATTAAAATTTTTGAGTTGCATTTTTGGTCAAAAAACATTTGAGTAGGGAATAAACAAAACTCAAATTCAAATTTGAGATTTATCATATCTTGACCAACAAATTGGGAACAACTCAAATTCAATGTTAATAGCTTTCCTGACATTCAAGTTTTTTTCGGAGGAAAAACTTGATTTGAGCTTTTGGGTCGGTAATATTTGATCGAGTTATAGACGTTCAAGTTTTTTCTTAAATAAGATACTATTGAAGTTTTGAGGTCATTCGAGTTCATTCAAGGTTAAAAAAAACTCTATAACTCGACCTTTGATAAATCCGCCCCTAAATGTAGAGATCCCTAGGATTTCCTATAACTATGAAGGTCTATCCCTGCTGTTTGCGCATCACTACTAGGAATGATCAACCCATACTGCCTATGTAGGACCCTTGCATATCTGTCAGCACACACTCTTACCTCCAGGTGTGCCTGCTCCCCTGATCCCTCTGGTGAATGTCCTGGTGTGGTATGTGCCCAGTTGTGACGTCACCTTTGGGGTGAAAATGGTTTAAATAAATAGGTGTTCTTGCTTGTTTTTAGTGCCCAAGGTGGCTCAGTGTGGTCTGATTCTTGCTCAAGCCTTTCTAAGTGATTTAAACTCTCGTTTTTGACTCCTTGCCTGATCCTGACTTTGAATATTTGCTGCCTACCTAACGCCCAGTAGGCCCGAAACGTTGCCTGTTTGTATGCTATGGGCTGAATAAATTTTGCATTTGAGCACTTTTGCAAGTTTAACAGTGTGCTGCTGATAATTTTCTTCTATCCAAGACCCTTTGTCTGACCCTGACTTTGCTTCTGCCTGATTCCTATCTGTACTGCAATTTTGGAACAACCTCTGCCGTGTATACAATCTCTATCTTTCCTGCACAAAAATGTTTTGGGGGGGGGGGCTAAAAACGCCGGTAACAGGTTGGAGGAGAGGTTGCTATTAGCAGTCTATAGGCTTCCTCTCTACACAGTTTCTGACAGTATCAGTCCTGAACAACTAAAATCCACTTTCACCATTTATATCTAAGAACCAAATTTCCTGCCAGCTGATGACCACTAGAGAAACATACACATAACCATTAATTAAATGTCAGTGTGTATCAACTGGTGATCAAAATATGACAACTGCAACTGAATGCTGGAAAAACAGAAAGAAAATGGTCATTTACTAACACAAGTGCAGTGGGCTAAGTGCAAAGAAATGAGTAATCAACATGTTTTAAACCCCCAATGCAGCATTTCCCCTCCATGATTCCAGCATAATTTTGGCCACTGGGGGAGATGAGTCTGATCAAGTTGAAGCTGATGCATCACGATTTATACAGTTGTGCTTTGGTTTGGATGTGAATTGGAGGCAACTGCACTGAAAGTCTTGTTTGAGTAATTACCAGTAGAAGCACTAAATGTGTATGCTTAAAGGGGGAAATTTTAATAAATTGTTATTAAGTGAATTAAATTGCATGTGCTTACACTGGTCCATCAGAGCAATCAGTTACAATCTCTGTCTCAATGCTGCCTATCTTTTTCCATGTCTTTTTCAAATAGAAATTATGTAGGCTTCAGGCAAAATGTTGAACTTGATGGCATGCCTTTTATTAACTTTACATACTTTGTAGTTATGTATTTTACCGATTATAAGGGGCCAGATTATATTAAAAAAAAGGGTTATAGCATAAGACGAAATACATGGCATCTGTGGACAAGCTAGTGGTCATAAAAATGATTAGAAGATCACATTTGATCATACAGTCACCAGTAGGAGGAGTTGGAGCAATCTTCCCGTACGCAGCAACTGCGCATGCGCCGAAAATTTTGGATTATTTGGATGAAATTGAGTCTATGGGAGATGGCATTTCCATAATTTGGAACTTTCTGGATAACGGGTTTTTGTATAATGTTACTGTTTTATTATAACAGAGAAAAAGGAAATCATTTTTTAAAAATATGGATTATTTGGATAAAATAGGGTCTATGGGAGACGGCCTTTCTGTAATTCGGAGCTTTATGGATAACAGGTTTCTAAATAATGGATCCCATACCTGGGACCATATAATAATAATAATAATAATACATATACTAGTATAATGCAAAAACATGCAGATTCATATATATATATATATATATATATATATATATATATATATATATATATATATTTATATATATATATATATATTTATATATATATATATATATTTATTTCCTGCACCGTACAGTATTATAATGGTATGGTATTCATACTTAACTGCTTAAATTAATTTGGTTCATCAAGTGATATATATTCAGATAGTATCCCGATATAGTATATGTTAATGTATTGAGAATAATGACATTGGCAATTTTGTATTTGTGCTTTGTACATGTCAATACTGCCCTCTGCTGTTCCAAATTATTTATGCACAGAGGAAGACACATTTTGTGATACAATCCAGAAAGACACAATTGTTATACAAAGAAACATTTACACAGTAAATGTACATCATTCTAATGTGATAACTAACAAAAATGTACAGCAAGTTTTAGCTTACACTGTGACCCTCATGAAGAATATAGCACTCTAGTGCCTAAAGTCTTCCAGCTTGAAGCAAATCATTTTAATGTAAGAATAGTAGTAACATGGTATGGGATCTGTTATCCGGAAACCCGCTATTCAGAAAGCTCAGTAGGCTCCATTTTATCCAAATAATCTATATTTTTAAAAACTGATTCTTTTTTTCTGTGCTAACAAAACAGTACCTTGTACTTGATCCAAACTAAGATAAAATTAATCCTTGTTGGAACCAAAACCAGCCTTTTTTGATTTACTTAATTATTACATGATTTTCTAGTAGACTTAAGGTATAAAGATCCAAATTACAGAAAGATCCGTTATCCGGAAACCCCTAAGTCCAGAGCATTCCTGATAAAAGGTGCCATACAGGTAATACCAAAAAAGAAAGAGAGTGAGTTTTCTTTACTAGCAAATTGAACAAAATAATATAAATATAAGGTCACAGAAGGTGTATTTGTATATGTATATACATTCACACAACCTCTCTTTGTCTGACAATGTTTCATTGAATGAAAATGTAAGCAGGCTACACTTGACACTCAGGGCCGGATTTACCCTCCTTGCCCCCCTAGGCCCAGCTACTGTGCCGCCCCCCCGCACGCATTTTCTGGATGTGAATCTTTTTCCAATCAGGACATTTATGCAAAAGTGGATCAGATGGATCAACTAGCAGTTAGGCTTGTTTGAGATATATCTATATATATTCTCTATATATAGACACCTTTTTATACATAGATGCAGAGAGAGATGTGTCCCTTGTTTTGATAAGTTTGTCAATTGTGCTACAGTGGGCAGCCGCAGCATCAGTTAAATATTTATTATAAAATAAAAAAGTCAAATCTTGGCAGCATCATAATCTTTGTAGTTCCTATTTCTCAGCAGACATTATCCCTTATAATACATGAGTGATACTCCGAGTTCCCTGTGTAACTCAGCCTGCAGCCTTGTGCCTTTATATGGTCACAGAACAACCCCTCAGTGACTCCTAATATCCTTATCATTTACAGTAGGGGGTACATTATCCCTTATAATACATGAGTGATACTCCGAGTTCCCTGTATAACTTAGCCTGCAGCCTTGTGCCTTTATATGGTCACTGGACCCCTCAGTGACTTCTAATATCCTTATCATTTACAGTAGGGGGTACATTATCCCTTATAATACATGATGATACTCCGAGTTCCCTGTATAACTCAGCCTGCAGCCTTGTGCCTTTATATGGTCACAGAACAACCCCGTCAGTAACTTCTAATATCCTTATCATTTACAGTAGGGGGTACATTATCCATTATAATACATAAGTGATACTCAGAGTTCCCTGTATAACTCAGCCTGCAGCCTTGTGCCTTTATATGGCCATAGAACCCCTCAGTGACTTCTAATATCCTTATCATTTACAGTAGGGGGTACATTATCCCTTATAATACAAGAACTGAAATGGTTTTCATTTTGTAGGAAGCACGAAAGGGACATAAAAAAATCTGTAACAGGTTTATAAGTTAGAACACTTGTGATTCTGCACCTCCAGCAAATCTGCAAGTTGACTATGACATATTTCTCTACATGGCCGATATACAGCAGATCTGCAGGGGAAATATTAAATGTACATACCAGGAACAGATCACCTTGCTGGGACACACGCAGCACAGCAGAGGCAGCAGCAGCACGAGCACAGAGAGGAGTGGGAGGGGGCGGAGCCACAGCTGGAGGAGCGGTCCTAAAGCCAGCCGGATCTATCAGGAACAGCCGATTTACACAAGATGTTAGGGGGCGCCTTCGTGCCGCCCCTAACATCTTGCCGCCCTAGGCCCGGGCCTAGGGGGCCTTTCCCTAAATCCGGTCCTGTTGACACTGTCAGCCTGTGTATTTCTGCTGCTGAGAGAAATAGATCTGATCAGTGCCCCTGCTCCAATTATTTGAATGCACACAGCAGAGCTAAACAGGGTCAGACTGGTGCAATTGGGGCCCACCGGGTTCCAAACTTCCGGGGGGGCAGAGCGCAACCACGCATGAGCAAACAACGACGCGCACCGTGCAGTATTTCTTTTGGCTCGGCAGATCAGGGGAGCAGGTCTCCTAAAGCTGAGGTCAGACCGAAGATGCCTCCTTTTGTGTTTTTGAAACTCCCCTTTCCACCTAATCCTGGTCCTTCTCCCCTTTACTACTTCTATTGATAGCATGCTTTTCAAACTTGTCAACTTAGCATATTGTCTGGGATCCTTTTTAACTCCTCTCACACAACTCTCAAAATCTGTGTCTTCTTCTTACAATACATACAATATTGCCAAAATCCATCCCTTTCTTTAAAAAGCAACAGTTAAGATGCACATGCATGCTCTCATCCTATCTTACCTCAACTTCTATAACCTTCTTCTAACTGGCCTCCTTAACTCCCATCACTCCCCACTATAGTTTGTATTAAATACTGTTGCCAGAATTATCCTCCTTTCATCCAAGGAAAAACCGGTGGGCCCCTGCCAACCCAGACCTGCTCTCCCGCACTGCAGCCCCCTAAAGGAAAAGATTAGCAACAATGTGCCCGCATTCATGCATGCACATGGCAGCCCAGCGTTCCCACTGGGGGGGGGGCACAGGAGTTTGGATGTCCGGATGGGGGCCCCGGGTGACTGCTAGGAGGGCCTTGTTGTCGCAGCCCCAGTGGGCCTCCAATGCTCCAGTCCGACCCATCCAACATGGTACAGGCTCATCCACTGCTGAAGTCCTCATCATGGCTTCCCATAAAGCAATTCATTGCTTATAAAGTCTTTCTCCTAACCTTCAAAGCCCTTTCTATGCACCCAACTACATTGCTTCTTTTGTGTCTCCATGTGTTCCTGGTCATATCCTCAGCTCCTCTCAGAGCAATATTTGGTTGCACCCTCCACTACTACTGCTGTTTCCCACCTGAACAAGACACTGAACTTCTTGCTGCTTCTTGCATTGGGAATGCCATCCCTGAATTCCTCTGGAGAAACACATTACACAATCACTATAAAAGTAAACACAAAGGGGCTGGTTTAATGTTTAAAAATGAAGTTCATTACAGAAAAAGTCACCCACTTTCTATTCATTCCCATGGGATATTTAGAAGTATATTTATCAACCATTACATCCATTTACCACTCAACTTTCACCCATCGATACATACAATTCAAAAAAAAAATCCATTACGAATGAATAGAAAGTGAGTTTTATGTGGTGATTCACTAATTTCACACTTTGAAATATACAGTATGCCCCAAAGTCTACCTTTTGGGGGGCACAAACATACTGTAGCATGTGACCTAGTTCTGACACTCATAATGTAGTGATAACCACAGTATATTACTTATCAAGTATTAGTTTAAAATGATTTAAAAAAGTAGAAAAATGATTGTAACCATCTTAACTAAGGATTAACAATGTTTATTCAAACAATACATTTTTTGGCAAATTTCTTTATATTTTATAATATGTACAGTATATAAAATACAGGGCCAGATTCAATTCAGTGAGAAAAAGTACTCATTGATTATCACATGAATACTCATGAACAAGATTCAATTCGAGGAGAAAACACTTTTCTCCAAATTCATTTCAAGTTTTTTCCCCACAGAGTTCAATCTGATTGGCTCCAATTGTAGTCCAATTGAAAAGTGTTATAGAATGGCTAATTCTTTGCAACATTTCAATTGGCCTTTATTTTTTCTTTTTATAGTTTTTTTAACTATTTGCCTTCTTCTTCC
Organism: Xenopus laevis; assembly: GCF_017654675.1. Classification (NCBI taxonomy): domain Eukaryota; kingdom Metazoa; phylum Chordata; class Amphibia; order Anura; family Pipidae; genus Xenopus; species Xenopus laevis. Next base: position 82,121,353 of record NC_054384.1, on the reverse strand, counting down.
GACTCTAGGCATCTAGGTATCTTCCTATTCAGGACCTCTCCTATTCATATTCCAACCTCTCATTCAAATTGGTGCGTGGTTGTTAGGGTAATCTGGACCCTAGCAACAAGATTGCTGTAATTGCAAACTGGAGAGCTGCTGAATAAAAAGCTAAACAACTAAAAAAAAACCACAAACAATAAAATGTGTGCTTTCAAGCTCTGAGTTGGCATTAAGCATTAGAACTGATGGGAAAACACAATAACAAGATTGCCAGCATTCTTCAATATTTAAAATTAAAAAAAATTGTAGAAAAAGTATTTCATCTGAAAGACATATATTCTGATAATAAGTATAGGAAAGTTATATTTTTTTCTTGGGGATATTTTTTTTCTTGCAAGTGACAACATGAGCGAAGTGCAATAGAGTAGATAGGAATTCCTCAAAAAATAGTTGAACATTTTTCTAAGTCCCAAAAAACACTGGCGATTTTTCATTTTTCAGGGTGATAGGCTGCAAAAGATCGTAAATTTTTTTTGGGGGGATAACCGGCTTCCCCCCCTACATTTCCTTACATATGGCACATAAACTATACACTGGGCTCATGTATAGGGCAATATAACAACTTTATTTTATTTTATTAAGGTTTCCCGGGCTTGTGTAGTGTAATGTATTTGCTGCAACATATACGTCCATTGTACTTTAAATTCCTTTAATTTACTTTAGCTTAGCGCAACTTCGTCAGCGGTCGGCGCCCTGGACACAACTTCGGATTTTAGTGAGTTAGTGTTGTCCTGGCGAATCTACGCCTGGCAAAGTGTAACACTGCAATATCTCGTGTTCCCTGACAAAGAACTCCTGCTCTTCTGACATAATATATGGAATACTTATAGCAGCCAAATTGTACTGACACAGTGCAATGCCAAACTGCCTTAACCAATAACATTGCTTCTTTCCAAACACACCAGCAGCCAATCCCCCCTTCCCCTAGTCGTGATGTGTTAGACACTCCCCTACGTGACATCACGGTCTCCTGCCCGCATCTTGGTCACATGGTTGTGATATTACAACTTCCGGAAAGCTTGTCTGTGAAGCTGCTGCGGCCCAAGCAAAGCCGGAAGCAGGAGATGCGCATGTAGAGCTGTGCTGGCACAGGGATTAAATGCCAGAAGGTTGTAGCACTACCCAAGGAAGGGTTTGCAAGAGGTGAGGGGGCAGGGCTGTGTTTGAGGGGAGCAGGAAATCTTTACTCTCAGACACTGTAATTCCGCATAGTGACACTGACACTTATGCTTATTAGATATGTTGCGACTTGTACAGGACCTACAACCTGTAAGTGTGATTTGCTTATGGCTGATGTGGGTGCTACAATATGATATCTACAGAACTGCCACGGGAGTACATTGTGATTTGCACTGGGCCGCTGCTACAGGGTCCAAAGGGCTGTTCCAAGGGCTTGGGGGGGGGGAGTGCATGAGGGGAACACAGAGATTTGTACAGGGCTGATGTTGGGGATTATGTATGAGGGGAGCTCAGAGATGTGTATAGGGCTGCTGGCTGTGGGAAGGGTTATCTGTTGTGTCTGACAACTCCACTGTATCCTGTCCTATATAGAGTTAAATAGAAAGGGCTGCAGTTAAAACTCCATTGTACACCGTTGAGTGTTGCGTTCATTTTACAGCAGTGATAGTTGGACTTTCACCACAAACCTCGCTGTTCATGACCTTCAGGCTGTGCTTGCAGTAATATGTAAGAGAACATATAGACACTCTGCAAATTGTATACCCTTGGGAGCCAATACCACAGTTTACAAACTGCCCAACAGGGAGAACCTCCTTGAAGCACTTCATTCTTGCCACTACACACTGGATAGTAACTCTTTCCCTTTACTAACATGTTCTGCTGTGACATGCCAGGGGCTTCTCTTTAGCAGGCGTACGAGCTAGACACTCCCATGTGTGACTTCACAACCTCCCGCCCACATTTTGGTCGCATGGCTGTGACTTCAGGACTTTCTCAAAGCCACTCTATGTTGCAGCTGCGGCTCATCTAGAGAAGGAAGGGACTTGTGCTCCTGTGGGGATGTTGTCCTTACACAGCCTGCGTGTCTGGGACAAAGACTTTTCCTTATGGTGTGAGATGGTGCTGACTGTAAAAGCGAGCAATAAATAGCAGTGATATATACACTTATACAGTGCTTCTGTGAAGTGTAGTGTGATCTTTGTCAGTCTGCTTTGGGAGTACAATGTGATGTGTTCAAGGTTACTGGTGATGCTCAGTGTGATATATACAAGTCTGCTGGGGGGGGGGGCATGTTGTAATATGAACTGCTGTGATCCTCAGTGTGATATATACAAGTCTGCTGGGGGGGAGCATGGTGTAATATGTACTGCTGTGATGCTCAGTGTGATATATATACAAGTCTGCTGGGGGGGGGAGCATGGTGTAATATGTACTGCTGTGATCCTCAGTGTGATATATGCAAGTCTGCTGGGGGGGATCATGCAGTGGCGGAACTACCGGGGGAGCAGGGGGTGCGAGCAGGCCAGGGCCCGCACCCCCTCAGGGCCCCCCGGCAGTTTGCACGCCGCTTTGCTACGGCCGGTTCCGGGTGTACGGAGGGGGCCCGGCTGCGCGTCCTGCGCCAGGGCCCGCCCCCCTCTAGTTACGTTTCTGGGATCATGGTGTAATATGTACTGCTGTGATGCTCAGTGTGATATATACAAGTCTGTTGAGTTTACCAACTATAAATAGAAAAAGTCCTTTATGTATTCATCCTTGTGAATGTGCTTCTCAACTCGCTGCAATCCCGTGCTGGAGTGCAAAAGGTTACTAATGAGAAAAGAGATAGCCGGAGAGCACGTGATTCTTCAGTTAAAAAGTCATCTCTTTAGTCAAAGACATTTACTGCACATGTGCAGTAAATGTCTGCGAATAAAGAGATGACTTTAACTGAAGAATCACGTGCTCTCCGGCTATCTTTCTGCTGAGTTTAACTGTTTGATAAGTATGCCTCATGTTAGGGTAAGGGGCACACCTGGCGATTCGGGGAGATTTAGTCACCTGTCGACTAATCGCCTTTTCTTTGGGGCGACTCATTGGCGCTTTGTTTTCCGAAGTTGCCTCACCAGGAAACTTTGGCGACTTTGGAATACGAAGAGCCGCGTGCGCCATGCCATAGGCGATTTTTCATTATAGCCGGTGGAAGACAGGGGGAAGTCGTTTGGGAAGATTATTTGCCCCAAAAGAGAGGCGATTAGTCGCCAGGAGACTAAATCTCCCCGAATCGCCAGGTGTTCCCCTTACCCTTAGGGCAATAGCACATCAGAAGATTAATCGTCAGCGATAAATCTCTGTTTCTGACTAATCTCCTGTAAAAGCTTCCCCACCGGCAATAATGTGAATTGCTGATGGTAAAACCCATTTGTCGATTCAGTCTTCAAAAATCGCTTGATGTTTCCTCTTGAGGCAACTTTAAGGGTGGTGGCAGATGGGGAGATTAGTCGCCCATCGACAAATCTTCTCTACTGCAGACGACTAGTCTCCCCAAATGCCTTCCCGCCAGAAAGAATGTGAATCGCCGTTGGAATAGCAAATGTATAGTTTCGGAATTCTGAAGTTTCCTTGTGAGGCAACTTCGGGCGACTTCGGTTGCCACCACCCAAAGAGATTTTGGGAGACTGAATCAACACATGAGTTTTAACACCAGTGATTCAAATTATAGCTGGTGGGAAAGCTTTTACAGGGGATTAGTAACCTGGAGAAGGAGAGATTTATCGCTGGCGATTAATCTCCTGGTGTGCCATTGCACTTATAGTTAAGTACTGCTCAGAACTGATTTAGTTTTGTTTGTTTTTTCTTTACTGCCTCTTTCCCTCACTACAGGCTAAGCTCATCTCTGGGTATCAGTGCCCTTTTATGATAAATGTAATTTTTATGGGGTTTTTTTATGCTGGTGTTGTTGCCACTTTGGGGCTGGAGATACATTGCAATGCAAACCGCATTACACCAACCTCAGCCAAGTATAAAATAAGAACTTAAAATCATCTACACCGTGGTGAGACTGACCTCAAGGTATTAATTGTTTCATTGTGTCTTGTTGCAGGTATTCCGTAAAGAGAGAATAACCTACAGTCAGATTACTTTTGATTGCTATTTATGAAATGGAGCTTCCAAATTACAGCAGACAGTTACTTCTGCAACTACACACATTGTGTAAAGAGCAAAAGTTCTGCGACTGCACAATTTTTATTGGTACTTTTCAGTTCCGAGCTCAAAAGCTTGTGCTCGCTGCTGCCAGCTTACTGTTTAAGTCGTTGCTGGAAAGTACTGACACTATATCCATAGATGCTTCAGTTGTGACTGCAGATGAATTTTCCTTACTAATGGAAATGATGTACTCAGGGAAGCTGCCTCCTGGAAAACACAATTTGACAAAAATCATTTCGGTTGCAGATAGTCTGCAAATGTTCGATGTGGCTGTCAGCTGTAAAAACCTCCTGACCGAACTTATGAGTCACTCCACTCAAAGTCAGAAGTTAAAAGAGAGTTCAGTCCAGTCATTAACTGTAAATAAAATTGAAATTTACTCTAAACAGAATTCCTTGAATGTAAAAAATATTTCTAGTGAACTTACACCTGCCGAGCATAAAGTTTCTCCAGTTTCAACAGCCGCTCCTTTTGTTTCTCCTGCTGAAAAATCAAACCCGGACAAATGTCCAGACACCCCCCCAGTTGCAACAAAGCTCGAGACTGAAGCTGATTTGCACACAGCCAGCAATTTTTTTGCTGAAACAACCACCGAGATGGCGTCTTCTTCAGAAATCTTGGAAAACAATATTTCCTCACAGATATTAGAGAGTCTGTCCGTAACTCCCGAAACTGAGAATGTTCCAGAAAAATTAGCTGAAGTTTCCGATACAGATGGAGCTGACAATATAGCAAGCCTTCTGGAAACTGAAATTGTATCATCTGTTTCCGAAGTGCAAGATAACAGTCCTGAAAGTGTTGAGGAAGAAAGTAAAGAAAAGGTTACAGAGTCTGACTTAATATCAAAGGATTCTTGCATCACAGCAATGTTATGCTCCCCTATCCAAACTGATAAACCAGTTGAAATAGAGGAGGAAGCTGAACCTGCTATGAAGAAAAGAAGATTAAATGAACCAGGTAGACACCATATTTGCTCTGGTTTTTTTGATGTATTGCCTGTGACTCCCTAAATTCATAATGCTTCATAGTAGTAGGGAATCATTTAACCTCTATTGTCACTAAGGAGTTCCATGGCCATAAAAAAGCCTGAGGCTGAAGGCCAAGTGTGACTGATGTGACTGATAAAATCCTTATATTTTTTTGTAATACACAACTTTCCCTGAGTCATGATACAAATTACATCAGTAATATTTCAGTAAGTTTAAGGGGGGGGTTAAGTGTGTTCTAAGGTAGAAGAGACTGCACTGATTCCCATGTGCTCTATGCTCTGTCTGGAAAATCAGATTCTAGCGGAAAGACACCATTTAAGATATCTTTATATGTACAGAATAGTTTTTACTTGACAAAACATAATGTGTAACTACTTTGAATGTGTTGACAATCTGCTCTTTTGCAAATACAGAAACAGATGGAACTTCTGATGAATTGGATTTTCTAATACGCTATGAAAGTATCTTCAGTGAGGCCCTTTCAGACCCTCAGAGTGTAATAGAAAATCTCCAACGGTGTCAAGAAATTAAAGAAGCTGAAAAACAGGTCAGTGTTTTATACAGACCCAAGTCTTTTTTCTGGAAATCTGTTAACTAACATGATCCAAAAAGTACGCACAGGAATGCATGTAACTATTAAATTCAGATACAGTTACATGCCCAATTTTATATGCATTTAGCATTCTCATGAATTCCCTTCTATATAGTTCCCATATTGAAGGCTCAGGTCAGTTAATCTACTACCCTTTGCGGTGGAACAACTATATATACTTCACAGGAGTGCAGTTATGTGTAATGGCTCGTGTGTGGGGCCATCCGACTGGCATCCCCCTAGGGCCCACGATCGGATCAGCCCAATATCGCCCACCTCAATGTGGGCAAATTGGGGAGAGATCCGCTCGTTTGGCGACATCATCAACATGTGGTCACCTTAAGAGCCTTAAAAGATGTTTTTGCATTAGGCCATAGTTCGCCACATTATACCGGTAAGGGATAGTGAGTAATACACAATGCTCTATACCTCTGTTGAACCCACCCAACTTTCCATGCTTATAAATACAATTTTTGTTTCTCTCTACCACCTACTTTCTCTCTACCACCTACCCCTTATATCTATGGCTGTCCAGTTCTCTTCTTTTCAGGCAGTTTGGGTGGGCGATTGGACTACTTTGGCACATGCAGTGTTTTGATAAATGTAATATTTGCATACATCCCCTCATTATCAAAACTCTGCACTTTATCTCAAAAAATTATTAGTGGGCCATATTTAAGCTGAAGGCACTTCCAGAGGAATGTTTTTTTTAAACATGCTGCGATATTGATAACCACAACAGCAAAAACACTTCTCTAGTTTGTTGTGGCATGCTATACATGAGAGCTTTTTAGCTCATAATTGTACACATTTAAATGTGGTTTACCTAGGTATTTATGCCTATACACACATATTAAAAATTGCACCTATTGCCAGGTCCCTGGCTTAACAGGCTTTAATTAATTGTGCAAAATGAATACCTGCCTTAAAGGACAAGGAAAGTTAAACTAAAGAAGTAAGCTAGAAATGTTGTACATTGTGGTTTGGTCTTCTGTACCAGCCCAAGGCAACCACAGCCATTTAGCAGGGAAGATCTTTGCCTCTAAAGATGCCCCAGTAGCTTCCCATATTCATTTCTGCTGATTCACTGCTCATGCTCTGTGCTGCTGTCACTTACTGAGCTTAGGGACAGACTCAAAATATACAGTACAAATAGAATATAAATGTCACAATATAAGTCTGATTAGTAATTAATATGGATAATTACTACATGGCAGCACAGAAACCAGTGCAACTAGTATCAGAATCAGCCCTGTAGCATCGGCTTATATTACAGTCCAAGCTAATGTTCTGCTTGATAATTTGTGACAACCCCTAAGCTTAGCTTCTCAACAGCTGCTCAGAGCCCACTGAGCAGGTGTGTCACAGACACTTCCCCCTATGACAAGTTTGAAGTCCTGGATCATTGCTGCTATTGAGAAGCTGAAACTTTAGGCTGGTGCAATAAATTCAGTATATAAAACATTGCAGTTTTAGCCATATTTATTTTTAGGGTTTAGTTCTCCTTTAAGTGTTAATTCCAGGCTTCACTAGACACGCATCTTCCTTGCACCTAGTGTTACTCGCTAATGCAATTTCAGGTGCTGGAGTTAACCAGCGAAATACTGTTCAGTACAAAGAATGTTTTGCTAATTATTGTAATGTAATTATCCTACTGCACACCTGTAGTTCACCAATCCTGCAAGCTGGTGGTGCGTTCCTTCCGTTGACCCGGCCGGGTCCCTTAGCAACCAATGTGTAAAAGAAACGGATCCGCACATACACCGATTAGTGCAGTTGGGGATTATCCCCTTTTATTCAGCCACCAAACATCAACGTTTCGGGGGGGAAACACCCACCCTTCATCAGGATACAATTATTTGTGCAGTCACCCATTTAAACCCAACTTCCCACGCCTTCTTTTCCCATCATGCAATTTGCCATAAAAATTAACCCTTATGTGGGATACAGGAAATTCGACCTATATGTTACATACAATAAAGCAATCAATTTGGTACGACAGTCCACAAAATGATCTTTTTCTTTCTCAAAGTGCCCATGTGCAATAATTATTATAAAATATGGTATCAAAACATTATTTTAAACAACTTTTTCTAAAAAACCACATACATTAAACACCATATTGCAAAAATCCATGTGTTGTATTATAATACCTTACTGCCCTTGGGATTTTCTAATAACCCTTAACATTATATGTGATCATTCAGCAGTTCTTATCTGTAAGAAATGAATAAAAACATGCAAGAAGGTTATAAACAGTTTTTCTTCCTGATGAAGGGTGGGTGTTCCCCCCCGAAACGTTGATGTTTGGTGGCTGAATAAAAGGGGATAATCCCCAACTGCACTAATCGGTGTATGTGCGGATCCGTTTCTTTTACACATTGGTTGCTAATTATTGTGCCAGTAGGTACAATATCCATGTTTCAGGTTATTTAAACCATATGGATTGTGCATGCTTTAAAGTATTTAATGACTCTTGCCAGAAGATATTCCTTTGGTAAATAGTGCAGAGAAATCTACCTTTATGAAGTGGCAGGAAGTTTTGGTCAGACTTGTGCAATGTACACTGCAGCTCGATAATTTTTCTTTATAATATATGCTGCAGTCTCAACCCCCAGTGAAGTATTACAATCTCAAGTAACCGTGATTAACCCCCTATGCATTCACAGTTTATTTTGTTTTCTATTAAATAACTTTTATTGCTCAAGTTTTTCCTGCATTCTGAATCCTTCTTGTTTTGTAGGCAGTGATGGAGTGTTGCCAAGCAGAAGAAGGTAGTTCAACTTTTGCAAAGCTTTTAGAAAAAGTTAAAGATGGGCAAAGCATTGTTGTCGATACCGTTCTGGCTTTGCTGAAATTGTGCAGGCATACAAATCCAAGTGTTAATAAAGCACTCTTAGAGAAAGAACCAGTACAAAAAGAATTGTTGGTAAAAGAAGGTAAATATAGCAAATAACAAGCCTGTGTGTCTGTGAAAATTTCCATTGAACGGATACTGTTTTTTGTTTTTTTTACTGTTGTAAAGGTCATGGACACTTTATTTTTGTTCTTTTTCAACAGAATAAATGTTGTGGGGAGGGGCTGTGGATGGGCTAGGGTTTAGTTCTCCCTTAAAGGGATCCTGTCATCAGAAAACATGTTTTTTTTTCCAAAACGCATCAGTTAATAGTGCTACTCCAGCAGACTTCTGCACTGAAATCTATTTCTCAAAAGAACAAACAGATTTTTTTATATTCAATTTTGAAATCTGACATGAGGCTAGACATTTTGTCAATTTCCCAGCTGCCCCTGGTCATGTGACTTGTGCCTGCACTTTAGGAGAGAAATGCTTTCTGGCAGGCTGCTGTTTTTCCTTCTCAATGTAACTGAATGTGTCTCAGTGAGACATGGGTTTTTACTATTGAATGTTGTTCTTAGATCTACCAGGCAGCTGTTAACTTGTGTTAGGGAGCTGCTATCTGGTTACTTTCCCGTTGTTCTTTTGTTTGGCTGCTGAGGGGGGGGGGGGGGATACCATTCCAACTTGCAGTACAGCAGTAAAGAGTGATTGAAGTTTATCAGAGCACAAGTCACATGAATTGGGGCAGCTGGGAAATTGATATGTCTAGCCTCATGTCAGATTTCAAAATTGAATCTAAAAAAATCTGTTTGCTCTTTTGAGAAATGGATTTCAGTGCAGAATTCTGCTGGAGCAGCACTATTAACTGATTCATTTTGAAAAAAAAAATTTTTTCCCATGACAGTATCCCTTTAACATTTACTGCACTGCATAAGTAAGTGAAAGTGGAGGAGATTAGGAGACTTAGCTGATGCAGAGTAAATGGATTTGTGTGTATGTGGTTTTTTATATCTGAACCCCTGGACTGAATATATCATAGCTCTGAAAGCTTGTGTAAAAATAATGTAATATTATATTAAAAGGCAAATATAATGTGATGACCATATCCCATTTGATTATTCTTTCCTTCAAGGGATAGAAGTATTGATTTTCCCCTTTGACGTTTTGTTTAACAGCACCTGTCACTGAAGAAAAGGGAAAATCTTTATTTGAACTATTGTTGGAACATAAAGAAGATCTTATACAGTGCATTACAGAGCTTAGTCCTATTATTGAGTGTTTGGACACAGCAGAAGAAGGATTTATCAGCACACTTGAGAAACAGGTATATGTTGGTTGAGACTTCTATGGGTCTTATTGTTGACTAAGATGAAGTGCCCGTCCAAAAAAGGTTGCAAACTAAATGTAGTCTTCAAGGGAATTTTATGGCCCCAAGCATACCCATGGAGGTTAGTATTAGCAACCCACTGCATGAAAGAATTAAAAAGAAATTCTATTTGGAGTGGTATTACTTAAAGGGATGCTGCCACTTTCAAAAAGCATGATCACATACACTGCTATTGACAGTTTGTAAATCCTTTTGCTAATTCTGCATCAAAATGATGTAAATGTGATCAAGCATAAAAACATAATGCTTGTTCTTTTATTGAGGAAAATCATCTTGATTTCCTGTGAAAGTAAGGGTTATTTATCAAAATCACAAATTTTCTCACTATTTTCTGAAAACCACTGCAACCAAATCCACACTGCCTTCCCGACCCCCCCCCCCCCCCCCCATTTATCAATATTTCACAAAAATTTCTTGTGCTGGAAAAGACTAGATAAAATCATGATTTTCGTATGATTTTTTTCGAATTTGACACCCAAACCCACAAAATCTTTGGATTATTGAACGAAACCCAGCGCAGATCAGGATATCATCATAATGTCAACAGGACATCTGCCCTTGACTTCTACATTAATTTGACAGATCTGAGCTGGAGTACATTTTTATTTGGATTTTTAACACCATCAGGGTTTAATAAATCACAAAAAATTTGAGTTTTATTTAATGAAAAAAACGTGTTTTCCTCTCTTAAAGGCCGACCAGAAAAAATCAGTTTTTAATATATAACCCCCTTAGGGTAAGAGCACACTGGGCGATTCGTGGAGATTTAATCGCCTGTCAACTTCGGAAGACTTCGGAAAATGAATCGCCGCGTGTGATTAGAGCCGGCGATTTTTTGTTTTAGCCAGCGCAGAGTGAGGGAAGGCGTTCAGGGAGATTGGTCTCCCCGAATCGCCCAGTGTGACCTTACCCTTATAGGTGGGATAGGTTCTTATATTTGGTGAAAGGCAAAAAAACTGCATTCTAGTATAACGCTTTTCATTCAAAGCAAATAGTTATGTTTTGGTCTCTTCAATCCAAGGAAATACTTGTAATAGCCTTCTGACCTAGCCTTCTGAGAAATAGACTAGATGGGCCTGTTCTGTGTCTGAAAGCTACTGATTTAAGAAGCATCCTGTATAGCAAAATAACTCCTGTACTACCCTCCCTGCAGTGGCCTTTCATAACTGCTTAAGCTGTTGAAAAAGATAAGCTTTTACGACCGTGTTTTCTAAAAATGTATTAATTAAACAAATCAATTACAAAGATGCTTAGTTGTGCCTGCGGAAAAGTGTCTAGCACTCATCAGCAACTCCTATTGGCTTGCGTGGGAAATGCATGGCAATGTAGCCAAAACGCTTTCTAGAGCTACATAATAATGCGGAATTACTAGATTTCACAACAAAGAGTTTAAACCATTTAGGGTTAAAAAGTTTTTTGTTTTTGAATTTTTTTTTTGCAAAATGAGTGAGGTTTGCAGCTGATTTTTTTTTATTTATTTTTTTTTTTGATTGCTTGTTTTCCTTTGTTTAATAAGGTGATTCTTGATTGCTGTGAAGGTGGATCACATCGAAAAGCCATGGAGAGGCTAGTGAGGAAAGCATCAGAAACAAAGACATTGAGTCCTAATAGCCTGGTAAAACTTCTACAAGCTGTGAGGGAAGCATTTCCTGATCTGCACGCTTTGCTTGAGATGCTGGAGCCACAAAGTAGAGATCCCTGTTTAAAAGGTACAAAAGTTTCTCTCTAATTGAATCCTTTTTGTGCCACCAAAATCACTGACATGAAGAGAACATTATTAGCTGTAGATTCAAAGCTAGGACTTCTGTACTATGCATTTGTTTATATAACGAGAGGAGGTACTTAAGGTTAAACCATTAATAGGTGTAAAAATGATTAGTTACCACATATTCTTCAGATTTTATTTGACATTTTTTTCAGTTTGTGTTTGTGCCTATTGGATTCCCAGTTTTTATAATCTTACATTTGTAGAGCATTAATTTTTAATCCTTTTTATTTAAATGATCACATTCTAACATTTTGATAAGTGCCTATTTAAATTATTTGGACAATATCCAATGGTCATTTTGTTCTCCTGTATAGCTATAATTCACATTGCTCCCAGTCAAGCTTAATTTTTGACGTGTAAAAAAAATATGATACTGGCATTGGCCTTAACATGGAACCAGATGAAGGAATATATCAAGTCCCAAAAGTTGATGATCACATGGTGTCTTAAAAGCAAAAAAAAATGTTGCAGAGGTCTACTCAGCCATGTTCATTGTGTCACTGGCAAAAGCAATGGTATCACACAGTTACAAAAGGTTCACAATAATCCCAATATCCAGGAAAACCACAGTTGCCAGCCTCAGTGACTTCAGACCAGTCACAGTAATTGATTGCAATGGGCTTCAACCAATCTAGTTCTCAGCTTCATAAACTAAGCAATTCCCAAGTTTGCTTATTTTTCCATTATGGTAAATTTTTTCTTGACTACGGTACATACAAAACCTTCAAATGTTTTGGATTATCAGGGTGAAAATACCCCCCTCTAAAAACTAAAAGGATGCTTGTTGCGGTTAAGTTAAAGGAAAAGTCTCATTAGCAGAAAATAGTGAAAACAATTGCCGAAAAAAGTGAAACTTGTGCTACGACCTTCAAGTGAACTCCCAAACACATGTTTCTTGTTTGTTTTAACCCAGGGGTGCCTAAGAGGTAGATCGGGATATACCAGTAGACGTTAAGGGTAAGGGCACATGGCCATATTCGGGGAGATTAGTCGCCCCAGCGACAAATCCTCTCTTCTTCAGGGCGACAATGAGGAAACTTCAGGGCGACTTCGGAAAAAGAAGGGCCTTGAGTGCCATCCCGCTAGCGATTTTTCATTATAGCTGGCGGGAAGGCAGTTCGGGAGATTGTCGCCCCGAAGATTTGTCGCTGGGTCGACTAATCTCCCCAAATCTGCCCGTGTGCCCTTAGCTGGTGATCAGTAGATCTCAAGACACTGTCAACAAACAGCTTGTCTAAATCACTGTCTTATTTCATGCTTTTCATTCAGATATTTATTATGTTACGGTTACTTAGAAATAGCTTTGTTAAGTATATCAATATAAATTCTCTCAAATCAATATAATATTTAAGTAACATTTTCCATGGAACATAATGCTAACTGCTTTTATGGATGTAGATCATAATGGGACATAATTACTAAAAGTAGACAACGCATTAGTAAAGTATGGTCGCTCCTGTTTTAACCTAAAAAAAAAAGTCTTGTCTGCATCCACAAGGACTAAATACCTTGTCATCATAAAACCCTTGATAAAAGCTTAATCCTCATGACTTATTGGCAATCTACCTGAGCACTTTCTCCTATGATCGTTATAATAAATTATTTGCAAAATGTTATGCTAAAGTATTTACCCAAATCTCCCTTTTATGTCCCCTAAAATCTTCCTTTAAAGTTACGTAGTTGATTTGGGTTGTCCATCAAGTTCAGCCCTTTAATGTATCCCCCAGCATGAGTGACCAGCAAAGTAAAGTATCTCATTATTAAGTCTCATTGTGATATAAGTGCTTTTTACCTTTGCAGACAAATTGACCAGAACTGATTATGGAGCAGAGTTATTGAGACAATATCAGGAAAATTTCTCTGAGGTGGTAACAGATTCTGAGTTAATGCTCAGTGCCATCATAACAGCTGTTAATTTAACTACCCATGAAAGAGAGGTATGGTAAATTGGTATATCTTTGTACATACAATGCATTAAAACTGATGAAGAATGCTTGTGCATCATTTAAAGGGGTTTTTTTTTTAAGTTGTAATATTGGTGTGTAGGCAGCCATCTCAGGTCATTTTGCCTGGTCATGTGCTTTCCGAAAGAGCCAGCATTTTAGGATGGAACTGCTTTCTGGCAGGATGTGGTTTCTTCTACTCAATGTAGCTGAATGTGTCGCAGTGAGACCTGGATTTTACTATTGAGTGCTGTTCTTAGAGCTACCAGGCAGCTTTTATCTTGTGTTGGGGAGCTGCTATCTGGTTACCTTCCCATTATTCTGTTGTTAGGCTGCTGGGGGGGGGGGTGATATCACTCCACTTGCAGTACAGCATTGAGTGACTCAGCACATGACTGGGGGCAGCTGGGAAACTGACAGTATGTCTAGCCACATGTCAGATTTCAAAAAAGAATATAAAAAAAAATACTCTTGAGAAACTTATTTCAGTGCAGAATTCTGCTGGAGCAGCAGCACTATTGACTGATGCGTTTTGGAAAAAAAACATGTTTTCCCATGACAGTATCCCTTTAATTTTAAGGTAATGGAACAGGTTGTGAAGAAAAATACCACCTCAAAGATATTTAGCACTCTTACGTCCATGGTTGTGGATGAGCAAACGTTGGCAGTCGTTGCTCTTTGGCTGCTGCTCCTAGCAATGCAAGAGTCCAATCCATCTCTGAAGTCACTGATGGAAGAGATTCGCAAAGAGCCTGGAGCAGATGTTTTCTTTCAGAGTGGTAAGTATATGAGAGCAAAACTACGCACAAGCCATTTGTAAAATCTGTTTTCAAAGAAATGTATATGACTAAAGTTGCTCTTTTTGTAATGCACCTAATTCAGGATTCGTAATATTCAGACTCAACAAACTTTTTTTTTTTAATTTTTTTTTTTCCCCTAAGATCCAAACAGGGCAAATCATGCGCACTGAGATCTGCTCATTTCATATCTCTGCATGATTTGGCCGCCAGTGCACTGGGCCAAATCTGACTGATCTGATTTTTGGTCAGCGATCAGCATACAGAATGCACCTATGCAGCATTTTTTCAGTAGGATTTTCAACCTGGCGGATAGATATATGGCCATATGGACCAATAAGCTAAAACGAGACAAAAGTTATGGCCAAATTGCTGCTGTGTGTGTCCATGGGGGTATAAAGACCTTATTACACACTATTAATCTCATCTTCATTTTTGTATCTTCTTTATGTGCAACATTCTTCATTTGCTTTGCTAGTGCCACATAGATGTCTGCTCAGTTTACTGCACATTTGCAACTTCTGATCAAAACACTTTCTGCACATTGGAAGGAACCATTATAGTAGTTCAGAGATTTAAAGGACCAATAACAATATAAATTAAAAAATATATATTTTTTAACTTTTGAAATTTGTGTATTCTGAACCGACACAAATAAACCATTTGTAACACTGATACCAGTGCAGCTTTAGACTTTGTCATAGTGCTCATGCCCCTCCAGTTAAAAACAGTGAGCCTTTGAGTAGAATCTCATTTTAAATTTTTCAGGGGACCATAAAAAATAGTGTAAAATCAGGAAAATGTATTATGCATAATATATAGGTGGGATCCCAAAACAACAATGTACAATGAGGGAAAACTTAAAATCAGGGGATGTAAAATTGAGGTTCCACCGTATAGTTTAGGATTTGTGCTTTAAATACTCTGAGAACAATTATTTCTTATAGAAGTTTGATGCATTTTCAATAGATTGTCTGTTTTGTAGAAATTGTCCCTGTATCAGCGGGTTTAGAATGTAATAAGGGGACAAGTATATTATGTCATTGAGTCAAAAACTATCTTACATGCATGTACTGTTAATTTTGTTGCAGTAATCAACAGAGGAAATAAAACTGCAGAAGTACTAGTGCGCTACAGTGAATTAATCACAAAGGCCTTTGGACAGTGTGAT